>NC_138986.1:86835803-87216752 GCF_964341445.2 Mesoplodon mirus
GCCATGTGTACCCTGACATATTTCTCACCTCCAGCTTTTTGCCTCAATCAGGTATGAATTACCTTCACTAACCTTCCAGCATCATTAACCCCACTCTCTACCTTGTAGCTCAAGTAATGGAGCTAAAATTCAAATCTGACCACTCCACTCCCCTTAGCAAACATGTATTGTTGTCTGACCTCCTACAGAAGTGATTTTCAAACTGTGCTCAGACACAAGCAGTGAGAATGTTTTATTTATCTGTGAAGGTTCCTATTCTCTGATATTCTTGCATTAATATATTGGGGCTCAGGAATAAACTGTATTGAGAAAGAGTTCTATAGTTTATCAAACTTGAGAAACTTTAAACATGACCTGAGCTGACCTCTCCATTTTCGGTCTATTTTACTGACTTTTTTTTTTTTTTTAGTCACACCGGCAATACCAAGCTGCTTACAGTTCATCAAAATCATGGTGATTGCTTACTCCTCACTCCCCTCCAGCCTGGAGCACTGTCACTCTCCTGCACCCCACCTGATTTCCCAAACCTCTTCGTCTGGCTTGTGCTCATCCTTGACACTCTTCCTCATTTGTGAGGCCCTCTCCCATCCTCCACATTTAGGTACCCCAGCTCTGAGGCTCCATGATTCCTAGCACAAATCTACTGTTTTGTATTTTATTACCTGTTTCCAACAAGGCTATACACTTCTTAGGGCAAGGCTAGGTTACATTCATTCTTAAATTCATTGCCAACATAGAATCTGAGTACAGTAAATATATAATAAATCTTTATTGAATGAATAAGTGAATTAATTTATTTGAATTCATCATTTAGGCTTATACCTATGGAGCTAAGAGCTGTGGTTAGTTTTACAAGGATTAGGGTCCCCCATTCTAGACAGAATTTAAGCCAACATAGTGATAAAAACTATTTTCCTGGGGCCTGGTTTAAGCTCTAAGTGATCCATGCATGCTTTAAAGGAAATTTGGTTCCTGGGTTTAGTTAGAAACTCTGAAATCCAACAAATGTGAATATTCCCACTTGATAAGTCATGTAAAATAATGTTCTTAACCTTCAAAAGGAATGTGCTTATTCATAACTTCTCTCATAGAAGTCACTTCCTGCCAATAAAGTCCCAAATCCATGTCTATTTTGTCTCAAATGCATTTGTGATCCCAATGGCTAAAGCTAAAGCTTCCTATTTAGATTTATGAAAATCTCATTTATTGACTTGCTGTGATGTTTGTAAAAGGATTTGGATATAATAAGCTTAGGTGTGATTCATTTGAGTTCATTTTGAGGCATCTTACTAACTTTCCCAGGGTTCTTCTAGGTTCCTGAAAACCTTCATCAAACCACGGAACAGAATGGTAGGTTAGTTTCCTGATTTCCCCAGGCTCCCGGCAGCGAGGATTATTGTGCCTTGTTGGTATGGAGTTCACACACTGAGAGGCATGGGATTGGAGGGACTCTCCTGGCCCACTTTAGCCTTCTTGTCCCCTGACCATACGTTTCCAGTTATGTGTGGTCGGAGCCAAGGATCACGTTATCGAAGTCAACTTCAAATTAGGGCAAAAGATCAATATGAAGAATGGGTTTGAAACAAGCAAAGGAAATGGAAGGGATATTAACTTGACAACAAGGAGTGACTGGAAGGATTACAGAAACAGGAGGCAAATAAGCTTGAGGGACAAGGAAGCCCGTTTGGACATTCAGTGTGTGTTCTTAGGTCAGTCTCCAGAGCTGGACAAAACTCCTGGATAGAGAGCAATCCTTCAACAGGGGAGATTTGTGTGCTGGTAGTTGCTTTGGAGGGTGTCAGACCTACTCTGACTACCTCTGTGCATTCATCCTCAAGCAATCGTGCAGAAATGTTCTACAGGCAATGTAGAGACTCCTCCATTTGGCCAATCCCTAGTGTCTATCCCAGCCACCCCACTTTAGACCTGGCCTTCATGATTTCTCACTGGAGAAGCATAACATTCTTCCAACTTTTGTCTTCTCCCTTAGCCTTTGTTTACATTAGCATATTACTGTGCAAAAGATCCTAAAGTTAAAGGAAAACAAGCACCCACCTTATTAAGTCATTCTCCTGCTTGCAGCTCTACATTGGGTCTGTAGGGCTCATGAGATTAACCACACGTTCAGAACATCACCCACATTCAGGGCTGTCTCTAGTACATAAACTGACTTTGTGGGACACAGAAAGGGCACTCCTTCTGGACAGATGCGTTATAAAAATACTCCTGTCTCTCCAGGCTGAGGTGGCCTCCAGCAGAGCTTCTGGTCTCCCACCATTGCTCCCTGATGGGGGGCCCATCTCTGTGCTTCCCAGTGCATCTTAGCCCGTGTGTGCTGGGCCCACCCTTGCCTCTGTCCCGCTGTACTTCACCTGATAAACCACCCTTTGGAAGTTGGCTTATGTAAATCAGCCTCATGAAGCCCTTCAACACCTCCATAGCATGTGGTATATACCTCTAGTTTTAACACCAACATTATCCAACAACTTTCATTCACTGATCAACCTTGCCCACTTACTGTGATTCTCAAGGGTGTTTTTGTTTTTGTTTTTGTTTTTGCTTTCAGGTTTTAAAACCACTACTGTTAACACTTATTTAAACATGGTATGAAATCAATAAATGTTGAATGAATGAAGCTGTGGCTCTATCGATTAAATGAGGGATAATGTACATTGGGGGCCTTATTTGGGATAATTGCAACCAAGGTCAATTATTGTTGTTGTTTTATGATGAGAAAAAGTATTTGAGAAAAACCCCTAAGACTTGTTCTGAGACCTTTCTTTGATGAGAGATGATTAGTTAAAACAGATTTTATCTTTTTTTTCAATTTTGAATTTGTTTTTAATGAGTTTGGGGGCTTTGGGGATGGGGGAGGTATATCATGGCTGGTAGTACTGGGTTATATATATTTTTTGGTATACCAGATTTGCATAGATGAAAATTCTTCCTATTGGTCATAAATAATTTGGGGGCTCCATGACATTCTGAGTCTAGTCTGGTTTTTTGGCTTAAATGCTATATGATTTACAATAAACAATGACAAATTTTCCAGTGATTAGAGCATGGAAGGACAGTAGGAAGAGATTGTGATTAGGTCTCAGTAAATCTTAGAAATGACTTGGTTTCACATTCTTACAGTGTCCTCTCTTCAAAGAGAGCTAAAATATTTTGCAAAATACTGGGGCAGCTTATAGTGCTGTGACTAATGGTGTCACTCTTTTTTTTTTTTTTTGGTGTTTACTTGTAAATTTTTTAAATAAGTTATAGTTGATATAGAATATTATAAAAATCTCAGGTGTACAACATAATGATTCACAGTTCTTAAAGATTATACTCCATTTATAGTTATTATAAAATATTGGCTATATTCCCTGTGTTGTATAATATATCCTTGTAGCTTATTTTATACATTGTAGTTTGTACCTTTAAATCCCCAACCCCTATTCTTCCCCTCCCCCCTTCCCTCTTTTCATGGTAACCCCTAGTTTGTTTTCTACATCTGTGACTCTGTTTCTATTTTGTTATAGTCATTTGTATGTTTTATTGTTTAGATTCCACATATAAGTGATATCACATAGTATTTGTCTTTCTCTGTCTGACTTATTTCACTAAGCATAATATCCTCAAAGTCCATCCATGTTGCTGCAAATGACATTTTTTCATTCTTTTTTATGGCTGGGTGGTATTCCATTCCATGTGTGTGTGTGTGTGTGTGTGTGTTAGCATGTACATGCATGCATGCACACCTGTGTGTGTGTATTTATATATACACATACCACCTCTTCTTAAGCCAGTCATCTGTTGATGAGCACTTGGGTTGCTTCCATTATCTTGGTTATTATAAATAGTGCTACTATGAACATTGGGGTGCATGTATCTTTTCAAATTAGCGTTTTTGTTTTCTTTGGATATATGCCCATAACTGAGATTGCTGGATCATGTGGTAACTCTATTTTTAGTTTTCTGAGGAACCTCCATGCTGTTTTGCATAGTGGCTGCACCAATTTACATTCCCACCAAATGTGTACAAGAGTTCCCTTTTCTCCCATCCTTGCCAACGTTTGTTATTTGTGGTCTTTTTGAAGGTCACCATAAGTCAGATTTTATTTTGATGCAAGGATATCTGAGAGGGAATTTGAGAAGTCGAATGATTCTCTAGGAGTATGACAGAAAGGTTGAAGATTATTTTTCTCTCCTAGAATCAAACCAGTAGAAAAATTACAAATTTCTCCTTATGTGTGATTTTTTAACTTTCTCTATTCTCAGTACCTAATATGAAATGGTCAGAAATTTGTCTAATGTCAACAAGGGAGCCATGTTGTATAATTATAACTTATAATGTTTATGAGGATTCTGAATATACTCTAAAGTACTAAAGTGCTAAAAAAAAAAACCACCACATAAAGTGAACTGTTTAAAATCATATTCTTACAAAAGTGAAAGTCCCTTGAGATAAGATGATAATAGAGTTTTCAATAGTCCATTATGTTAACTTTGTGGCCAAAGAGAGCTCTTTTCATAAATACTTCAGGATCTAATTCAAGGGTTCGTAAGGTTGGAGGGTAAAGGACCATATAATAAATATTTTGGACTTTGTGGTCTATAGCATAGCTGTTGTAGCTCAAAAGCTGCATCAGCATGGATATTAAGACATGGATGTGGTTGGATTTGACATGAAGTCACTGTTTGCCAACCGTGAACAATTTTGAGTTTTCTAGAAACATCTACTGTACATATAAATGGAAGAACTACAGTGTCAGCTGAGGCCAGCCCATTTTTAGGCTGATGCTTTTATGTAAAAATAACCTTCAGTTCTGAAATCTCCACCCAAGGTTTTGTCTCTATAGCCTGCAAAACTAGAACAGGAGACCTTTGGCGGTTTCTGAAAAGGCCTCTGCAGAGATAAGAAGGAGGGAAATGCACTTTGAATTCCTTCTTTGGAGCAAGAACTAAACACAGAGTTTCTTCATATGGTGACTATTAGTTACCAGTGTATATAAAATTAGAATAAAACATGAATCCAATCACTCTCGACCAAGTAACAGCTTTTATGAATTGAAGAAGCTAAAAGCAGCTAACAAATGCCCAGTGCATGAGACAACAAAGCTGGCTCTTTGTAGAAGAAAACTTCTTAAAGTACAGCAATAAGTGGTGAAGCCCCTATTAGAGGAAGTCTCTCTCATCTGACAGTCTTGGGGAGAAAAGTAACATCTGACACAGAAAACAGGGATGGCAGAGTCCAGCTAATTCCCCCACTGAATTCAACCATAGACAAGAGTCTTTTTGTCATGCCTCAGCCTCCGGTCCTCACTCTAGCCTAAAAAGTGTATTATTATTATGTATGTTAGATCATAAACATTGCTATAGCAAACCTCAGAACTAAAGCACAAACACTAATGCCTATTACCAGAGAAAAATGAACATGTTTGAAGATTAAACTTCACTCTTTAGTTCTTTTGTGATGCTAGTCAGTTCATTTTAAATCTTAAGCCTTATAAAAATGAAGTAGGCATATGATTGAGTTGAGTTTAAGTCTTACATATGAAATTTAAGATTTATGAAATTCAAAGTGTGTAAATTAAAATATTTATAGTTATCTAGGCTGCTAGCGAACTGAATCAAAGATTAGAGTTTCAATTGTAAAGAAGAAATCATTAGCTTAAACAGTAGAAATGTATGATAGAATGATCATTTTTAATTATATATAATTTAAATTATGTATTAAATTAAATTTTAATTCACAAATATGCATGATGAGGACCTGGATACATGTTCCATGTCAAACTACAATACACATAGTTTTTACATATATCTACAGATGTGTTTGTGGTAGATGATACATCAGTATATACACACAACTAGGACTACAAAGGATTTTGAATGAATCTTACCTGTGTCTATTTTACATTCTTATTGTTAATTAAATTCTATTTGTATTTTAAAGTGATTTCTCCTAATGGACAAGAATAGTGTATATTACTTTTAATACAAATTATTATATTTATATATAAATATATATTTATATTAACTAATATAAATTAGTTCTGGTTTTCTGGGGTTTTTTTCTCATACAGATAATTTACTTTTGTTTCTTTTTGTTAAAAATAAGAGAATCTGTTTCTCTGTTTAGAAACTTTTGTTATATATTTTCCTAATTTCCAAAAGAAAGTTACAAAGTGAGTTCTGTATACCTAAGGAAGAGCACCTTTTATAGAAACGAAACGGGTAATCAATTGCTGCGAAACAAATTCCCTCCAATTAAATGGTCCTAAAAATAAATAAATATTTGCAGTCCTCCCAGTTTCTGAGTCAGGAATGTGGGTGTGATCTAGGTGGGCAGCTCTGCTCAGCATCTCTCCTGGGGCTGCTATTAGATGTGGGAGAGCCACGGTCATGTGGAGGCTGGTCGGGGGTGGAGGATGTGCTGTTAGGTGTCTCATCACTCAGGTGGAGTGGAGGCTTCCCTTACCCTCACCTGAAGGCTCTTTAAGCTCTACCACCCACTGGCTACGTGCCATTTTTCAAGTTACTTTTCCATTCTCCACACGCCAGCCTAGTGCTCTTTTTAAATTGTAAGTCAGATTGTCTGCTTTAAACCCTTCAGTCAGAAGAAGTGAAGCTTCTGTTACAGCTGGAATGAAATCCAGACCCCATATCACAGCCCACAAGCTCCTACATGACCTGACCCAGAGTCCTTCTCCCCCTCACCACTCATATTCATTCCTTCCCCTCCTTCCCTGCATTCCTGTCTCACTGGCTTTCCTTCCAAAACACCATGGAGGGTACCCAGCAAGCCAGAGCCCAGATGACCTCACACCTGATCTGTGCCCGTGGTCCTGGTCCAAAGACCAGCAGGCCACTCACGCATGTCCACCTTTGTATGTTGGGCCTGGCCACGCTCTGTGCCCACCTCAGGCCTTTGTCCCCCATCCCCTCTCTCTGCCTTCATTCCGAGACTAGCCTCTTCACTGGCACGTGGCTGCAGCTCAAGTCTAATCTGCTCAGAGAGTCCTTCCCTAAAAACGCCACTCCCCCAAACCAAAACACTCGTAGTTTTCTCATTGCTCTTTTCAAAGAACCCATTCTTTTTCTTCATAATCATCACTGTAACTCGTCATCTTATTTTTATTTTTTATTTATTTATTTATTTATTTTTAAACAGGGCTTTCAGAATGAGTGTTTTTTTTTTTTTTTAAAGGGCTACAAATGCTTGGCTTTTTTATTTATTTATTTATTTATTTATGTCTGTGTTGGGTCTTAATTTCTGTGTGAGGGCTTTCTCTAGTTGTGGCAAGCGGGGGCCACTCTTCATCGCGGTGCGCGGGCCTCTCACTATCGCGGCCTCTCTTGTTGCGGAGCACAGGCTCCAGACGCGCAGGCTCAGTAGTTGTGGCTCACGGGCCTAGTTGCCCCGCAGCATGTGGGATCTTCCCAGACCAGGGCTCGAACCCGTGTCCCCTGCATTAGCAGGCAGATTCTCAACCACTGCGCCACCAGGGAAGCCCCTGTCATCTTATTTTTAGATAAAAGTGGAGGGGACCTTGTCTGCTTTATTCACACTGTGTACCCCCGGCCCAGACCAGCACCTGGCACATAACAGCAGGCAATCCTCAAATGTCCCTATACATATGCAGGGCATGTCTAACTCTCAGTTGTTGAAGTTGCCGTTGTTTTCAAATCTAGAAGTGGGGAGAATCAAAGTGGGGATCAAATAAAATGACACCTAAGAGAGTGTCCAGCACACGATAAGCTTTTAATAGAGATAAAATATACACACAGGGAGATGTACAGCGAATAACGCAGTGAGGGTTGACCAACCTGCACCAGGTAACCAACACCACAGTCTAGACAGGGAACGTTCCCACCACATGAAAATTATCTGTCCTCTTCCAGCCACCCGTCCCTAGAGACGGCCATCCTTCCGATTTCTGTCATCATACCTTCATTTTGTCTGTTTTGGAATTTCATACAAGTGGAATCTGATAATGAGTACCTTTTCGTTCAGGGCTTTTCTTCCTCATCATAGTGTCTCTGAGCTGCATGTTGTGTGTATTAGTAGTTAGTTCTTTTATGTTGCTGAGTGTTATTCCATGGTGTGAATACACCACAATTTTTAAATCCATTCTCCAATTGAGAGACAGCTGGATTATTTACAGGGTTTTTTGTTATTATGAATAAAGCTGCTTTAAATTTCCTATAAAAGTTTTGGGACAGACATGTATTTTCATTTCTCTAGGTTAAATACCTAGGAGTAGAATTGCTGGGTTAAAAAGAAGTTAGAGTATTTTTTAAATTTTATTGGAGTACAGTTGATTTACAATGCTGTGTTAGTTTCAGGTGTACAGCAAAGTGATTCAGTTATACATATGCATATATTCATTCTTTTTCAGATTCTTTGCTCATGTAGGTTATCACAGAATATTGAGAGGTTAGAGTATTTCTAACAAAACAAAACTGCTGAGCACTTTTCCAAAATTGTTGTACCATTTCATATTTGTTCCAGCAATCTATGATAGTTCCAGTGTTCTATACCCATGTGAACATTTAAATTTACACTTTCCTAATAAGTAATAGTGTTTAGCTCTTTTTCATGTGCTTATAGGCCATTTTATAGCCACCTCGGTGAAGTCTCTCTTTAAGTCCTTTCCTCCCTTTTAAAATTGGATTCTTTCTCTTTTTATTATTGCTTTGTAAGAGGTTTTTAAACTAATGTATTCTAAATGCAGATCTTTTGTTATATATATATATATATATATATATATATATATATATATAATGTTTATATACCTTTCATATATATGATATATATATGTACAGATTATTTTCTCCCAGTCTGTGACTTATCTTTGTATTTTATTAATGGCATTGTTTGCTAAGTAGAAGGTTTTTTTTTATTTTTTTAAAATCTAGCTTATCATATTTTTCTTTCAGAGTTTGTGTTTTGTGAGTATTCTATAAGAGATCTTTGCTCACTCCTCCATGTCACGAAGATATTCTTCTAAATTATCTTCCAGAAGCCTTATAGTTTTAGCTTTTATGTAATCTATGGTACATCAAAATAATTCTTCTATATGATCTGATGTAGGGATTGGAGTTCAGTTTTATTCCATATGGATACCCTATTGTCCAGCACTGTCTGTTGAAAGGACTTTCCTTTCCCCTTTGAATTACTTTGGTAACTTCGTAAAAAATTAAATTATAGTAAGTCTGGAAATCAGAGTTTGAGTTCTCTAATTTCATTCTTCTTTTTCAAGATTATTTTACCTAATCTAGATCATTTGACTAGATTTGCCTGATCTAGATTCTTTGGGTATCCAAATGAATTTTAGGATCAACCTGTCAATTTCTGCAAAAAACATCTGTTGCGATTTTGTTGGCATTGCACTTCTGGTTAATGTAAGGAAGAACTGATATCTACTTTCAATAACTATTATTATTAAATTAGTAGCAGTGGGTATGGATTGGCTTCATGAAGTAGAATCGTTAAGATTTTGTGACCAATTGGATAAGGATACTGAGAAAGAAAGAAGTGTCATAACACTGCAATGTTGTTTTGGCTCTGGTATAATGTTCATGTTTAAACTCAAGAAATAGTTGAGGGGAATCAGTGTCCTGTGTCACTGATGGGGGTATCTGTGTCCTGCTCTAGGGAAAGTATTCTGCTCCAAGCAAGTTTTCCCTTGTTCTTTAATCCTTCGCTCTTTTGGGACTTTTCACTTGATTACTTCCTACATAAGTTTTCTCTAAAATGTGGAGCGTTTTCCTTCCAAAATGGTGTCTATTTTCATCAAAACATATGCAATTACAGACTGAATTCATCTCTTTCAATTTCTTGAGCTTGTTAATTACCAGCTGAGGCAAAATTGTGTCTAAGATCAAAAGTTCATGGACCACTTTCTCTTTAGGCACATAGGCCTGTCCCTTGATGTCTCTTACGACTAGGCACAAAAAAAGTGTTTTTAGAGAACTAGACAGTGAGCAGTTATGCTCCCCTCCGGCAAGTCAGAGGCACACTTTTTACATGGGAGCAAAGCAGTTCTCAAATTAAGGGGTAGAAAGGAGCATAAGGGACAGAATCTATGCCAAGCAGACCACTTCTGACTTCATCTCCAATGAGTGAGAACAGATTTAAAAACCCATTAGTGAATATTCGGTCTGGAAACCATTTATGTTTTAAATTTCACTGACTAGGTTTTTCTTTTTTTAAAGTATAGGTAGTATTCTGTTATCTGGCTTCCTTTAAATTGCTCAGCATCCAAATATCTGAAAATAGCCACTCTTTTGCCTATTAATGTAAACACAATGAATGTTGTTATTCAAAAAGTAAAATAAGACATTTATCCGTGTGTCATTAGTAGAGCCTGGTCCTTTTTTCCTAGTAAAGTAATACCATGGGTGCGCCTATATTTTTCCCAAATACTGGAAAGGATGTTGTTGAGTATAAACTGTGTTTTCCTATTAGAAAGACTTTTCTATTTTTCCCCGTGAGGCTGTTTCAGGAATATGGAAACAGGAGTGTATAGCATAACCATTTCTATATTTTTTTCCTTTTACTTTCTATACTGTCAAGAAAAAGTGATGCATTTTCTTTGATTAGTAAATCCTAAAGCTATATATCTTATAGCTATTTCCCAGATTTATCTTGTTGTTGTTTTTCATATTCAATAAGGACCGATTTTTTTTTCCCTGAAATGTGTTTATATTCCATCCTGCACCCATTTGCATCCCTGGCAACCTTGCATCCATCAGTCCTCTCATTTGGGTTTATTAACTGTGGGTTGTAAATAAAAAAAGAAATGCCATCTGAAGTAAACAAAATACTGTTTACCTAGTTCCACATCTCACAAGCAGTGATAATCTCAGTTGTAAACAAATGACAAAAATGCATTCCACAGATGGGGAAAAAGTTAATTATTTTCCATTTCGTCTGCTGCTCAGGTTCAAGATTGAGTTGACTGGTCTGTGTTAGTGTCTCCAAGGGGGATACTGTGAGTTTTATGAGCAAAGTACATTTTCAGCCTACATTCTCCCCTGGATGCCCACTTGTAATTTCTTTTGGTGATAACAGAGCTCAGCTATGCACATCAAGGGGAAACACAATTCTTCGGGGAATCACGCAGGGTGGCTCACACAGTGTCCTTAACGCTTCTTGACAGATCTATCTATTTGTAGAGATGGGGTTGTTAGTCTAAGGTGGAGATGGCTGGAGTGTGTTTATGCATCTTCCCCAGCCTCATGTCCAGGCATGAAGAGGATCCTTGTTAAGCCTCCAGAGCCCATTTGTTGGAAAAGGGGAATTTGAATGAAATCGCCACAGCTAGCGACATAAAGAAAATGCTTAAGCTCCATTTTCAGAAATGGAATTGTATTCACAGAGAAAGATAAAAAAAGAGACAACTATTTCTGCTGGGAGAATTCTAAGATCAATAAAGGAATTCTTGAGGATTAGAGAAAAACTACCAAGTTTCAGAATTGGAAATATTGTTGATGGAGAAGAGCTGCTTTGGTATATTTTTAAATATAAAAAATAATCCCACACAGCCATGATTATTTCTTTTTTTATTATTGTTTATTGGAGTATAGTTGCTTTACAATATTTGTGTTTGTAGTTTCTGCTGTACAGCAAAGTGAATCAGCTATACATATACATATATCCCTTCCTTTTTGGATTTCTTTCCCATTTAGGTCACCACAGAGCACTGAGTAGAGTTATCTGTGCTATACAGTAGGTTCTCATTAGTTATCTATTTTATACTTACTAGTGTATGTATGTCAATCCCAATCTCCCAGTTCATCCCACCTGATTATTTCTTATTCTTATAACTTTATGGGAACATGAGTAAAGTATAATACTGGGGTTCTTTTCATAGAATACTGGTAAAAGGGATAACTTGTTGACATAAGAAATGTCTGCATATTGAATCCATGTGTATACGGGAGTGAAGAAAGTTGGGAATTTTGCTGAGTATGAAAATATTAAATACTAAAGTTAATGCATTCAATAAAGTGAATATTACAAAGTCAATAAAGAAATAAATTACCTTTATGTGTCAAAAATGTTAGATCTCACAATCATTTTTCTAAAGACTAAGCAGTGTATAGTCCAGGGTCCCAAAGTAGGAATTGTTAAATTATTATAATGGGATGATAATCATTTAAAAGATGATTTATAAAGGGAAATACATTTAAAAACCAAAGTGCTCATACTGGGAAACTACTGAGACAATAGTGTTTGTCAATTAGGGTAAAGGAGCCAGGGCATTTAGAACCACATGGAGAGTTTTCAACCCTCCTTCCCCGCGTCCTCCCCAAACTTTGCCCTCAGGAATGGTGGGAACAGATTGAAAATACCCTGCAGGTTGTTAGGATCGGCATTCTGGTTCAGAATCACTGGTCTCAGAGCTTGTACCAGAAAATGAAAAAGTGGGTAAGGAATACAAGGCTGAAGTTTGCCCGTCAATACTTCTCCTGTTTTGGTCTATTCCGTGTAATCTTCTACTTACCTCAGATTTACTGTGTGTCAAATAAGGATAAGAATATGTCACAGCAATGTTATGAAGATTAATATTAACTCTTTGGCCTTCTTGGAGAAAAGCACAAGATATTAAGAGAAAGGAATCCAGCAAAGCCAAAAATATCATACCATTTCAAATTTGCTTAATAAGAAAGTGAGTCAGTACTTTTGCAGAAAATTAATACAAGCTCTCAGCTCCAAGCAGATGAGACTCAACAATAGCTGGGCCTACACGGGGAATAATTTTAAGTCTTTTTAAAGTCTGCAACGACTTACCTTGTTGAAGCCAACTCTGTCAGCCCTCTGACTGCATTTATTTAATGTAGCCTCTGTGCCTGTGTTCAGGAACATATATTTAGTTTCACCTTGAAAAGTTTAACAAGAATACATTTATAGATTTTCTCCCTACTTATCTATTTTCAATAATGTCCTAGAGTATAATCCAGCAAATATTATACATACATATAAATATTATATATACTAATGGAATCAGATATAAGAAGGCATTGAATACATCAGAGAATAAAAGTAAGTACTGGAGTTCTTTAAGCTGGGTAAGTTTTCCCTTTTTGGTTATAGCAATCCATATTTTCCTGGCTATAAAATTGCAGTTGACAACTGGAGAACGTTAACTAGAAGTTTAAAAAAGTTAATCTTACTTAACTCAAATTCTCAAGATCAGAAACCCTCTCTTCCATAGGGATGCCTTGTATAAAATCTATTTTTTTAATAAACAAAATCATATTCATGTATGTTTGTATGTGTGTGTGTGATGTGCTTTGTGCTGAGTTACAGGGTTTTTTTGGTACTTTTCTATATTATGGAGGGAGAGAGGATGTATGGGAGGGGAGTATTGAAAGTCAAACTTAAAATAAATTTTAAATTATCTTGTCCTTTTAATACATAATAGACCAGACTGGATGAGTACAGATTTGGGGCGGCAATAGTTTGTGTCTATGTTTTTATACAGTGAGGCTATAGACTTCCATACATCTCACTAGGCTTTAGCGTTCTTCCTTCCAGAAGTCTCTAATTTAGGCACATATAAACAATAGGCCCTCCTTGTCTCAGACCCTAACTCTGTCACTTATCCAGAGATGACCTTAGGCAAGTCTAGCCTGTCTCAACGGCAGTTTTCTTAACAGCAGAATGGAAATATGTGTGTATATGTTTGGTGTAGGTTGGATGGCCAGGTGGAGTAAGGGCAGCGTTGGACTCTGCTTGGAGGGGTTCAATGGAAACTGCCTTTAAATTCCTTACACCTCTAAGAGCCTAGGGTTCTTACCTAGAAGAAAAAAGGATTTTTTTGTCCAGTATTTTTGTCCAGTTGTGATTTCCATAAACTCCATCTTAGACCAGCATGTTCCATTCATATATTCCCATTTCCCTGCATCCTGGTATCAAAATATGGACATTAGCAGTTGCTATTGTAGTTTTTTCCCCACAATTTAGTGATGATGCATCAGTATACCAAAGATGCAAATTATTTTGTTTATTATACATCTGAACCAGTCTAAATTTTATTTAGGGGCATTATCTACCTGCAAATGGGCGAAATCTGCCCTCAGTCTCTTAAACATCTTTCCTAATGGTAATTGTTGGTAAATACAGTGAAAGACAAAGTTGTGTCTAAAGTCACACCAGTTCACTTGCTTTTGGTGTTTTTGCATCACCCCCACATTCTTTTACAACAGGCTTTTGTATTTGAATAATGGTATGCAGATGCACTACTGAATAGGAAACTGTCTCCAAAAACATACTTTAAAAGGAAAATGGTAGTAGCAAAGCTAATCTATAGCTGTGGACTTTCTTAATGAGTGCTGCTGGGAAGCTTTTCAGAAACCTGCAGGGAATTGCATGTTTTTTGTAAGAGAAAGGTCTCAAGCTGTTAGAACTGATAGAATTTCAGAAATGCCATAAGTTCAGCTCGCAATATTTTTAGGTTTTATTAGGAGATTGAAAAAACTAAGATATTCCTTTTTTAAAACGTCTTTATTGGAGTATAATTGCTTTACAATGGTGTGTTAGTTTCTGCTGTATAACAAAGTGAATCAGTTATACATAAACATATATCCCCATATCTCCTCCCTCTTGCATCTCCCTCCCACCCTCCCTATCCCACCCCTCTAGGTGGTCACAAAGCACCAAGCTGATCTCCCTGTGCTATGCAGCTGCTTCCCACTAGCTATGGGTTTTACATTTGGGTGTATATATAAGTCCATGCCACTCTCTCACTTCGTCCCAGCTTACCCTTCCTCCTCCCCACGTCCTCAAGTCCATTCTCTATGTCTGCATCTTTATTCCTGTTCTGCCCCTAGGTTCTTCAGAACCTTTTTTTTTCTTTTAGATTCCATATATATGTGTTAGCATACAGTATTTGTTTTTCTCTTTCTGACTTACTTCACTCTGTATGACAATCTCTAGGTCTATCCACCTCACTACAAATAACTCAATTTTGTTTCTTTTTATGGCTGAGTAATATTCCATTGTATATATGTGCCACATCCTCTTTATCCATTCATCTTTGATGAGACACTTAGGTTGCTTCCATATCCTGTCTATTGTAAACAGAGCTGAAATGAACTTTGTGGTAGATGACTAAGATATTCCTTTGAAATCAAAGTTCATCTAGACTGAAGAACTGTCAGTTGGATAGAACTGAAAATAAGTTTGACCTCAAAATACAGATTCAGTGACTGCTGAATGTTGTACAATTGTTATATAAATAGGCCAATTTATATATGTTTATTTCATCTATCAGAAAATTGTACAGTCTCAGTAAAATCATTCAAGTGTTTTATTCAAGAAACTTTTTATACTTCTATTCAGGTGCCATGTAAAATGACAAAGCCCTAAAAGAATAAACCCATGAGTATATATGAATCCATGTTTCATGTGATGGAATGATTTTCCAAGTCATTATATATAATAAAGTCTAATATTTGGTCATTAGTGGTAACTCTTTGGTTTAGGTTATGTAGCATTTATTTGAACCAATCAAGTTGAAAATTACCAGTGAAGGCCAAAGCATTTTCACACTTTTGAATAAAGGAAAATTTTATAGCATATAGTCAAGTATGACCAGAATTGCAAGAACCTAAGATTAGTTGAGAATTCCGTATTCGCATTGGTATTTCTTTCTTAGTGCTGGAAAAAATATAGCATTATTGAATGTTTATGAAACAATTGAGATTAAATTAGAGGGTCAATATTAACAGATTATAAACGTTTATAGTCAATGTTAGCATTCATTGCCTTCAAAGGCATTCTGTATCTCCTATGAATACATAGGGAGAAAAGTAACTTTTTTAGGGGAAAAGGTAACATAATGTGCCACAAGGGGCCAGAAATAACCAACCCTTTCTTGTCTTTAAGTCAGCATACTTAGAATGGGGTCCAAGATACACTGGTCTTGTATCAAATTATGGTGTGTATTATAGAAAACAGTGCTGTTGTTTAGAGGTTCACTGTGGGTCATACAGATCCTACCTTGAAGAAAAAATGATAATTTTATTTGCCTGCTAATTCTTGACTATTTTATTTCATTTTTTCCTAGACATATATAAATTTTTGGTACCTTACAAACTAGAAGTCTTCAGTAGAAAAGATAAGCAGACTTGAAAGCATGTGAAAGATGAGGGTTTTATTGTTGTTTGTTTGTTTGTTTTGTGGTACACGGGCCTCTCACTGCTGTGGCCTCTCCAGTTGCGGAGCACAGGCTCCGGACGTGCAGGCTCAGCGGCCATGGCTCACGGGCCCAGCCTCTTGGCGGCATGTGGGATCTTCCTGGACCGGGGCACGAACCCATGTGCCCTGCATCGGCAGGCGGACTCCCAACCATTGTGCCACCAGGGAAGCCCAAAGATGAGTATTTTTGAGGAGGAGTTTTATTTCTTTTTCCATCCTCATCCTCCTTGGTCTTATTAATACCAGTTCTTTACTTACACAAGGGATTTTCTCTGTGGGTGGTTAGGACCTTAGTGTGACATGTTATTTTTAACTGCTTCTAACTCTCTTTCCAAAAAATCTATCATTTATTGGCAGGTCCTCAATTTTTCTCATCAATCTCACATGAAAATTCCAACAAATGTTTTTAATATAATAGTGCAGTTGAGACTTTACAGAAAACATTTTCTAAATACAGATGTCAAATTTCCCCCAAAGGGAGCCATTTTGGGTTTGGTTGACTGAAAACTTTTCAGGAATCTATTTATTAAAAAGTAAAAGCTAAAGTTAGAGTTAATTGTAAGTATCATTTATCTTCAGTAAAAAAAAAAATAGCTCTCAGGAGGTGTTAAAGGAAGCAACAATCATCGCTTTGCTATGGCTTTCTTCAGTTAGCTGTGTGTAAGGCAAGCGAGGGAAACAGCTCTGTCTTTATACACTAACGGGAGAAGAACCATCACTAATTCAGTGAATGTTCTTCATCTGCTATATTTAAGATAGGTGATTATGCTTCAGAAAAATTTCATTTTTCTTTCAAGGATCATGATGATGAGAAGGGAGATTTTTGCATGGTGACCCCTAAAGGACTTCTGCATTTTGACACAAGGAATTAGGATGACCCATGAGTGGAACAATGGTTTCTCCTAAGTGGCTTTCATAGGTCCTCACAACTTGGCGGCCACAACAATGTAGCAGAGACACGTGTGTTCTATTCGCCTTATGCGTCTGTCTTCTGTATGTTACATTTATGTTTAGCAATTGAGTCTAAATTCAAGAACTGCAGCCCTCAAAGTTCCAAACTCATGTTAAAATGTGGGCAGTTTACTTGTCTGCTTTTTGATTAATTTGAGGAGGCTTCATGGGCAAGTGAGTTTTCAGGCAGATTGAATGGTAAGGGAGGTAGACGTGATGTCTCATAGGGATTTGTATACAGTTGATCCTGCATGGCACGGGTTTGAACTGCACCAGTCCACTTGTACACCTATTTTTTTTTCAGTAGTAAATTCTGTAGTACTACTCCATCCACGGTTGGATGAACCTGTGGACGAATAACCCTGATATGAAGGGACCGTGCTTTCAGAGGGCTGACTGTAAGTTATACACAGGTTTTGGACAGTAAGGAAGGTTAGTGTCCCTCACCCCACATTGTCAAGGGTCAACTGTAATGTCTTAATGATTAGCTTCATTCAAAACCTCTCACTTTACAAATGAGGAAACAGCAAAGTAGATTGTTGATCAAAGCAAATAATCAGCAACAGAATCAGATTCCTCCATGTATATGCTGCCCAGGTGAACCTCACTTAGATATCTTTTGTGTAAATAAAATGTTCCTCTCACTGCATTTATTTCCTTATGTTTCATAGCAGCCAGTTTAACTCTGGAGTCAAAACTGTAGAGGCTACAAGGACAATGTCCTTGGACACAGAAATGCACTCATCCAGAGATGACATAAATTTCTATCTTTATTCACTGCTTCTCCCCATTTTTTAAATCAAATCTAAGGCAAACATTATGCAAAAACTATATCCAATTAAAATTTCTTGGAAAAGCCAACTTACAAAGTGAGGAGGAATCTCTCTAGGGAAATTTATTTTACTTGCAGTACAGAAGTTAATTACAAGTAGGGTATCTGTGATCTATAGACTATGGAGATTTATACCTAGAAACCACCATGGCTATTTCAAGCCCAGCAGGGCTTTGCTTTCGTGTGCTAAAAACTCTAGTGTGAGATGATCTCATTGTAGTTTTGACTTGCATTTCTCTAATGATTAGTGATGTTGAGCATCCTTTCATGTATTTGTTGGCAATCTGTATATCTTCTTTGGAGAAGTGTCTATTTAGGTCTTCTGCCCATTTTTGGATTGGGTTGTTTGTTTTTTTGATATTGAGCTGCATAAGCTGCTTGTAAATTTTAGGGATTAATCCTTTGTCAGTTGCTTCATTTGCAAATATTTTCTCCCATTCTGAAGGTTGTCCTTTAATTTTGTTTATGGTTTCCTTTGCTGTGCAAAAGCTTTTAAGTTCCATTAGGTCCCATTTGTTTATATGGTCATCATCAAAAAATCTACAAACAATAAATTCTGGAGAGGGTGTGGAGAAAAGGGAAACCTCTTGCACTGTTAGTGGGAATGTAAATTGATACAGCCACTATGGAAAACAGTATGGAGATTCCTTAAAAAACTAAAAATAGAACTACCATATGACCCAGCAATCCCACTACTGTGTATATACCTTGAGAAATCCATAATTCAAATAGAGTCATGCCCCACAATGTTCATTGCAGCTCTATTTACAATAGCCATGATATGGAAGCAACCTAAGTGTCCATCAACAGATGAATGGATAAAGAAGATGTGGCACACATATACAATGGAATATTACTCAGTCATAAAAAGAAATGAAATTGAGTTATTTCTAATGAGGTGGATGGACCTAGAGTCTGTCATACAGAGTGAAGTAAGTCAGAAAGAGAAAGACAAATACTGTATGCTAACACATATATATGGAAACTAAAAAAAAAAAAAAATGGTCATAAAGAACCTAGGGGCAAGACGGGATTAAAGACACAAACCTACTAGATAATGGACTTGAGGGCACAGGGAGGGGGAAGGGTAAGCTGAGACGAAGTGAGAGAGTGGCATGGGCATATATACAGTACCAAATGTAAAATAGATAGCTAGTGGGAAGCAGCCACATAGCACAGGGATATCAGCTCGGTGCTTTGTGACCACCTAGAGGGGTGGAATAGGGAGGGTGGGAGGGAGACGTAAGAGGGAGGACATATGGGGATATATGTATATGTATAACTGATTCACTTTGTTATAAAGCAGAAACTAACAGACCACTGTAAAGTAATTATATCCCAATAAAGATAAGTATACTCATCTTTATACTCAAGTATAACTTGAGTATTTTACTACAAAAACCCATGTAGTGCTACATCTGCTGTCTCAGATTCCTGCGTGAACTCTTACTTGCATTCTTTCCATAAGTCTTGTCTCAGATGTGCCTGTTAACAGTATGCATCCCAGCTCGCCTCAAACACTCACCAAGCTATCCCATAGGATACAAAATAACATCAATGGATTGTGCTGAGAGTTCTTTTCAACATTAAAAAGAAACATCTTTTCATAGTTGTCAGAAAAATATCTACTTGTTTTTATATTAGTGGTCGAAAGGTATTCTCAACTGTCTTGTTCATTGTATTCTATTGATGCATTAAATTTCTGGAAAGTCAATTGTGAATTCCAAGAAACATGGTTTCTTTCGTTTCTCTCTTAGTAAGATCACTATCCAAAATATAATTAGCCTCCTTACTCTCTCTCCCTCTTTCTATCTCTTGCTGAAGTCCAAATAATAGCCTTTCAGCAGAAACAAATAAATTGGAACATTGCCTTAGACAGTGGTTCTCAACCCTGGTTACTCATCAGTGTTACCCAGTGAGCTTTCTAAAGCTGGGAGTCCTGGGACTGGACCATGAAATTGAATTAGAACCTCTGAGGGCTGAGGTCAGTGGATGAGGGTCATACAGAGTGATGCTGCTCTGCAGCCAGGGCACACAGTTTATAATAGACCCTGTAAGGTGACAAGCATGGTTGACACAGGTGGGATAGTCCATTATCCATAGAGCAGAAGGTAAACATCCGTACACTTCATCCCTCACCACCTACCCTCACCTCCGTAAGGACATTCTTCATGAGCATGACTGAAGTTTCTCTCCATGTGATTCTTCCAACAGCACTCATCTTCCAGGTGGAGAAACTCCCTAGCATTATGTATTTCTTAAAAAGAAAATCTGTAAATTTGATTAAAATTTAACTTCATTATGAAAGCATCTCTAAATTTAACCTGATTTAGATGAATGTTACCAAATTACATGTTCCAAAAATAAGAAATAATTTTAACCCAACATTTAAAAAAATCCAAAATACGACCTTCTGTATTCCAAGGTTTCAAAAACCGGAGCTTATTGGCTAGCTTTAAAAATAGAAATTTCTCCTGGTCACTTCCTTTCTATTTTCCCTGAATGCTGTCTCCACATGTGTCCTGAAGGACATTTTCAATTAGCTTAACCCAAATCTATGATGGACTGAGGTAAGAGAATCACCTTCCCTTGTGGAAATAACCTGCTCCTATACAGAAGACAAATGACTCCTTCAGGCAAATGCAGTTTGTTCAGCTCAGTCCCTGCTTCATTCCATGGCCCATTATTTACATGCTTAATATGTGAAAAAAATTACAGAAATACTTCAAATTACTTGAGTCCTTTCAGAAAATACATGAAGATAAAGGAGAGTTTGCAGAAGCTTTCTTAGTTTTTTGAAAGAGCAGTGCTTTTATGTCAGTAAGTTTTCTGTTTATATTTTTCTGCCTGATAATTTCAAAAAGAGAGGAAATTGAAAAGGAAAATATGGTTCAGAGGTACTGACTGACATGAAATATTTACTGGATAGATAAAGATAATAGTTATATATTTGTGTGTGTTAGCAAAGGACGGTGCAGGGTATTCATGGTTTCTCCTTGACAGTAACGGATAAAAAACCAAAATCTGAATGTGTTTGTATGTTTTGTTTTGTTTTTTGCGGTACGTGGGCCTCTCACTGTTGTGGCCTCTCCCGTTGCGGAGGCTCAGCGGCCATGGTTCACGGGCCCAGCCACTCCGCGGCATGTGGGATCTTCCGGGACCGGGGCACGAACCTGTGTCCCCTGCATCGGCAGGCGGACTCTCAACCACTGCGCCACCAGGGAAGCCCTGTTTCTTTGTTTTTAATTTAAGGGTATTTATTTTAGTTTTTCAGTGCTTATATGCACTTTGCAATAGTGGGGGACTTTGCAAAGTCTCTGGAAGCCTTACTTAAATATAGATAGACATTCCCCCTTGAGGGTCAATGCACATATCTTTCTGTGGAAATCTTGGCACAAAAGGCTAATCTCAGGCTACAAAAGATGTAGTATGACAGAAAGAACATAAAAGTAATTTGTATGTGTCCAGGTATAAATCTGTTCACCAGTTTCAGTGTTATATTTTAGTAAAATACTCAATAATCTTTTCTATTAAATTATTTTTAAAAGCCACATTTATTTATTTATATAAATTATATATAAATATAATTTGAAATATCAAATAAAATGCTTCTTTTATGTGGAAGCCACTGGAGACTTAAAAACTATTGCTGTAATAAAGTAAATGTTATTTAAAACAATTGAAAAATTGATTTTATTTCCATTTAATTTTCATGAGATTTAAATTTAGCAATTTTAACTAAGTTTGGGACTCATGTCATCCTGCAATAAGCATCTGATATTCACTGGCCACTGGGCAGCAAATACGTTGTCAGGGTTGCCATTACTCTGACAATGGTAAAATCTTGAGTGTAGCCCTGAAAATCATGGCATGAAGTTAATGATGTTACTTTTGTATAATGGTTGGTTCACCAGTAAATAATTTCTGATTCAACATAGTTGTCAGTTTCTGTTTACATTAAACTACTCAAGAATGTATAATATTTATTTACAAACCAGGAAGCATACTCATCTCAAAAATATTTCTATTCACAATTTGTAAAATATGAAGATTTGAAGATCCTTTTTTTTTTTTTTTGACTAACCAACCTTGGAAAACATTTAGAATGATTTTTTTAGATTTATATATCATTGTATTATTTTTCAACTTTTTGAATCTTATTAAAAATCAGACAATAAGGATTTTAACAGTACAGTGACAGTATTTGGATAAGTAACTATGAAGACTTATAGTTTTTACAATATGTTTTTATAATGTGTTTTTTATGTGTTTATAATATCCAATTATAATTTTTAAATCCAAGTTCATAGCAGAATTATTTGAAAGCAAATGTAATGAGTATATCTTATTTTCTTGAGCATTGAACTGAGCACTGACAGTCCCTGACTTAGAATGTTTCAAATTTCAATTTTTCCATTTTAAGATGGTGTGAAAGCCATATGCATTCAGTAGAAACCATACTTTCATTTTTGAATTTTGATCTTTTTCTGGGCTCGTACTATGCAGTCCAATCTTCTCCTGTGATGCTGGGCAGGGTCAGAGATCCACAGCTCCCACTCAGCTCTGCGATCACGAGGGTGATCCACCGATACACTGACAACCATTCTGTACCCAAACAGCCATTCTGTTTTTCACTTTTAGCACAGTATTCCATAAATTACATGAGATATTCAACACTTTACTATAAAATAGGCTTCGTGTTAGATGATTTTGCCCAACTGTAGGCTGATGTAAGTATCTGAGCACCTTTAAGCTAGGCTGGGCTAAGCTATGATGGTCAGTAGGTTAGGTGTATTAAATGCATTTCCACTTACAATATTTTCAAATTATGATGGGTTTATCAGGAGGTAACCCCATCATAAATCAAGGAAGATCTATACACTCAAAGAGCCTGCTTCTTTTTGGTTAGGTAGGAAGTCAAAGTCAGACCCAGTATTACATTAAACGGTTATGACATTATATCCAGTTGCATTTATTGCTGTTCCTGTTAGACTTCTCTCTAAGCCATCACTATTTTGACAAGATGACCCCGCTAACATTGTAAGGTGACCCGGAGGGCTGGTTTGCTCTCAGACTCCCAGGGCATTATGGGCATCCACAGCAACTATTGGCACATCCTGTCCTGGGGGGGAGCCGTGTCCTTTATTTCTCAGGCTTTGTGACCCCTTGTTCTCAGCTCAGAAACAGCTCTTTAGATAGAAACTTCCTATTGATTTTTCTGAGCAATCGATACAGTGATCTAACTTTGCTCTTCTGTCATGCATGATTTCTCTCTGTTCATTAGAGGAAAATCTCTATTCACCTTAACTTTAGGCTACTTTCCTTGCATTACCCACTCCTAAAATGGGCTGGCAGGGCGTCGGGCTGGTTAGTTAACAGAGTGCTTTGCAGAGCACGAGAGGGCTGACACAGTGGGGATATCACTGAAGCTGTCTGGGCCTTGACGTTTTCTTTTCTAAAATGAGATGAACAGATGGTCATGAGGTTCTCTTGGTTTACATATTTCGCATGTGCTGTTGGTCTACTATGCCTACTACTTATAATCATCATCACCATAAGTATTGTTATTACACCCAACATGCATTCAGTATTTACCTTCTGTGACATATTATGCTAAGCATTTTATATAAATCATCACATTTTCTCCTCCAACAATCCATTCAAATAGGTTCTTTTATCAACCCCCTTTAAAATGAGTATGCTCAAACCTACAAATGTTAACTATCTTTCCCAAGGTCACACAGCTGTTCAGACAGAACTAAGTGTTGAACGTAAGCTTGTCTAATTCCAGAAAATGTTCTAAGCTACAACAGAATACAGAGGTGTTTATTAGAATATAAAGAAAAATGAAGTATTAAAAATTGTCTTCATTGACTACAGGTGTTCCTTGAGATTTCCTTTGAAGAGGATAAAAAAATATTATAAGGAACCATCATGTAAAACGTTTTAAATGTAAAGAATTCATCTTAAAGTGATAGTTGTTCCTGTAATTTGAGATAAAAGCTGATGTGTGCATTTTGACAAAGGAGTTTATGCTTACAATTGTTCATTCAAAATGTTATATTTCAAGTGGTTCTCCTTTATTAGAATTTGAATTGCATAAATGCATAGCTATCAAATAATTTTTATATTTTGTTAGCATTAGCTTTGAGATTTCTAAAATAGTCAATACTAGCATTAAATCATTTATACCTCCAGTCAAATCAAGAAATATCATGATTGCTGTGCCTACAGGAATAATCATTTTGTAGTATCATATGATTTTACAGGAAAGGACTAAGAAATGGCCCAAGAAGTAAAATTTATATCACTACAATGTTTCATTTAGTTAGTGTATCATATTCTTAGTGCTTTAGGCTTATTACATAGGATTGCATATATACTAACTCCCTTTTGAAATTTAAAAACAACTGAAGTGTTTTAGAAACTACATTATATTTCACTGTCTTATAGAATCCTTTCACTAAATATGAGCAAAAGCATGTGTAGTATTAACACACTGATAAAGACTGTAAAATTAAAATTTGAGAGCAATTTTCTTAATTAAGGGACAGTATTCTAGAACACAAAAGTATAAAGTGTAATGTTTCTCATTTGTACACCTTGGCTCACCAGAGTTGTATGTGTGATTATGGCAGTTTGGGAAATTTGCAATGGGCCTTTTATTCTTAATGAGCATGGTTACTCCACTGTGGCTGACATTTTGATGTTAGATTTCCAGCAGTGAATTCTTGTCAAAGTTGAGTTTTCGATCACTAGGCTTTTCATGATTAGAGCTTTGGGTACATAATGTCAAGTACATTCATCAGTTAAATGAATTAATTTTAAACGAGCATACTGTTGTTCACACAGCAACAAGAAGAAAGGCTGTCTCAGAGATAAGTCTTGGGATGTGGAATATGCCCTTTCCTCTTTGTAAACGTCAGCCTGATTTGGCCAGTGTCTCTCACGTGAACTTCAGACACTTAGTGTCAAGGGTAGGCTTATGGGCATGATTAAAATGAAATATAAATATTTTTAACAATAAGGTGTACCATTCTACAAGACTTCAATATTGAGAAGAAAAACAAAGTGTCTACTATTTTGAAAGAAACTTTAAGAGTAATCAAATTGTCCTTTTAAGGGAAGTAGAGCTGATTATGTACATTTTACTGAGGAGGAACTTAAAGCATGAAGACACTGAGGAAAACTCCAAATCTGTTTGTCGATTTAATTGACAGTCAAATTTTAATAACAGTTTGAACTGTAAGCCTCAATCATATTGCAAATCATTGGGATCTCAAATTCAACTATCTGCCCCACTCTTTGGTTAAAAATGACACTTTCCCACATTCATTCAATACAGCACATAGATTATTGCAGTGATGTCTACAAATTTAAGTTGATTTTCTAAATATTTTCATTTTTGTTTCATACTGTTTTATTACAGTAGATGAGACTAATAATATTTTAAATGGACAAATTTACATGAGATAGGCATTTTTCAGGCAATCCAGTAAACTGGTAGTATGACAATTTTCTCTTCATTGGCTTTGGATCAGTTGACAACATTTGCCTTCAAATGATCAGTTACCATAAAGACATGCATAATTTATATTGAATTGGGAAAGCTAAAAATTGTGTCATTAATGGAAGAATTCTCCAGTATTGTTGTAGTAAGCACTAGTAAGAACTAGACTAAAGACTTCCTTTCCCCAGAGGAAGGATTCAATGTGAGAATGTGTAAATATGAAATAAAACTGAATAATAAGGAAAGGGCAACCTCAGTTAACAGGTGTCTAGAGTTGGTCACCATAGGCTAAGAATCGAGGAGGTCAGTTGGCAAAGGACCAGATGGCTGTATAAAAACTATTTTCAAGGGCCTATCTTTTGTGTTGTGTGGCTGGGCCATGAGTACTTGTTACATTATTAATACATCCATGAATGAATGGATCAGTGAATGAAAAAAGAGAGCCATGCAGAGAACAGTGAGGAGACTGTTTCCTAGACCAGAGATTAAGGTTAATCCGATATTGCACACCCGAAGTCCAAAAAGTTAAATATTTTTTTTTAAAACGCATTCATCCAGATTCCTTTTCTGTTCATCAATACTATTTTGGGTAATATGTAAATCAACAAGACAGCATCAAACTTCCCTTAATTATGTAGCATTATGGTATTTTATTCTGAATTTTAGTTTCCTATTCAAAGCCAAAACATCATGGAAAACATATTATTGAACTCATTTCAGGTCAGAAATGATGTAAATCAATCTCTCCCTCCCTCCATCTCTCTCTCTCTTCCTCTGTGCCCCCCATCCCTGCCACCCCTGCTCTTTACTATGGCTCTGTATCTCACTTGCATTTTCTTGACTTAGCAGAGCCTATTAAGATCTGAATCTTTCCTTGCTTATTAGCAAAATTGCAGTGCACAAGGCACCATTTCTTATTGTTGCAGATACCACACATCTCTTCTTATGTGAAAGGTGAAAAGTGACTCATACAAAATATTTCCAAACAAATTAAGAAAAATAATTAAGAACAAAAAAGAAGTAAAGAAAAAAATGATATAAACGCAAAGCAAATGCACGCGACCACATACATACACACACACACACTCACACACACACACACACACACACACACACACACACAAAGTCCTGCCCAAAAGATAGGTGTAGGAAAATTTGGTCCCAATAGTTGTAGAAATTTCCATCTGAACTTGGAATACGTGCTGAGATTTATTGTTTTAGCTCTCCTTTCTCTCAGGTGCTAGGGATCCAGAGACAAATGGTTTTCATTCCTGCCCTGGAGGAGATGGGCAGGTCAACAGATAATTAATTAGGACACAGTGTGGCGCTTCTCTAGCTCAGAAGAGAAGATAGGAAATCAATCCCCACATCACAAGTGGGAGTGGGGAGGAGACGGTAGGGAAAGCTCCACAGGGGACATGGAACTGGCAAAGCAGTTGATGTATCAATGGGAATTTGCCCAACAAGAAAGATAGACAGAGTGGGATAAGCAGTACCCAGCATCACAGCACAGTCAGGGCCTGTAGTGTGTACTGAACAGAAGGGGGGAAGCTGGGTTGAGATGGGCCCCAAGTGCCATGGTACAGATGTAGGGAGAGAATTGAACTTGAGAGAAATGAAGTTGGCCGCAGTGTACGGGAGGGGCTGGAGTCAGGAGAGACGAGAGATGGGGAAACAAAAGGCAGCCAATTCCACAGACAGGTGAGAGCTGAGCCCCAGGCAAAGCAGCCACAGAGGGTGCGGGACTTGCGGGCAGAGGAGGGGATGGGAAGGATTTGCCATCAACCCAGGACTCTCACACGTTCCCCGATCTGGTATCATCTGGGCACACGATAAATACTTTTCAGTCATTCTATAAGTCTGAGGTTTCCCCTCTATGTTATATTCCTGGTAACTCTTTGTTTTATTACCATTTTAAAAATAATTATTTTCCATCCAAATCCACTTCTGTGCCTCTGAGGTCTGGTCAGGTTCCGCTAATCCAAGTTCAGGTTTGCCTGTGGGAAAGTGTGTAAATCATGTTCTCACCACGTTCCATTTTCTCAAAAAGAAAGGGAGGCTGCTTAGAATCGCAATTTGATTGATTACGTCCAGCCTGGTAAAAAAGGGTGAATGAATGCAGTCTAGAAAAAAACAGAAAATTTAGTTTTCTGTGGGTTGTATTATGCATCCAGAAATCCTTAGTGTTGGCTGTTTGTGTTACCCAAGATTTTGAAGACTCAGGCCAGCAGCTGGGGTCGGTGTGTTGAAAACGGAATCGGGCAGGGTGTCAGGAGTGGTCAGCATCAGAAGCGCTTTCTTCCCTTGGTTTTGGTCATTTTCTTTGGAGGCCTATTATGGGAATGTTTGCATGTTAAACACAGAACAATGCGACGGCTTTCAAGTTTTTTGTGTGTGACTCTAAGAGACCACTAGTGCTAAGGAAAAGCAAGAAGACAGCCTTGGGTAGCCGTGGAAGGGTTACAGAGACTTCAGGTGTGACGCGGTTCTGCTTCTGCTGTAGAAGGCTGTGCTCCAGGGGCCTTTATGTCCATACGGGCTGAGTGGAGAGCAGTGTGTTCCTGGGGCAAACTTGCATCGCTCAGCAGCTACCCGGCGAAACAGATGATGCATTGAATTAGGATACAAAGGGTGTTTTCTACGTCTGTGTCTTTATTCCTGCCCTGCCCCTAGGTTCTTCAGAGCCATTTGTTTGCTTTTCTTCAGATTCCATATATATGTGTTAGCTTACGGTATTTGTCTTTCTCTCTCTGACTTACTTCACTCTGTATGATAGACTCTAGGTCCATCCACCTCACTACAAATAACTGTTTTGTTTCTTTGTATGGTTGAGTAATATTCCATTGTATATATGTGCCACATCTGCTTTATCCATTCATCTGTCGATGGACACGTAGGTTGTTTCCATGTCTTGGCTATTATAAACAGAGCTGCAATGGCATGGACTTATGTATACTACCAAAGGTAAAATAGATAGCTAGTGGGAAGCAGCCACATAACACAGGGAAATCAGGTCGGTGCTTTGTGTCCACCTAGAGGGGTGGGATAGGGAGAGTGGGAGGGAGACACAAGAGGGAGGACATATGGGGATATATGTATACGTATAGCTGATTCACTTTGTTATAAAGCAGAAACTAACACACCACTGTAAAGCAATTATACTCCAATAAAGATGTTAAAAAAAAAAAGAAAGAAAGAAGCTGGGACCCAGTGGTCATGGAAATGTCTTGTCCACCTTGGATTATCTGTATTTACGTACATTTACATGGGGGAGAAGTAATTTCTACCCATTTTTAAAAATGTATTATTACCTTGATGTTTCTGCTATTTTCTGTGAAACCTAATTTTAACTGATATTGTTTTTAAACTTACAAGGAGACCAACTGGTTCAAAATCTCTTGGTTTTAAGGCTCAGGCAGCTTGCCAGCATTTTAAATTTCCTAAAATGCTTTATTTCCCTGAAAACTGTGAAAATAGAGGAACATTAAAAAATTAGAATTGCAATAAATAAATTAATTAATTGATTAATTTAAAAAAAGAATAGAAAGGGCAACTCTGGATGGTAGCTATGTGGGAGTCCTGTGGAGGCGTGCTGCTGGTGGGTCTCTTCAGAAGTTGGAGTAAATACATGAATAGAAACAGCCCAAGTCAGCAAGTCTCTATTGAAACCTACAAGGAGCTGAAATGGGCATTCTGAGCAAAACAAGGTCTGGGAGGTGAAAAGAATATCCATACACTGAAGTGTTCACAATACCAAGTTGCTCTTCAAAATGTCTGAGAAGAAAGAAACAAACATCAATATTTGTGTTGCTGGTACACAAACCTTTCACCTCTTGGAAAACTCTTTGGGTTCTAAGCCAAACCAATTTTGTGAGTTTTACCCTCCATCCCCACGTCACACACAGCTAAACATTTTTACCTGACTTGCAGTGTTCATGCCAAGAAGCAAAGAACCGTGGAGCTGATTACAGAGCAGCGTGTGCAGTGTGGGAAGCGTGTGCTGAGGAGGAGGTTGTCTTTCATGATGGTAGTTGCATTTCCTTTTTTTATTCTAGCCAAATAGAAAGTTAAATCCAACTGGACAGATGAGGCTGCGCTCTGAAAGAAGTCAATCAGACAACAGAAAGGGCTTAAAATCCTTCGTACATCCCCTTACCGAGGAGGGTCTGGGCCGAGCAGCAATAAAACACCAATGGGACCTTTGGCCGAGGAGTGAAACCAAGTCTTAGAAATGTACCAACGCACTGCTTCTCTCCCCAACCCATTCCCTCCCCACTTAGGTCCTGCATTCGCTGGCCTGCATAATTAGCTCCTACCCAGTCAGTCCTTGTAGGTTTGGAGGAGAATTGTTCTTGACAAGAGAAAGCGAACGCTTTGGGGGCTGTCATGGATTTACAGAGACCGACCATTCTATGCTTCTAGTAGGCGCCCCAGTGTTGCCATGTAGGCCTGGGATGCCAAGAATATTAAGATCTCATTGTTACTGCCTCTTTCCAGAACCCCACTGACCACGACATGGAGTAGATTGAATTCCTTGTGCAAAAGCTCAGAAGTGCTTCAGAGCTTGTGTTGTCATTAACTCTATAGTTTCCTCATCATCTTTACTTCAACTGCAATTCTTTAGGAAAAAATGCTCATGAGACTAAAACTTGAGTGGAAAAATAGAAAGGGAGGGAGAGAGGGAGGATGACATATTACTGCATTAGTAATGATAATTCCGCATTGGACTAGAAATCCCAGCAGTAGCCTCTATGTAAGGCATTTTTTAAACTTCACTTTCTTGGGGGAAGGGGGAAGGGGAGGGCAGGACCTGAGATTATGTTCTTTATAATCCAGATACCACTGTGAAACACAGTCAGGAAAGCTTTCCCTGTAAAATTCATGAAAGGACCCGCCCCGGCATTAATTGTTGATACACTTTGAATAAAGAAGACCCTTAAGATCAAAAATGATAATTGTAAGTCAAATAGTGCCCAGGGCTAGGTGTAAGTGCGAAATTCAACAGACGTGCAGACATTTTCTCAGCACATGCGATTGTATGAAAATAATTATTTATAGTGGCCTCCGAGTATTTTGAGGTTAATGGAATGATTTCTCCTGAGTTTCAATGGTCAATACTTTCTGGAGGAAAGAAGAATACAAAAAAATAAGAAAAACGTTGTATTCAGATATATATGCTATAAGGTTTCTCTCAATATCATTCCACCAAATGCAAGTTAAGTCCTAGCCATTCTTCCTTTTTACTTGAATTGCAACATTTCCATGGTAACCAAGCATTAATTGTGATTCTTTGCATGGTGTTAAATTGTATTAAATAAGAAAATATCCCTTCATTCAAATTTGGCATTAACACTGGTTGTTCCCATAAGGTAAAAAATGTAGACAGAACTGTGGAAAAAAATAATGAGGAATTAAAAGAGGATTCTCCTAGATTTCTAGAGCATCTGGTATTTACCAGATTTCTGTAAAATATCTTCATTTATACTTAGGAAGAGGGAGAGGACACCATCAGGAAGAGAAAAATTGCAACCATTTTAATTACATTCACAAATGACACTAAAAATCTAGATATTAGAAAGGGACCAAATGGAGGAGAAGAAATTGAAATAAGCAATCTTAAGAAATCAGAGCTGTGGTCAGGGGGCATTCAAATGAGTTTTTAAAAAGAAGCAAATAACCTATCAAGCATAAGTCAGTCCACATCTGAATTAATCTAAAATAAAAATACCCCAAGGCCGGTGGGGAGGAAGGGAGTCTCCGTAAAAGAGGAAGATGGATGAATTCCTGTCAAAGTTTTGGGTTATTTTTTTCAATTTTGTTGAAGTATAGTTGATTTCCAATGTTGTGTTAATTTCTTCTGTACAGCAAAGTGACTCAGTTATATATATACATTCTTTTTCATATTTTTTCCATTATGGTTTATCACAGGATATTGAATATAGTTCCCTGTGCTGTACAGTAGGACCTTGTTGTTTATCCATTCTATATATACTGGTTTGCATCTGCTAATCCCAAACTCTCAGTCCTTCCCTCCCTTAACCCCTCCCCCTTGGCAACCACAAGTCTGTTCTCTATGTCTCTCAGTCTGTTTCTGTTTTGTAAATAAGTTCATTTGTATCATTTCTTTTTAGATTCCACATATAAGTGGTATCATATGATATTTCTCTGTCTCACTTCACTTAGTATGATAAACTCTAGGTCCAACCATGTTGCTGCAAATGGCATTTCTTTCTTTTTGATGGCTGAGTAAAGTTCCATATATATATATATATATATATATATATATATATATATATATAGACTGGAAGTCTTCTTTATCCATTCCTCTGTCAGTGGACATTTAGGTTGCTTCCATGTCTTGGCTATTGTAAATAGTGCTGCAGTGAACACTGGGGTGCATGTACCTTTTCGAATTATGGATTTGTCTGGGTATATGCCCAGTAGTGGGATTGCTGGGTCATATGGTAGTTCTTTTTTTAGTTTTTTTAAGGAAGCTCCATACTGTTCTCCATAGTGACTGCACCAATTTACACTCCCACCAGCAGGGTAGGAGTGTTCCCTTTTCTCCACACCCTCTCCAGCATTTGTTATTTGTAGACTTTTTAATGATGGCCAAAGTTTTGGTTTTTTAACATACATGATATTATGAGAAGGGTTTAACCCTGCTCCTTCCAGGGCCCAGAGAGGACTTTCCAAGGTCTTGTCATCAGCCACTAGTGGGGAACAAGCAGCTCTTCTGAGGATGGATTCATTGACAGGATGTAGATGGTATGAATTAGCTCACCTCGCTGCTTCCGCCTCATAGCCTATCAACTTAAGGACCTTCCAGCCTTGTGGCACCTTCTGATGTATAGGGTGCTTTAAGAACACAAAATCATCACTACAGTCTTAAACCCCTTCTCCATCCATTCACCCAGAAATGGATTTTGGAACACTGTTCTCTACCAGTCACCACTGTTCCTCTTGTGAGCATAGTGGCCCATTGTCCTGCAGGTCAAGTATCAGCATAAACACATTGGATGCACTGGTAGAGACAGGATACCAGATCTCGTGGAGTGATCATGGAGCTAGCACAGTTCAAGGGGGAGCTGCGGATTTGTAGAATAAGCATTTCCAAGGGAATTCAAAGGGGTTTGCAGCTGTCATCTCAGAAACTGCCACAATGTGAGCTTTCAGGTAGGACAGTAGCCGCATTTTAGACTTGTGGTCTGCTACTGATGACTTCTAGAGAGCTGTGTTCCCCTCACCTCCAATCACCACCATCATCACCCCATCATTGTCATTAGCAAACAGAAGAAATGACGGTTGAGAACACAAGCCCGGGGTCTGGTTCCCTGGATGCACCTCCTGCTCTTAGACCTTGGGAAAGTTATTTAGTCACTCTTGCTTTAGTTTCAGAATCTGTAAAAGGGAAGTGTTCTTAGGACTCAGCTCATAGTATTGTTGTAAGTATTAAATGAGATAATACAAGTGAAGTGCTTAGAACAGTATCTGTCATATAACAGGAGTTTGATGGATGTTAACTACTGGGTTGGCCAAAAAGTTCGTTCGGGTTTTCCATTAAGATATTACAGAAAAAGCTGAACGAACTTTTTGACCAGCCCAATATTACTGTTACTGCTATTTAATTATTGTATCATGTACCAAGAATAAAGTTCTATCCTTGGAGACATTTGTGCTACTTTTTACTAATATCCTCCTCTGCACACACCATGTCTTTTTTCTTCTTGATGCTTGATAAACATGTTTTTGACAGAAAACAAGATGTTTCTTAAAAGAATAGGGTTTTAAGGACTTCCCTGGTGGTGCGGTGGTTAAGAATCTGCCTGTCAAGGCAGGGGACCACGGGTTAAATCTCTGGTCCGGGAAGATCCCACATGCCATGGAACAATGAAGCCAGTGTGCCACAACTACTGAGCCTGCACTCTAGAGCCTGTGAGCCACAACTACCGAGCCCAGGCACCACAACTACTGAAGCCTGCACACCTAGAGCCTGTGCTCCGCAACAAGAGAAGCTACCACAATGAGAAGCCCTTGCACCGCAATGAAGAGTAGCCCCTGTTCGCCACAACTAGAGAAAGCCCGCGCACAGTAATGAAGACCCAACGCAGCCAAAAATAAAATTAAAAAACTAAAACAACAACAACCAAAAAGAATAGGGTTTTGTGATTCATAACCACTTTCACAGAATTCCAATGTCAATGTACCATACAGACACTGTGAAAAAAAATGGCTGGTGTTTAGCATTTTCCTATCACGTGGCATCCTGGAAAGACAATTTTTATATATTCATACATGAAAATTATTCAGACATTGTGATCAGTTGCTTTTATGAAAAAGCAAGAAACACTTTGCTATAACTTCTTACTCATTTCAAGGCATTAGAAAAGGGTTAATCATCATAGATTTGAATTTAGTGAACTTTGGTAAAAACTCCATGGTGCATAGTGGTAGTATATTAGTGATGAATTAAGTTGGTACAACAGTTGGAGTATTAGAATTCCCCTATTATCTCATGAATTATTTTCTACCTATTGTTTGATGCCTGTACTGCTCTTCACTTCACCCAATCTGTTTTTTTGCAGAATAACATTGACAGCTAACCAAAAGCATAAATTGAACAAATTCTGTATTAACCCTCCTGCATCTATAACTCTTTCAGACTACAGACATGACAACCAGGTTTTCAAAAAATTAGTAAACATTTGTTCATAGTCAGCTACAAGAAGTAAATCATCATCATGGTAAACAGTGTGAGTTCCTGGTTTAAATTCCTATGTCTTTGCTTTCCTGCTCTGATTTGGCCTTGATTTCCTCATCTGTAAAATGGGAGTAATAATACTGTCTGTCTTAGACAGTTATTTGATGATTAAAGATCGTGAGGAGATATATAAAATACTTAGCAGTCCCTGGCATAGAGAAAAGTACTCACTATATTTAAACTGTAATTAATAGCACATTTAGATATGATCCAGAAATAAGGAACTTCATGGAATTCTTGGGAAAGAAGATGAAAGCTTTTTTTTTCAATGCCCTGATTTTCACAGTCCTATAACAAGAATTCTCTTCCAAGAATTCACCTCTCACTTCCCTTCTTTGATTCCTCGATACCTCAGATAGCACTTTAAATATATGTGTATATTTATCTAGTTGTTTCTTAAATGATGCCTCCTTTCCTACATTTAAAATTTGACTCTGATTCTGATCTATCAGATATCAGTTATATATTTTTGTATATACCAGAGGAACTGATTTTGAAATTTTTGATAAATAGGCTTCATCCTGACATGACCAGTGTCAAGGTTAATACCTGCTACCTTAACCAATTCAGTTAAAATGTGGACCGCTTTTGGCCACATAGTAAAATTGCGATGTCTATAAAATCCAGCCCTCTTAAGGAAAGATGCTAAGTTTTTCTTTTGCCTAGAAATTAAAGGGCAACATGGAAGCTTGGGAAAGATCTGTTCACTTGCATTAAACTGAAACTATCTTTGAGTTTCATCTTCTTACACTTGGCAGCTGGTACCCCTTCTTTGTATCTTGCCTCTCCAACAAAACCTCCAAGAAGGCAAAAAATACATTAGAGAAAAGCCTCTTGCTGCTTTAGTCAGCAGCCTCCCACGGTTGTGGGGTGTCTGCGCCCCTGGTTCCTGGCCAGGCTCCCCAGTGACGGGCAGGAGATGCTTTCCTCAGAGGAGATCTGACAGCCAGAGAAGGAGGGATGGCAAGACATGGGACTTTTAAAAATAAACGTTCCTGGTTTTCACTTTGGCTCTCTATTCTGCTGTATGCAGAACAATATTCTGCCTTATAACAGAAGGCTGAGGCCAGATCGCCTGTATATCTCAATGGGCAAAGCTACAAAACACTTCACATTTGTGGCTCACAAATCTTAAAGCTTTTCCAGACCTCACCAGGTAGAACCGACCTGTCAGCTCCTGTTTGGGGCACCATCCCACATGGAACCAATGTCAGTGTCGTACAGATATTTGTTTCTCTGTGTCTTCCTGAGAAGCAGTCTTGTATTATGATTAAAATCGAGGACTCTGGCCTCCGACTGCCTGGTTTTGGATCCTGGCTCCATCACCTCTGGCTGTGTGACCTTGGGCATGTGTTTTCCCCTCTCTGTGTCCAATTACCTTATCTATCTATCTATCTATGTCTAATGGAAATAATATCTACCTCATGTTAATACTGTGAATGTTAAATGAGTTAATATGTGAAAAGCACTTAGCAGAGTGCCTGGCACACAGTAAGTGCCAGCCAAGTGTCTGTGTTACTTTCTTGGAAAGTAACAGATTTTAATCAATCTCTCTCATCCCAAGAACCCAGCATGATGACTGGCACACAATGTGTATCTAACATGATTCTCAAAGACAAAGCTATCTGTGGGCTCCAAAGGGCAAATACCCCAGCAGGCTTTAATGGCAAAAGAAAATTGTATGTTTCTGTGACTACCAAAAAAGAAAAAAAAAGAAAGAAGGAAAGAAAGAAAGAAAGAAAGAAAGAAAGAAAGAAAGAAAGAAACAAAATGTATAAGAAACATATTAGAAAAAAAAAGTTCTTTGTAAAAAGAAACAGAATCTCAGTGGGAACTCCTTCCTTTCAAACTAAAATGTCCTAGTCACCAGCCTTTCTGAATCCCCTCCTGAAATACAGGAGCAGGCCAATTAATTAACATGAAGCTCAGCGGAAAAGACAATGCTACCTGGAGAGCTAAGCAGTTCAGTCAGCCTGGCAGCATTTAATTGAGCCACAGACCAAGGAACAGCTTTGTTGGTAATTTAGAGCATTCCTGGCCACCGTAGCCTGTGTGCCCAGTCAGGTCTTCTTCAGCTGCTTTTCCGCTTGCTGGTCCAACGCGCTCCGAGGTAGACAGGAAAAAGGGAGCTCTGCCCACAGGGTGGGCCCAACAGCATCTAGCACCAGGCTCTGACACATATTTATTAGGGGATGTTAACTCATTTTCAGACACATATACAGATTCACAGAAATGAGCACTTTGACTCACTTTCCAGGAAACATGTAATAGAACAAGGGGTGTGGGGAGGACTGGAGGAGGAAACTATGGTGAGAGAGAGCCGTCAACAGTGTGGTATCCACAGCTAGTGTGTTTCTCCCATGGGTGCCTCACGTAGAAGAGCTGCACCCAGTGTGGAGCTGTCACCCCTCTACAGACCCTGGAGGCGCGGCTCAGGTGGAGGAGGGATGGTTCAAGCCCCTGTAGAGCGCTCTCAGCACACCTGCACCACCCAGCTCCAGGCTACCCAGCATGGGAACACCCCCAGGGAAGGCAGAATGCTCTGAAAGAGAGACCAGTGTCCAGGCTGAGCCAGATGAGGGAGGCCATTGAGAAAGGATCATTTGGGGAGAATCAATTCTTTTTTTATTGAAGTATAATTAATTTACAATGTTCTGTTCATTTCAAGTGTACAGCAAAGTAATTCAGTTACATACATACATATATATATATATATATATATATATATATATATATACTTTTTCAGATTATTTTCTGTTGTAGGTTATTGCAAGATACTCAGTATTTTTTCCTGTGCTTTACAGTAGGTCCTTGTTGGTTATCTATTTTATATACAGTAGTGTGTATCTGTTAATCCCAAATGCCTAATTTATCCCACCACCCCCCCTTTCCTCTGGTAACAAGTTTGTTTTCTATGTCTGTGAGTCTATTTCTGTTTCACAAATAAGTTCATTTGTATCATTTTTTTTAGGTTCCACATATAAGTGATATCATATGGTATTCATCTTTATCTGACTTACTTCACTTAGTGTGATAATCTCTAGGTCCACCAATGTTGCTGCAAATGGCATTATTTCATTTTTTATGGCTGAGTAGTATTCCACCATGTATATGTACCACATCTTCTTTTCCATTCACCTGTCAGTGAACATGCAGGTTATTTCTATGTCTTGGCTAATGTAAATAGTGCTGCAATGAACATTGGGGTGCATGTATCTTTTCAAATTAGAGTTTCCTCCAGATATATGCCCAGGATTGGGATTGCTAGGTCATATGGTAGCTCTATTTTTAGTTTTTTAAGGAACCTCCATACTGTTTCCACAGTGGCTGCACCAATTTACATTCCCACCAACAGTGTACTAGGGTTCCCTTTGGGGGGAATCCACTCTTTTAGGCAAATACAAAAGCCTTGCCCTGTGTTGGGTGCCAAATGAAGCTACATGATGGAGAGCTATGACAGTGAATGAAATCTATTACATTCTGCATGACAGATCATATTCCTGGAGCAAAAAGTAAATTCCCCGGTGGTGAGGCTAAGCTAGCTTCCTTAAGAATTTATTGGTGTCCTGATCCAGGCATGTTCTTGGGAAAGGGGATGAGCAAAGCTCAGTAGGGGGGGATCCCTCCAGCTTACGAGGCTCACAAGGAGTAAAGGGTGGTTCACAATGAACGTCCATCAAGGCCCTCCCTGGGCACCCAGAGCTTAGAGGCTTAAGACAGCAGTCTGTCTCTCCCAATCCTCCAAGGGGTCTTGCTTCCACTTCCCATCAAGTTTTATCAAGAAAAAGGGCACTAAATGAGAATCTAAAAGAGCAGTTGAAAAGTCCCAACAAACATATAGTCACACATTCACAAAACTAAATTTTAAAAAAACATAAATTTAAAGAAGGCAGTGAAGAGTCTGAATTACTTTCATAAAAAGTGAATTGAAATGCACTTAGGCCACTCCATGTAAGTAATATGACTCTTAAGAATTGATTTTTTAAAAATCTCAATTTCATAAAGTACTTACAGGGCTTAAGTCAGAATTATGATAAAGAGTTTGCATTTGGATTTTTCTCATAAAGGATAGGTGGGAGGGTGGAAAATATGTAAAAGGATTAATAATGGGATTATTGAGGTTTAAACTGCCCAATATTTATCAGGTGACCATAAACTGCATAAACTAAATCTGAATTTATGGGGTGGAGCTTAGCAAGTAATTATATGAATACTTGTTGATCACTAGGTTAGGATCATATAAGAGGAATAGAAATGAACATAGCACAATTCCTGCCTTTAAGTAGCTTAAAATATAGAAGCAAAGTCATCTTACCATTCAAAGCATTTTAAGATACGTGGAAGCTGGGAGGTTCAGGTAAAATTCTATGGGTCAACAAAGAAAGGATGGACAGAAAATAAATAGCTAGAGGTGGACTAATGAGGAAAATGTGCAAAGGAGAAAATCAAGGCAAGAATAGAACAATGATTAGCAGTCCAGGGGCTGCTGCAAACACAGGGTGTCAGAAGTGGGATTAAAGGGGAATGCACCTGGGGAAATGATTGAAACTTTATTCTCTTGGAGATTGCCAGGGGGACTGGGATATATATTAAAAGATATATCTTTTTGCTTTTCTTTGGTAACAAGGTAGTGACACAATTAGAAAATGCTTTGAGCAAGAGATTAGACTGTAATGAAAACCAAGTAAGACTGATCTACCAATGATACCGCACAGAGCTGGCAAGCCCAGGGGCTGCAGACAAGGCATTCTTCACGCTTCTCTTCGGGGTTTGGAGAATGAGCATCTTGCCACCCAGCTGATTGTGTAACAGCCACCATGTTTGTGCAGGGTCCTCCCATTCAGTGCAGTGGGAGGCTGGGCTTCTCCATCCCACGAGGGAAGACCTGCCAAAGAAGCTGGACATTATTTTGGTTTCTTGTGGTGGAACCTATATTCAGACCATGGCTGTGTGAACTTGGGAAGGTTACTGAGTTCTTCACCCATCAGTTTTCTTCTCCTGTGAAGAAAGTTTAGCACATTGGTTGGGATATGGGAAAAAGGAAATAGCTAGCAGCTATGACTACAAATAGGAACTACAGACCATATATTTACTTTGAGTCCATGAATACTCTTTTTGTAAACTGATGTGTACTCTCCTTCATTAACTATATATTCAAAGAAATTCACAGATATCCCAAAGAAGTCTCAGCACAAGTGGGTAAGGCATTCACATTTTCAACTGTGACATTACTAGACCAAGCAAGTGTGTTCAGGCAGGGTGGTGTCAACTGACAGCTGAGCTTCACACATATTCCCCTACTGAAATCCAGAGCATGAGACACTTCCTAGAGTCTGTAAGCCCTTCCCTGAAGAGAAAAATAATGACAGTGACTCATGGGCTACTGGCTTTTTCCACAAAAGGGGCTCTGGAATGATGCTTCTTTTACTCCAAACTACTTTTACTACTGTTATTTGTAGGTGACAAAGAAGCTTTAAGTCCTATTGTTCTTAATATTTCTATTTGGAGGCTTGTCCAGCAGAGTAGAACTGAAGGTCTATCACCCCTCACCTTGCCTGGCAGTGCTGGCCTGATGAGGGTCCTGAGATTTCCTCGGCTACCCTCCATCTTCCTTCCACTTTCCATCTCTTCTCTCCAGCTGCTGCCTTTATGCATTTACTTTGTGTAGAGTCATCATATTTTTCCACTACATAGTCCAGCTTTCCTCTGGACGTTATTGGGCAATGAAAATAATTGATCCCTGCTGTGTTCTTGGTAAAGGTCAGAGAATAGAATCATATCAGCTGACTTGGTCTGCTTGACTAGCAGCATCGTGGTTCCTACACTGGCAACTAGAGAGGGCTGCAAACTATCAGAATGAAGACTAAGCCTGGCCAGGCATCACATGAAATTGGGCCAGGACCCTGGTTATTGCTTTTCAACATCTGGCCCTTTCTCTGAATCTTTCTAAAAGGAAAATAAATGCAAATTGAAGTGGGACTTTCTTTCTCTTGGCATTGTGTATCTTGCTTTCAAAAATAACTTGGGTTGGGCTTCTCTGGTGGCACAGTGGTTGAGAATCCACCTGCCAATGCAGGGGACACAGGTTCGTGCCCCGGTCCGGGAAGATCCCACATGCCACGGAGCGGCTGGGCCCGTGGGCCATGGCCGCTGAGCCTGCGCATCCGAAGCCTGTGCTCCACAACGGGAGAGGCCACAACAGTGAGAGGCCCACATACGGCAAAAAATAAATTAATTAATTAAATTTAAAAATTAAAAAATAACTTGAGTTTACTTAGATTTACTCGAACATTGCCACTTAACCTGATAATTGACTAAAGGGGCTTCCTGAAATGTCTAGTCATGGGTATGTACCATTTTTTGTGTGCACTGATTTACCCTTCTTCATTAAAAACATTGAGAGAAGGAAAAAAAAACGATTGCTTTCAGCTATCATGGCTTTGTTGGTGCAGAAAACAATCAAGGAGAATTGAGAATTGTAAGAAAAACACGAAGGAAATAAAAAGTTATATTTACCAAATGAAATTGTCAAGAAATTGCAGAGAAAAAGCATTAAGAATACAGTTACTCATTGAAAATAAAGAAATGATTAAAGTTAACACTAAAAAATGTAACACCTTTGGGGAGTAATAAGGTACTCACAGAAAGCTATAGAATTTATGGGTTTTTCCTTTTGAAGAATTTATGGGTTTGCCCAAGAGGCGTAAATGTTTCAATAATCTATGGGGATTGAGATAGTGGTATCTTTTCCCAATATTAAGAAGTCTAAATACTTCTGTTTCCTGCCAGAGGAAATAGAAATGACTTTGCTTCTAGAGAGTGAATGGTTAAGGAAGAGATCATGAACTTCCTCTGATAAATTCATTTGTAGTCTGGCTCCTTTACCTCTGTCTCCACAAACCCACCTTCCTCCAGTAGCCTCACAGTAGCCCCTGCTTCCAAACCATCCTCCACTCCATTCACATCATAATCTCTTTTTAATTGAAGTAGGGTTGATTTACAGTGTTGTGTTAGTTTCACATGTACAGAAAAGTGATTCAGTTATACATATATATATTTATAAAAGTTTTATATAATATATATATTGAGTTTTTATATTTAATATATTTTATATATATTATATATAATATACTTTATATAATATACATATTCTTTTTCATATTCTTTTTCCTTATAGATTATTAAAAAATATTGACTATAGTTCTCTGTGCTATACAGCAGGTCCTTGTTGGTTATCTATTAATATTTTATATATAATAGTGTGTATATGCTAATCCAAAACTCCTAATTTATCCCTCCCCCTGCTTTCCCCTTTGGTAACCATAAGTTTGTTTTTTATGTCTATGAGTCTATTTCTGTTTTGTGAATAAGTTCATTTGCATCATTTTTTTAGATTTCACTATAAGTGATATCAAAAGGTATTTATCTTTCTCTTTCTGACTTACTTCACTTAGTATGATAATCTTTAGCTCCATCCATGTTGCTGCAAATGGCATTATTTCATTCTTTTTTATGGCTGAGTAGTATTCCATTGTGTATAAGTACCACATTTCTTTATCCATTCCTGTGTCGATGGACACTTAGGTTGTCAAAGTGGTGCTTTCATGTGACAGTCTCCTACCCCAGAACTACTTGCAGCAGCATATTCAAGCCTCTCTCTGTACTCTGAGGTTCTACATCACCTGTCCACACCCTCCCCATCCAGCTTCTTCCCCACATGGACCTCCTGGAGTCGGGCCTCTCTGTTTACCTCTTCTCTCTAGGCAGATGCCAGCCTAGTTCTACCACCAGCAGACAAATCAAGAGCTTTCTTTTAGTTAAATACCACCCTAATGAAAGAAGTCAAAGGAATCATGGACTGTTTCCCTGCTTGGCTTCTCCCCAACTTGGTTTCTCGCTTCTGAAACGTGGGCCTTCCTGTTATCCTGGCCCACTCTTGTTCCACTTGTGTGTCTACAAAGCAGGTTTCTGAAAAAAAAAAATGGATGAACAAAAAAAAATGACTTCCTAGGGAAAGGCTGGCATTGGCTAAATTTTCCTGACAGTCTTCATTCTTAATCATACCATTTTCTTCTGGCTCAAGAAACCTTTCAGAAATATATCCTTCATTTCTAAACCGTATATTTTCCCATCTCTCTTTAACATTTGCTTGATCTCACTGTCCCTCATCTGATTTGCCCCTATCTTCCTTTCTCTTAATCTTTTGCTTTCATAGTCTCCTCATCTAATTATCCCTCCTGATTCCTCCCCCATTGATGCTGGGCATGCTGGGCCTCTTCCGTCCTCCTTTCAAGGGCTCATTTCTGACAGCAGTGTGGGAGCCCCAAGTTGCAAAGGAGATGTTGACTTTCCCTTTTTAACTGTTGTCACCAAGGCTGTGTGTGCCAGAAACCCCAGGTGCAGGGGGCTGGGATGTCAGGTCGGTAGCGTGATCCAGAGAAGGGCCTGCCAGAAAGTGCCCCTGGATCCAAGTGGATGAGGCCATTGCTGACACAAATATTAAACCAGGAGAAATTGTGCTGGAGTCTTTTCAAAACTGAAATGTGCATAAATGCTGTGTTTTAAAAGCCCCCATATTTGAATCCACCAAGGAATCCATCTAACTCTTAGTTTGGGAGCAACTTATTATAAGGAAAGGGAATCAGAATTCTAACTCAACAAAACAGGAGGTAGAATCAAATTCTGTAAAATCTTCACATTCTTCTCAGGTATTAAATTACTATGTAATACCTGTGCTGTTAAATACATAGTATGCTGGTGACCAACTACGTCAGCCTCTCTGATGAAAGTAAAGTTAGCATGATTTTCTTTAACCTAACATTTATCAAGCCCACATAATGCAAAAGTTCTATGGAGTTTATTCAGCCATCCCTGTGAGCAGCCATTTCAAAGTTTGTGGCTCTGGATCCCATACTCACATCATATAATGTTTTGTTCATAATATATGAACATAAGGTGCTCTCAAAGAAAACCAAAAACAGTTTGAAGGCTGTAGTTTTTGAGCATGTGTGTGTGTAAGGTGTGTATGTTGTGTGTGTATGGTGTGTGTGTTTGTGCATGCTTCACCTCTTCCTTCAAGGTCGTGCTGTGTCTGTCACTGAGGACATTATGTCTGCTCTTTGACACTCTCTGCAGAGTGGACAGGACGCTAAGTGAGAAGGGACCTCAAACGCCTCTACTCCCCAAATGGATTAAGCTTATCTCGGGGAGGAGGGGATGATGGGAAAACTTTTTTTTTTTTTTTTTTTTTTTTTTTGCGGTACACGGGCCTCTCACTGTTGTGGCCTCTCCCGTTGCAGAGCACAGGCTCTGGCCGTGCAGGCTCAGTGGCCATGGCTCACGGGCCCAGCCGCTCCGTGGCATGTGGGATCTTCCCGGACCGCGACACGAACCCGTGTCCCCTGCATCGGCAGGCGGACTCTCAACCACTGCGCCACCAGGGAAGACTGATGAGCAAACTTTTAACATGTGGATTCTGTTTAAAAGATGAAACAACTTGCGTCAACGTTCACCACCATTTCTCATGGAAGAAACTGTTTCAGTAGGAAAGAAAAACGAGCCGATTATGTGGCAGGCATCAAGCCAGGTACCTTCACAAATGTTGATTTATTGAAACTTCACAACAACCCAGTGGCCATGTAATTGTCCCCATTTTTTCACTGTGGAGGAGACTGGGGCTCATGAAGGCCAAGGTCACACAGATAATATATGACAGAGTCCAAGCTGCCCTGGACTGCAATCCCACCCTCTCTTCCATTGTACACTCCTCTCTGAATATGGACTTTTCTCAGTTTCTCCTCTAATTCTAATAAACCAAATGGGTCTTGTGGATGAAAGTGATTCGTATGATTGCCTGAATTTCTATTTGAATTTTTTCTGTAATTGAGAAACCCCAAAGTATTGATATAACTCCAGAAGTCTCAGTGCAATCATTTTGTTTTCTAAGGTCCAGGGAAAGTTACTTTAAAACACATGGCAACTTTCAAGAAACCTGCCTTTTGGGAACTTCCCTGGTGGCGCAGTGGTTGAGAGTCCGCCTGCCGATGCAGGGGACACGGGTTCGTGCCCCGGTCCGGGAAGATCCCACATGCCGCGGAGCGGCTGGGCCCGTGACCCATGGCCGCTGAGCCTGCGTATCCAGAGCCTGTGCTCTGCAACGGGAGAGGCCACAACAGTGAGAGGCCCGCGTACAGAAAAAACAAAAAACAAAAAAAACCTGCCTTTAAAAAAAAAAAAAAAAGGTGGAGGGTGGAGATTTGAATTCTCAGCATGTTCTGTTATTGGGGCAGCTGAAACTTGAAGTAGCAACAAAACGTGGTTCCTGACAGTACCTTTTACATTGTGATTGAAACCGTTTGCTTTCCTTCAAGTTCATCGCTTACCATTCTCTAGCAACTGAAATGAAGTTTCACTCCGAACTTCTTCCATTGTTACATCTTGATGGATTGGCTTAAGGTCCAACAGTCTAATGGCAATTCTTGAAGATCTCTACTCCCCGAGGGAGTCGTTGGCTTAAACGCTGGTGAACATTCTGAGCAAGTTTGTGGTTTTGCTCCCCCCCAACCCGCTATGGTTGTTTATTTATTTGTTGTTATTTTTTAACATCTTTATTGGAGTATAATTGCTTTACAATGGTGTGTTAGTTTCTGCTGTATAACAAAGTGATTCAGTTATACATATACATATGTTCCCATATCTCTTCCCTCTTGCGTCTCCCTCCCTCCCACCCTCCCTATCCCACCCCTCTAGGTGGTCACAGAGCACCGAATTGATCTCCCTGTGCTATGTGGTTGCTTCCCACTAGCTATCTGTTTTACGTTTGGTAGTGTATATATGTCCATGCCACTCTCTCACTTCGTCCCAGCTTCCCCTTCCCCCTCCCCGTGTCCCCAAGTCTATTCTCTACATCTGTGTCTTTATTCCTGTCCTGCCCCTTGGTTTTTCAGAACCATTTTTAAATTTTATTTTTTTTATATTAAAGACCTGCTGCACAATTTTTGTTGACAATGATGACACCTCTATACATGGGATGATAGAAAAAAATGTTTTCCATCAAGTTAGATTTCTTAGCATGTCAAGGTTCCATGATTGGTATGAGCAAAGTCATCTCTCCTTCAAAGAAGCCCAGTTCCTGTTTGTCCTCCTCCACCTCTATGGCCTTCCACCCCTATTTGCACCCCTACCCCCAAAGCAAACCGTCTCTATCATGCGTTCATTTATTTTTCGCCTATTTGCACCTCCCCCCCCAAACAACAACCACCAAAGAAAAAGGAAGGTAGCTGATGAAATACTAAAATAAGTGTTGAGAAAGGTGTCTATCCCATGGCTCCCTGAGTAGCACGAGGATATCTCAGAGGGGACCTCCTGAGACAGAGCCAGGTTTTCTGCCCAAGAGTGCAGCACGAATTGTGTGAATTTTAAACCAATCGCCAAAGAGGTAAGCGACCTCGCAGTGAATAAAGAGATGATGCTGAGTGGTAGAGCCTCAGCTGCCTCACCCATCACAGCCTGAGAAAATCACCTGAATGTACCTCTGCACACCAGAGGTCCCAACCCAGCTGCCATGCCTGGGACACATGTGGACCTCAGTCAAGGCTCAGGTTGTCACAACCACCAGAATCCCTTAGCACTTTTATGGATCTCTGACCAAAGGAAAACAAAACAAAACAAAAAAAGAGGGGGAGTTATTTTTCACTGCCGCTCCCCCTTCCTAATTCAGTAAGAACAGATTTATTTCAGGTTTTGTAGCTCTTCCTCAGCCTTTTCTTTGCAGTTGCATCCCCCAGCCACCCGGTTATATGGCCTTTTGTGACTCACAGACACTTGCATGCACGTGGCACCAAAAAGAGCTTCCTCCAGGTGTGCATGGACTTGACCCCCCAGGCCCAGGCACCTGATCTGTGGTAGATGCACGTGTGCCTTTCTGTCCCATAACCCCTGCCCTGGCCGTGCAGGTTTGGCTCCGCTGCAAATAGGGCCAAGCAGCCCGAGCTGGGAGCAGTGTCTGGCCTTCAGGTGTGCTTCTGTCTGTAACTAATTGCCCTGCATCCTGTGCACCCCCTTTGCAGACAGTCAGTGGCTGGGTGATCCATGACTGCATGAGGTACAGCCATTGGAGAATCACCTCATCTTCTTGGTTAACAGGAAGGAAGCCTGTTAAAACCCCACGTAAACACTGAATTTTCTTACTGGGCACTTTAATTGTCACCGGTTACTGATGCTCACACACCTCAGGACCAGAATTGTGGCAGATCCGGCAGCAAGTAAACGATTCGGTTCCAGTTGCTAAACTCCCAGGATGAATTGTGCAAAAGATTATCAGAGTGAAAAGTGTGTGATGGGGTCAGATCATTAATATAACTGAGTGATTACAGACCCTTTCACAGGAGAAAATCAGACAGGAACCGGCCATTGAAATAGAAAATAGAATCGTGGAGAAGACTGGCATGAGATCTGTGCTTTGTAGCTAAGAATAGCAAGGTTAATTACAGAAGGGAGGGACATAAATGGGAAAGCAGCAATCGCACCCAGCAGAAGTTGCTGCAGCATTAGTTCTAAAATAATTAGTGAAAAGATTGATGGTGGAGTTGTCAAAACATTAACCCTTGAGGGCGGGAGGTGGCAGAGGAAAAAGGAGAGATGAGAGATACAGGTAGGTCACTGGTGGCTTCAGTTCACGTTTTCCTTGTCCTGCCATGACGAACGATAACTACTTAATGACCTGAGCCACATTCTAAGTCTTTAATTCTATTTGTCAGTATGTGACTAACGCCCCTTAAATTCAAAATGTGTGACGTTCAAACACACTCATGCAACTCTATCTCCTTTTTACTCTCTGACAAGCATTAAATGCTAAAATAAAAAGCAGAGTTTTAATATCAAACAAATGAGTAAATACATATCATAGCAAAAGTCTAAACAAACTCTAATTAAGGAATTTTCTAGCCGTTATGAGTTTACCATATATAATAGTGCCCCAGGCAAAACTGTGTGAAACTCCTTAAGGAAATAATATAATAATTTTCTAAAATATACGTTAAAGTTAACATGTGACTATCTAAAACAAGCTCATAACAAGTCTGACCTTTATTCAAAATACATTTTCTAAACATCTAGTATTTTTTCCCTTAGGATAATTCTAAGCCAAAGTTTATCATCTTTACCAGAATGATACCCTTTCTGTTCCTCTTTCGCTTTAGTTGTAGCTGATTGCATAGACAGGAAAAGTTTGGCTCAAGCATTAAGATTAGCAATGAGGAATAAAATATTAAACACTGGAAATGAATTTCTAAAGGAAGCTTTGTCATCCTCTTCTTAATGTTTCTCACATCAATTTTTGTGAGAATGTCTTCATTTGTTTTTCTGGAAAATAGAAATGAGGACTATTTTAGCCTGTGGGCATGTGTCTTCCTTGTGAAAAGCCTCAGAATTCCATCAATGCTCTCTTTATTGTTACTGTGATTAGTATCATCAGAGCTATTAATAAGCGTTACTTGAGTGTCTGCTACATAACAGACATGTGCTAGAGTATTTACACACTTGGATTATAACTTGTCACTAAATAGGTGGATATTATCCCTGTTTGAAGGAGGAGAGAACAATGGCTAAAGGAGCTTCAGTATTTCACTGAAAGGTATACAATATCCATTGATAAGCAGCAACACTAGGATTCAAATGTAGAAATCCATAGTTTTCCAAAAATACCTTGTTACTTCTTATTTAAAATTTTCTTAATTATTATTATGAATTCCAACTTCCTTACTACCATTAGCATTAAATAATTGCATTTATGTTTAGTATTCAGAATGGAGTTCTCATCACAATATTTTCCATATTTTTTACCCTGAAGCCCAGTTTACAGAAGCTGCCCAATTTATATGCATTTTTCAGTGAAGTAAGCCTGTAGCAACCCCTCACCTCAGGGCAAACATTTTCTAGAGATAGTGGGAGTGGAATGGAAAATTCTTATTAAGAAATACAGTGAGGGGTTGAAAATTGTCCCCTAGGTCACCCCAATTCTCCTTCCCTTATTTAGAAAGCAATTGATATATAAGACCAAAAAAGACATAGTATGTATATATATATATATATATATATATATATATATATATATATATATATATATAATTTTTTGGATGCACATTTCTTTTTGGTTGTTGAAGCATAGTTGATTTACAATATTAAATTAGTTTCAGGTCTACAGTATAGTGGCTCAGTATTTTTACAGGTTATACTCCATTAAATTATTACAAGATAATGGCTATAATTCCCTGTGCTATACAATATATCCTTCTTGCTTATCTATTTTATACATAGTACTTGCTAGTTTGTATCTCCTAATCCATACCCCCATCTTGCCCCTCCTCACTCTCTCCCCCACTGGTAACCACTAGTTTGTTTTCTATTTCTATGAGTCTGTTTCTGTTTTGCTCTATACAATTGTTTTGTTTTTTAGATACCACATATAAGTGATTTCCTCTTTGATTTCTTCCTTAATCCATTGTTTTTTAGTAGCATGTTTAGTCTGCAAATGTTTGTTCTTTCCCCCTTTTTTTCTGTAATTGATTTCAGGTTTCATAACATTGTGGTCCAAAAAAATGGTTGATATAATTTCCATCCTCTCAAATTTGTTGAGACTTGTCTCATGGCCTAGCATATGATTTATCCTGGAGAATGTTCCATGTGCACTTGAAAAGAGTGTGTACATACTATACATTTTTCTCTCAGAGAGTATCTGGACCAGGTCAAGGAGTTTACAACAGACTGCATTAGTTTACTTGTTTTGTGGGACATCCTTTGTCTGCCTGCTCTCACTTCCATTCCCTTCCCTTTGCACTGCTCTGCTCTGTTCCAGATCCTAGGGAACCAAATTTGTCACACTCCATTGCCTCCTGTCTCCTGGGCAGGATGACCCTTGGGAAGCTCTGGAGGAGGATTAGAGAGAGGAGGTTGTGAGAAGACAGGGTCTTTCTCTGCTTACAGTGGCTGCTTCTCCTCTGTGATTCTGGTTCCCATTAGGCTGTCCTATTTTCCACCCATCAGCCCCCACATGAGTCCAGCCCCACTGAAAGGCTCCAGCAGGGGGCTTTGGCCAGCCTTGTCTCAGCATGTGCAGAATCCAGGGTGAGGATACAAAAGGAGGCCCACAACTATGTCCAACATTTAAAAGTTATAAATCAAATACGACTCAAAGTATTTTCCTTTTTTGTGTGTGTGGCAAATACAACTTCATAATGACAAATTAAAAAATAAAGTCACTTGCTTGGGAATCCACAAGATAAATATCCCTTTTCTCTTACTCATTAGAGCGGGGGCTTTACTTCCCACACAGAAAGCTTGACTATGTGTCCTTCCTCGTCCCCACGTCTAGGAGCCATGAGAATCCTGTGAGTGGGGATGCCAGGCATTTTGATTTACTCCAGCCAGTCCAAGCCAAGAATTCTCTGCCCACAGGTGTCCCCTAATCCCCTAGTCTAGTTGGTGTTGAGCCTTTAAGTTCCTCAGAGGAACCTGGAGCTGTAAGGCCAGGTTCAAGTTCAGAACTCTCAGGCCTTGGGCTTGCTACCCATCCCCTTCCCTTCCTCTCTTGGCTCCTGTCTACAATGTAAGGAGCTTTAAGTACATCTACATGGACACTGCAGACCCCAGACAAACTCTGTCCACCACTACCACCCACTCCTCACTTGATAATAACTGCCTCCTCTTGGCCACCTTTTGGCCCCAGGGATCTGTGCTGTCAGAGAGAGAACAGACCCAGGTAAAAGGCTTCTTCGGGCCCTGGAGACAAGCTTTGTCCTTTTGGGTGGGAAGACCAGGACTTGTTTACCTGGAACATGGTCTAGAAGGGGGCAGGGCATGAGATCTAGGAATGAATGTCCTTTTGACCCAGAGGTTTTTTTCTCTCTGGAAGGAAAGTTCTTCCCAGCCAGGAAGGAACATGGCTGGGGAGGAGCAGAGAGAGGCCTTCCAAAGTGAAGAGCCCAGAGCAGTTTCTACCTTGCTCAGTTCTAAGACTTTGAGGAATCCCCCGAGGATGGTGGTGATGGCATCTTTCCACTAATATCACATTTGGGTTACATCACTGTCCTCTGTTTTTCTCCTCAGCTCTTCTCTCCCCTGTTTAACCAATCTCCTGCACTAAATTCCCTCTACTTGAAACACCTAGAAAGTTTTCTGTTTTCCTGACTGTGCTCTGATTGATATAGTTCACTGAAAAGCTTTTTAAAAAGCGTTAGGTTGCAGTGATCTTTTCTGTGTGCAGTTGGTCATTCTGTGCATTTATCAGAACTAAAGAAAACAGGCCCCATTACAGAGGTAGATTCAGAGGTATAAGATGTTTTCTGAAAATTGAAACATTTTCCTAACATATGCACATTTCATAAGTTGTATTTCAAAGGCTTTATATATTTAGCTGTACCTAAATTTGCATGTGGAGTTACAAGGTAAATAGGACAGATGGAGAAAAATAGAAGGGGAATATTTCAACATGCCAGGCAGAGGGGCAGGAAAGTGATAGTGATTCAACTAAATGCTGCCTCTTACCTAATATAGAGTCTTTGTTGGTGAGCTGCAGCCTTTGGGTTCTCTGCAATCCGCTCTGACACTTCCCACGTTGGATCTCTTTCACGTGTCATTCTACTAGGGCAGTGCACTGCTAGCTCTTAAAATAAGAGTTACACATATGGCACTTATATAATGGAGAGAAAACCTGTGCAGTGCGCCTGGATATGTTCACATTTGTTCTCCTGATAACACTTCAGGAGAGATGCTGCCTGGGTTATATAATGACTCAGTTCCTAGGTTTGTTGTTCTTTGTTTTTTCCTGGAATGCACAAGAATTTGACATATATCTGACTTCTGACCTTTGCTCCTTTTTATTAAAGAATAAGATTTTTTATTTTTAAAAATCCTAATTTGGGTGCTAAAACTTCTACTCTGTATTGTATATCACCTTGTCCAAATCATCACTGGAAACATACTTACTGAGAAAAATCAAGGATCTGTTTTTCATGTTCTGTTGCTCCTGCTTCTGTGCCTTTTCTTGTAAACCTCTCTCACTGCAGCGAGCCTGCTCTGTCTGACCTGGCAGACACTGCCAAGCTTTTACAATAGAAGGAAAAGCAAAGACATCAACTTGACTGCTTGATGTTACTAAAAACTACAGCCGATTTTCAATTATCCATGTCAGAAGATGCAAGGACCTTTGGAATCAAGATCTAATCTATAAATAACAAACAACAACAGAAACAGAATAACAGAGCTGCATGTGATCAAGAGCTGCAGACCGTTCCCATATTTTTTAGTCAGGATTTCTGAAGTAGTCATCATAGCCTCACGGTTGAGAAACAGATCAAGCCTTGGGTCAGGATTGTGGCGGATAGAGCTGGATTGAGGAACTTGGCCTTCGTTTTTTGATAACTGGTCATCCTGTTCCTCCACCATATCCAAACTGACCTTCCTCTCCTGGACACACAGGAAGATCAGAGGGAGAGCCTGAGGCTTCTCACCAGAGGGCTGGGCGATTTAGAATATGGAGGGGGGATTGGAGAGGCTGCTCCCAAGGCTGAGAGAGGCCATACCACCTGGGAAGAATAATGTTCAACCCCTTAAACCACCCAACAAGGAGAGGAGAGAGAGGTGACTGCAGGCATCACTGGTTACTCTCCCATCCTGGGAGAAGATGCTCCCTCATGCAAACACCAGGGCAGGGAACAAAGTTCCCTCACACTTGCACCTGAAGTATTAATAATGTGCAATATTCTACCTTCATGGTTGACAGTACTGGACCATTCTTAATGGAGTCAAAGAAGGAAAGTCAATAACCTGTAAAATATATAATCAACTGCCAAGCCATGAAACACTGATTGTTCATATTTATTGCCTCCGGTTTTCTGTTCTGTTCCAAACATTAGCACAGCCCTCACTCACATGGGAAGGCTAGACTAGGATGCATCTGTGAGTCAGGAGATCACGTGGCCATCTTGGAGGAAATCTGAGAAGGTGTTTCCTATTTGATGGACTAGTAGCATCATGTTTGCATATGTAGAGTGTTAGTGATGTCTTCCAGCTAGTCTGAGTAGTTGTGTTACCCTCATTTCTTCTGTTGGCATTTAAGCTAAGCAATAAATTGTGATTTGTTGGTGACTCCTACCAAACAAGGAACTTTCTGTCAAAATATTCATGTTACCTAAGTTGATGAATGTCCAAATGGGTCTCATCAAATGGGTGAGATGATTTTATAATTGTTAATAGCTGTAATGAGTACAATCGACAGAATTGCAGTATAAATTTCAAGGAATTAAATGGACTCATGAAAATTAATCAAGTTAAATAATCAACATAAATGGTTATTTCTTATAATAAAAAGTTACAAACAAGAGACTCAGAAGTGTTTCCAATCTCATCATTATTTACTTATTTTATTTTTGCTTGCTTACCCCACTTCTCCCATCTCCCAAATGCAAGTTTTGGGACATGGCAATATTTTTCAAGCATTAATAGGACTTGATGCCTTCCTTAAAAATAATCCGAACCCTCAACATGTCAGAGAATTATGAGACAGAGTATCTTCCAGCTCAAGTAACATTCTAGCACAGGAGGTGATGAAAATGTTGTTATCTGAAAATTACACCCTATAAAGTGAATGGTCATGTTCTCACTTGAATTCTTCAGAAACAGATGGCCACTCCCGTAGTAATAAAAATAATTCTCCTTACTTACCAGGCTTTAATTTCAAAATGTATTCACTGGAATCATGTGGCATTATCCTCGTACCCATATTAGGAGGGAGATGAGACCAAGACATGATACCTGATGGCACCCTCAGCAGAAAAGTCTGAACCCACCTTGGGACTTGTCATCACTTTCACGGGACCCCATGGCTCATTAGACTCTACTCTGGGATTATGATTGTCCCATTCATAGACATTCTTTGTGAAAATTTGCAGCTGCCTTTTAAAAAGATGTTCAGAGGATATCAAGTGCATGTCCACAGGGTAAAATCGGGGTTTCGTTATATCATAGGCTTAGATTATGGTCTTGCCACGTTGAAACAACATTTGTCCCAACTCCCATCTTTCTTAGACCTTCACTCAGGGGTAAGCGCAGCCTGATTGATACACAGCCAAATCAACCATGGAGACTGCACATTTGGTTGGCAACGCTTGATACTTTGAGTTTTGTGGTGATGACAGTGGAGGTCATGGTTGTTTCCAATGGAGGTTGTTCATCAACATATGATCTTGACAGAACTGATATATTCCAGCCCAATAAATACGAAGGAAGTTTTACTCTGTAAATTCCTTTCTGCTTTTTATTAGTAAAATACTATAGACCACTTAGGAAAGCTTAAGGAAACCACTACGTCAAGAAAAACTGGCTTGAGGATGCTTTTTGAGGTGAAGCTACTTAGAGTACGTTCATTTCCTATCACTAGGGTGTGAGGAAGGTAAAGGAGAAGCTCTGAAGTTTTCCCCCTCAGCAGTCAGGTGGCTAAAGCTGGTGTGGAGTAGGGGAGGATGTTGGTTTTGGCCTTTAATGAGAGGAGAACAAAACAGTTCCAAAAGATGGTTCATGAAGTATTCAAGATGAACTCAGAAAGAAGGGCACCAGCTGGTCCTTAGGAGAAGGAGCCGAGCGAACGAACATGAAAGGTACTTTCTGAGTTGTCTTGAAATAGATATTTTAGTTCTGTTTGTTTATGATGCTGTTTTTATTTTTTATAAATTTATTTATTTTTGGCTGCGTTGGGTCTTCGTTGCTGCACATGGGTTTTCTCTGGTTGTGGCGAGTGGGGGCTACTCTTCATTGTGGTGCGTGGGCTTCTCATCGCGGTGGCTTCTCTTGTTGTGGAGCACGGGCTCTAGGCACACCGGCTTCAGTAGTTGCGGTGCGCAGCCTCTGTAGTTGTGGCACACGGGCTTAGATGCTCCACGGCACGTGGGATCTTCCCAGACCAGGGATCAAACCCATGTCCCCTGCATTGGCAGGCGGATCCTTAACCACTGCACCACCAGGGAAGTCTCTATGATGCTGTTTTCAATAAGAAAGATACATTCAATAAGTTTCTGTCAAATTACTCTTTTAACATCTATCCTTTCTGCCGTTAGTTCTGGTCTTCCACAGAGAGAGCTCATGGTTTTAATCCCTGTTCTTCCACTTACTAAGTATGTTCAATTTTGTTACTTGGCCTTTGGGGGTTTATGTGAGTCCAGGCCACTCGGGAGTTACTGTGAGTCACATGAAACCATACACTAGGCAGTCCATGGCACTGAGTCCCTTCCCCTTGTAAAAGAAAAATAAGTGCACTGAACACTCGTTAAAAATGGCAGGGAAGACTTTTTATTAAAATAGAGGAGAAAGACAGTTGCAACAGGGCAACGAGATTGATTCAACTCTGCTGAAACAAAAGGTGAGAGGATTATTAAACACTGGTGTCAGTGACTGGAAAAGCACTGGGGGTTGATGGGGAAGGTTAGTGACCCTTCCTGAAGAGACTGGGAGGGGCACCACCTTCCTGACATTTCCATTTCAAAGAGGTGGCTCCCAGGTCCTTGAGAAAGGCATTCCTGGGTGGCAGATGATTTGCATCTCCAAGGGGCAGAGAAAGAGTTACAATTCCAAGTTTCCCAAAGTGAATGCTCTAAGAAAAGGGAGGTGGGGCCTGCAGTCAGAGGAAGACTGTCTGACGTTTAGTCCAGAAGGGGATGGGAAGGCCCTTGGTCACCCTGCTCACCAGATGTGTCCTCACACTCAACATTTTTCCATCTCACAAAGTTTTGGCCTTTATTCACTTCCTCTCACATCATCTGATATCTGATCCTTTTGGAGTCCGTTTCTTCTTAAGATTTTCTTGTTTTTTTCTTGTTGTTGTTTTTGGTTTTGGGGTTTTTTTGTTTGTTTGTTTTGCTGACATTCATTCTAGGTCTTCTCTCCTACACAATAAAAGACATTATTTTAAAAATGACCTATAAAACTGACCTATCTCTAGAGGACCTTTTGTTTAATGGGAGGCCAGGGAAAAGCAGCTTTTAGTTTTTGAGTTTGGGGTTTGGTTAAGTTGTATACTAGGACCCTATCAGTAGCTTGATTATAATCTCCTATGAATCCTGATTCTTCTTTGAAGGACATTTTCCTTGACCTCAGCATGCTTTCCTCAGTCTGTAATTGCTCTCAAGGCTCAGGCTCTGTTATGGCCTCACTGTAGATTTTTATCTTTTATCTGCTTTGACATGCATTTCTGTTTTTTTTCTTCTTTCAATAATATTCTTCTATGCAAAAATTTTAAACAAATCATAAGTTTAAAGAAAAAGAGTTCATACACTTATTTTCTAATTTCCAAGTCGAACTGCATTTTTACCACTCTTTATAACTGAATGGCAAAGCAAGTTGAACTTTTTAATCCTTGAGTTATTAATGTTGTAGGTTTGCTCCTCAAAATAATATTGAGTGCATAATTAGATCATGATGGAAAACCTCATTTGTTTTCTCCAGGCTTTGAATCAAAACAAAAATATAACATCTACATGGCTTGAACATATTCTATAAGTTCAATCCCATGATTTTAGGATTTCAAAACTTGTTTAAAGAAAATTTAAACGTTCTCTCTTCTCTCTGGGACAATGTGTTTCTTAGACTCTTTTCCTACTAGCAGTGGGAGTATAGTGAAAATACAGCTACTGGATCTGTAAATGAAATTAGATATCTTAGATGCTGCAACTGTCTTCCTTATGTTTTAACTACAGATCTTCCTTGACTTACAGTGTGGTTATGTATCGATAAACCCATCATACTTTGAAAATATTGTAAGTCAAAAATGCACTTAATACAACTAACTTACTGACCATCATAGCTTAGCCTAGCCTACCTTAAAGGTGCTCAGACACTTACATCAGCCTACCATTGGGCAAAATCATCTAACACAAAGGCTGTTTTATAATAAGCTGTTGAATATCTCATGCAATTTATGGAATACTGTACTGAAAGTGAAAAACAGAATGGCTGTCTGGGTACAGAATCCTTGGCAGTCTATCAGTTGTTCACGACCGTAATCTTGGGGCTGACTGGGAGCTGTGGATCACTGCCCCTGCCCAGCATCATGAGGGACCATGTATCACTAGCCTGGGAAAAGACCAAAATTTCAAGTAGGGTTTCTACTGACTGCTGTCACTTTCACACCATCGTAAAGTTTAAAAATTGTAAATTAAACCATCGTAAGTCAGGGACCAGCTGTCTATTGATTTGAACTCATTAAACTCAAGTGAATGTTATCTTTTGCTTCCTTGGTAGTTATATTTTGTCAGTCTTTGTATGTCAAAGCTTTGGAGATGTAATATTTCTTTATTTTTCTCAGTTTATCTGCCTCTAGAATAAAGGTAGCACTTTCTATCAGCATTGTCAGTTTTGGAGGCATGTACTAGTCTATTCTCTAAAATGGTGTAGTTAATAGAATATTTTGGTGTCCAAATCTGTTGTGTACCATACATGAATCTGTAATTTTCCAATATTTAAGAGGAAGTACAGAGTCATATAAGAGCATGGGCTGGGCCTCCCTGGTGGCGCAGTGGTTGAGAGTCCGCCTGCTGATGCAGGGGATACGGGTTCGTGCCCCGGTCTGGGAGGATCCCATATGCCGCGGAGCGGCTGGGCCCGTGAGCCATGGCCGCTGGGCCTGCGCATCCGGAGCCTGTGCTCCGCAACGGGGGAGGCCACAACAGTGAGAGGCCCGCATACTGCAAAAAGAAAAAAAAAAAAAGAGCATGGGCTGAGGAGTTCTGTGAGTCTGGATCTGAATCTTAACATGACTCATTACAATTAGTTGGACTTTGAGGATGTTGCTTAATCTGTCTGATCCTCAATTTCCTCATCTGTATATGGTAATAATAATAAGTGATAATATTTCCTGGAAGGACTATCATAAAGTCTAGAAATAATGCAGCTAAAACACTTAGCACAGTGCCTAGCACATAGCAGCCACTCAAAACAAAGCAAAATCAAGCAAACAAACAACAACCAAAAAAAAAACAAAACCCAGGACCTTTAATGGCCATCGAATATACAATGTTCCTAAATTACACTTATCCTAAATATATTTGCTCCTAAGACAAAGGAACATCTTTCAATCTTTCTCTGATTATTAATCTCAAGATATTCACATTATGACAGCTGCACAATCTACTTTTCTGGTTAATAGAGATGGCTGATTGATAGAGGATGAATTACTTCTCTGTTTGAATTATCAGGTCATCTTTTGTTTTTTCTTAAATTGTTGCCCTTGTGCTATAAAGGAGAGGCTCCTGGGTCACTTTAATCCTCTTTCTAGAACTAAGGTTAGCTTTATACATTTCTACACATAAGTTCCTTCACAGTTCCTCTGGGGCTCGTTAAGGTTAGTGTGTCAGGGTGTGGGAGAAAGAACAGGGTGAAACGAACCAGCCCACAGAGGAACCAGACCTAGGGCAATGGTCACTTTGTGCAGCTGCAGGTAAACACTCCTCCTGACCACAGGCTCATGTAAGTAATCTATACTGGCTGTTTCCTTGACCACAGAGCTTTCTCAACTTTTCAAGCCCTCATATGGTCTGTTATCATTGATTCAAAATACATGTTGGTTCTGGACTGGGGGTTAGTAAATCACTGTGAATTTTCTTTTATACCATAGAAATCAGGAGTGTGTCATTGAGTCATCCAGCACCATCATGATATTATCTACATAAGTTCAATGATGTCTTGATGTATGGTCATCCGACATATAGTTTCTTTGTAAAAGCAAGACCAGTAAAACTTATCTTTTATTTTGCTTTTATCCAAAGTCTCCAGTCTTTGTCATACATAGACTATAAGGTGCTACCTCTTCTCATTTATGGGAAAAATAAGAACATCTTCTTATTCATGACTCAGTAACAAATAGAGGAGTGGACTGGAGATAGAGCTGCTTCTGGAGGCTTGCATTCAGGGAGATAAGCCAGAGAAATCAGTAATTAGAAACAAAGCAATGCAAAGACAGAAAGTGTTCATTCATCCAGTGATTCACTCAGTCAATCACTCATTCATTCAGCAACCGAGAGTTTTTATTTCTTAATACAGGTCAGACTTGATTCTTCATTTATAACAATGAACAGCAACAAAGTTACAGCAAACCGAAGCTTCCTCTTGGTCCTTTCATCTGAACATGTGCATGGCAGTGTGGAGTGGGAGTAGATAGACAATTAAATGAGTGGTGATAATACAATGGTGCTTATCCAAGAGGATGGGGCCCAAGAATATAGGAAGGTACATGGCAGACTTTGGAGATTCAGCAAGATTTTCCAGAGTGTTCCACCTTATTCACTCCTACTCACCACAAGATCATAGCTTCTTACTGTGGCCTCTGTTTCATTGCAGGGCAATGCTACCCCCTCATTCTCCTCACTCCGTGCTTTGTTCTTAAGATATTGTATCAGATATACTTGTAAAAATAACTCTTTTTTTTTTTTGCCACCACCAACTTTCTTGCTTTCCCAACTGTGCTCATACTCTAGTTTCAAACTACAGTTCTAAGTCCAGCTTCATTGCATTCTCAATAATTACTCCTTTTCATTGATGTGTATTTGATTCTAAAAATCTCTTAATATCATTATCTTCTATAAAGTTATGATATTAAAGAGCCAATTGTATTGCAACTGATTAAAAATATAATTAATTTTTTATGGATTTCAGAGTCACACTTGTGTTAAGTGCTGCATTTTAAGCAAATCTAAAAGATATTGCCATGCTTGAGTAATCCACATTAAAAATAAGTCAGGTTAACAATGTTCATTGCAGCTCTATTTACAATAACCAGGTCATGGAAGCAACCTAAGTGTCCATCATCGGATGAATGGATAAATAAGAGGTGGCACATATATACAATGGAATATTACTCAGCCATAAAAAGAAATGAAATTGAGCTACTTGTAATGAGGTGGATGGACCTAGAGTCTGTCACACAGAGTGAAGTAAGTCAGAAAGAGAAAAACAAATACTGTATGCTAACACATATATATGGAATCTAAAAAAAAAAAAAAAAGTTTCTGAAGAACCTAGGGGCGGGACAGGAATAAAGACGCAACATAGAGAATGGAGTTGAGGACATGGGGAAGGGGAAGGGTAAGTGGGGATGAAGTGAGAGAGTGGCATGGATATATATCCACTACCAAATGTAAAATAGATAGCTAGTGGCAAGCAGCCACATAGCGCAGGGAGATCAGCTCAGTGCTTTGTGACCACCTAGAGGGGTGGGATAGGGAGGGTGGGAGGGAGATGTTAGAGGGAGGAGATACAGGGATGTATGTATATGTATAGCTGATTCACTTTGTTATAAAGAAGAAACTAACACACCATTGTAAAGCAATTATACTCCAATAAAGATGTTAAAAAACAAATAATTAGGGCTTCCCTGGTGGCTCAGTGGTTGAGAGTCCGCCTGCCAATGCAGGGAATACGGGTTCGTGCCCCGGTCTGGGAAGATCCCACATGCCGCGGAGCGGCTGGGCCTGTGAGCCATGGCCGCTGAGCCTGCCCGTCCGGAACCTGTGCTCCGCAACGGGAGAGGCCACAACAGTGAGAGGCCCGCGTACCAAAAAAATAAAAAATAAAATAAAATAAATAAATAAATAAATAAATAAATAAAAATAAAATGGATTGTCAAAAAAAAAGTCAGGTTACAAAAAGTGAAGTATCATAATCTCTGGTTTTTGAATAATTTGAACACTGATACATTTTGAGTTCCTGCAACATCCTATTTAAACTAATAGTCAAAGGGAGCTTACATTGTAACCACATCTCTTGGATGGCTCTTCTTCACCTTTCCCTGACACTTTTGGAAATTCTCTGCTTGACCTGGTTCTGCCTTTATTTGCTGAATCAAGTAGGAACTTTTTTCCTCAAAAGAAAGAACACTCCCAAGTTCTAGGTTCAAGATCTGTACTTAAAGATCCCAGAAGGATCTCATTCCTAGCTGTTCTATTTCACTACCATAGCCCAAGCCAACTTGTCATCCCAGTGGAAGAACTCGGGGAACTGGTCCTGCTGATGGGGGAATAGTTGGGGGATGTGGCTGGCACAAATGTTACTCTCTCTTTGCTACAGAGCCCCCAGCCTTAAATACATTGGTGAGGTGATCATCCCAACTTATGAATTAAATGTGAAACTGAAGTGTACATTCTGGCATCAGTATCACACTAGGAAAAATATGAAGCCACGAATCTTGACTTCCATCTGCTAGAAAGGCAGGGAGGAACAAGGTGAGAATTTTGTTTAGTGACAAGTTTTAGATATCTAGGATCTGCTCCAGTTTAATAATTTTAGATGATATTGGTCATTTCCAATTCAAACAGATCTACTAATAGCATTCAGTGTGAAGGAAAGTAAATGAGACCTGGAATAAGTCAAAAACCATGACTTTGGGTCCGTGCTCTGCCCCTACTGTGTGACTTTGGGAAAGCCACCTACCTCACTTCACAAATATTGTTTATTGCTAAATGAGGGGGCATTTAGTGGAGATGAGGAAGATATGGTTCAGAGTATATTAAATGGAGTGTAAATATTTGGATTTACTTCAGAGCTTGGCAGAGTAGTAAAATTTATTCCAATTGGTTCACAGACTGCATTTACTCTAGCACAATATATAATATTTTATCAATTAAGAGCATGATAATACATGTCTGTCTTTTATACATTGATACCAAATATAATATTTAGGTTTAACTTTGACTCTGAGTTATGGGAAAATCCAAAACAAGAGTGATGTAAAAGATATAAAAGTTTATTCCATACTTAATATAAATATAGGCAGCTCCCTGTCATTAGGGACTCAGGTCCTTTGGACATTTTTCTGCCATACTAAATTTGCAACTTCCACTCAGTGTCCAAGATGGCTGTTCAAGCTCCAGCCATCATGTAAACCTTCCATCTTACAACAAAAAGGAAAAGGGAAAGAAAAGGATACTTTCCAAAGTTCCCATACTATTTTTGTTTATCTTCCATTGGCAAGAATCTAAACATATGACCTTAAAAGAAAGGATGGAAAATTTCCGTTTTTATTCTGGAGGCTTATCTTTTAACATTCTGTTACGAGGTCAAGGAGTGAACAAATATCAAAGGAAGCTAGTCATCTCTACAACAATAATAATGGATAACTCCTCACACTTAATCACCACCAAGCAACAGCATGTATATTCAGGCCAAAATCTCCTTTGAATTTATTATTAACAGAGCTACATTCTTAATTTTTCATAAGATAACTATTTACTGGATAAAATCTATGGGCCAGGTATTCCACTGAACATAAAAAAAAGAAAACAAATTCCTGATCCTTAAAAGCTATAATCTTTGAAATAAGCGTAAAAATAGGAGTTTCCAACAGATACTGTGATAATACAAGAGAAAATGTTTTTGAATTCATGGAAGAAAAAAAAAAAGGTGTTGTGTTATTCTGAGATACAATCATTGTTTGCTATAGTCATGCATTAAATGGGATCCTAGAAACCTGAAAAGATGTGTATTCCTCTCAAAGTGCTTCAAGTACTACAAGAGAATGTTTCATGCATTGAGAGCCTGTAATTGAGAACAGAATATGAATCATAATCTGATTTCTCTTAGAAACATACACTTGGCATGCACATATTGAATTGAATAAGATAAATAAGTAGATACTTAGAAAAAGACAGATACGATTTATATAATATTAGCTTGATCTGAACTGATTCAGTTATTTGTATAGTATTTGGTTCATTGGAATCTAGTTGATTCTGCAGCAAAGCTCTCTTCCTTGTGAACTCCTGGCATTAGGACATTGTGGTCAAACTAGGAGGATAGGTGGCTGGATGTAACTGAATTCTCTTTCTTCTCTCTTTTCTGTTCCAACACTAACTTTGACTATGCCACACCTCTCCTCAGAAGGCAAAAATGTATGGAGAAGAAAAGAAGGAGGCAAGGTTGGAGGTGGGGTGAGAGGAACGGGTTTCACCCTCCTAAAACGAGGGCAATGAAATGATAGCTCTCTAGAGATGACCAGGAACACCTTTCCACTCTTCCTCCACTCCCCACCCTTTCCCCCTCAACCTTGAGCCCAGATCTCTCTCTCTCATACTCTTGCTTGTGAGTAAAAAAGGAGGGAGTTTCTCAGCTCATCCACATTACTCTAAACTGTATAATTGAAACTCATGATATAAGAATAAAAGACTACACTTAAAATATTTAGTGAGATCTATTTTTGACTTAATGGCTTTTTGGATTTCGCTTCTCTTTTCCTGTTGACACATTTTTGCTGTTTTGGTTTTAAATAAAAATTTAAAATATGATAAAAGGAAACGGTATAAGGCATGACATGTCACTTTGAAACCAAAGGAGCTTAATAATAAAGTTTTGGCCAACCCAGAAACATTGTGATCCAGCCGTCACCATTTCTAAACAAAGTATGAGGTTATTATGTAATATACTGCTAATGTTTTAATGTTCTGAAAATAACGTAAAATAATGTTTTTACTTGCTTCATTTTTTCAATCAATTTTGTGCTAGTGTCATTTAAGCTCCATATTTAAAAATGAATTGTCCTCATAAAATTTAGCTAATATTCTGTACTGATAAAAGAAATTAAGTAATGTTAAGAATGTGTGTGTTTTTTTTTTTTAAAGAAGATGTTGGGGGTAGGAGTTTATTAATTAATTAATTTTTGCTGTGTTGGGTCTTCGTTTCTGTGCGAGGGCTTTCTCTAGTTGTGGCAAGTGGGGGCTACTCTTCATCGCATTGAGTGGGTCTCTCACTATCGCGGCCTCTCTTGTTGCGGAGCACAGGCTCCAGACGCGCAGGCTCAGTAGTTGTGGCTCATGGGCCTAGTTGCTCTGCGGCATGTGGGATCCTCCCAAACCACGGCTCGAACCCGTGTCCCCTGCATTAGTAGGCAGATTCTCAACCACTGAGCCACCAGGGAAACCCGCTGCAGATGTGTTTTATACTTAAGTAATTTATAGTTTTATGTTCTTGTGTAAAATGTTTATATTGTAACTTGCCTAATACAGGATTTTCCATACACTGGATACTCAAGAAATATTTTGACCTTGAATTCCTTGATGGCAAAACCTATTAAGGCATGATAAATAAAAAGATTATCTAGGGTTTGTCTGGGCTGAACTATTCTTTCCCAATAAATGAATGTCTTCCAAAAAGGTATTTATAGGCATTACTTATAAAAGTAATGATACTGGAAATAGTTTATTTTATGATCTATTATTTTTGTCCAATCTGGACCACAGCACTCTGACCATAGTTGTCTGTCCCACATGCTGAGAAGCTGAGAACCTAGCCTGGCAGGGTTCCAAACTTTCAAAAGTCATTGTTTATTAAAAGATAAGAAGCAGCTTGAGACACATCTTCAATCTTCCTTCAGAATAAGGAGTTTGAGACAATGTGATTTCAGTATAGCCCAACCAATGTGCTGAAATTTTGATTTGTTCCTGGCAATAGTTTGAATTGTTTCCAGGGAGCTGGTTTCTGTCTTCTGAGTGCACAGCAGCAAGGGGAGTGTAATAAGAAGTCAAAGCAGGGAGAAAATGGAACCATGTGTGTACTGGATGGTCCATTGCAAATGGAACCCAGGAAAACACCCAAACAGAAAAACAGCAGAACCAGTATTTCTCAACTTTTGCAGGGGACTGGAATCCTTGGCTTCAGAGTTGGATGGGGGCCTATGCTCTAGGTCTTTGGTTTTCCAGTGGTGATGAGCTGATACATGCATGGTCACTCAGCTGGATAGAGGCTTCAAAGCTGCCTAGCAATTCCATGTCATCTGACCCTCCAATTCTCAACAAAGAGAATTCCCAGTCCTTCCATATGTACTCAAACCTCTGATCTCCCTCCTACTTCTATAACTTTAGCAACTGTCTCAATCCTACTCCAGAAAGAATCTGCCAGCCATCACAGAGAAGAATGACCTTATGTTCCCATGACAAATATGCCACGTCATCTGCATTTCACCCCGTCATTCTTCTTCCCTACCTGTTTTAAATTAGGACCTTCTCAAAGGTTCGTTCTTCTCATGTGCTTTAGATTTCATTTCTGTCAGAATTTTCCTGAACTTAATGCAGTCAGTTTTTTTCTCATTCCTGATTCACACTTTCTCTCTCTATTTGATTCTTCACTTAACATTTAAACATATTTTAGTATTTCTCATTGTGAAAATAAATATCGTACCCATATCCCCTTCTAATAATTATAAAAATACTGATAACAAAACCACATATTTATTTAGCACTTAGTATATACCAGACATATTCAAAGACCTTTCCTTTTTTTTTTAACATCTTTGTTAGATTATAATTGCTTTACTATGGTGTGTTAGTTTCTGCTTTATAACAAAGTGAATCAGTTATACATACACATATGTTCCCATATCTCTTCCCTCTTGCATCTCTCTCCTTCCCACCTGCCTTATCCCACTCCTCTCGGTGGTCACAAAGCACCGAGCTGATCTCCCTGTGCTATGCGGCTGCTTCCCACTAGCTATCTATTTTACGTTTGGTAGTGTATATTATGTCCATGTCACTCTCTCACTCGTCCCAGCTTACCCTTCACCCTCCCCATATCCTCAAGTACACTCTCTAGTAGGTCTGCATCTTTATTCCTGTCTTGCCCCTAGGTTCTTCTGACCTTTTTTTTTTTTTTTTAGATTCCATATATATGTGTTAGCATATGGTATTTGTTTTTCTCTTTCTGACTTACTTCACTCTGTATGACAGTCTCTAGGTACATCCACCTCACTACAAATAACTCAGTTTCATTTCTTTTTATGGCTGAGTAATATTCCATTGTATATATGTGCCACATCTTCTTTATCCATTCACCTGTTGATGGATACTTAGGTTGCTTCCATCTCCTGGCTATTGTAAGTAGAGCTGCAATGAATATTTTTGTACATGACTCTTTCTGAATTATCAAAGACCTTTCCTTGATTAAATTGTTGATGGGAGGGTCAGGGACATCTTGCCGTGCTTACTCTGAAGCCTGCTAAAGGAGCTGGAGATGGGGCAGCAGAAGGGTGGTCTCTGCACCGAAATCTCACTAAGAGTTCAGGAGAGAGCACGTGACGGCCCCATCTAAGGTTGTGAAAATGGAAAGGTCAGAGGAGTCGATATATTGTTATTAAATATACTCAAATAGGAATGGGTAATTGATTGGTTGTGGGGGAATTACAAGGCTGACATCTATATTTCATTCATTCATGAGAATGAGGGTGTTCTTTCAATAATAGCAAACAGAAAAAGAGGAGCTAGCTGAAGAGGAAGGGTGAAGAGTTTATTTTTAGACATATTGGACTGGAAATATCTGGGGTTGGATGGCTCGGAGATAAGGAAATAGAGATTTGAAAGGTGAGCACAAACAGAACCACCCAATCTCAGAGTTGAAACTGGTTCTTTGGAGAAGTTCTTTGAGATTTCTACAAGTCATCATGCCCAGAGTCCCATAACTGGCCGAGTGAATCGCATAATTTAACTGAGGGGGTCTTTCAGCGTCAGGCATTTTCCCTCAAGTATTTGGAGGAGTCTGCCTTCCTCCTTGCACCACCAAGGACAGCATTACTCTGTTTTGGCTTGTTTTTTTCCACACCTTTCATTGTTAGCTACTTGATTCTCTTTTCATAGGGGGGTTCTATAAAGAAGTATATCAGTTCTATTGGCATTATAAATTAAAATATGAATGCATAGCACAGGGGCTCATTTTTGTTATTCTTTCTAGGAACTGACTACTACTAGATAAGTTACTATAATGGGTTGAGAATTTGCGTGGATAGTCATTATTGCTAATCCTTTTTAGAACCCACCAAGAATAAAGCACTTTACACCAATTATATGTAATTTTTTTTTTAAATTTAATTTTATTTTATTTTTTTGCTTTATAACAAATTTAATCAGTTATACATATACATATGTTTCCATATCCCCTCCCTTTTGCATCTCCCTCCCACCCTCCCTATCCCACCCCTCCAGGCGGTCACAAAGTACCAAGCTGATCTCCCTGTGCTATGCGGCTGCTTCCCACTAGCTATTTACCTCACGTTTGGTAGTGTATATATGTCCATGCCACTCTTTCACTTTGTCACAGCTTACCCTTCCCCCTCCCCATATCCTCAAGTCCATTCTCTAGTAGGTCTGTGTCTTTATTCCTGTCTTACCCCTATGTTCTTCATGACATTTTTTTTTCTTAAATTCCATATATATGTGTTAGCATACAGTATTTGTCTTTCTCTTTCTGACTTACTTCACTCTGTATGACAGACTCTAGGTCTATCCACCTCATTACAAATAGCTCAATTTCATTTCTTTTTATGGCTGAGTAATATTCCATTGTATATATGTGCCACATCTTCTTTATCCATACATCCGATGATGGACACTTAGGTTGTTTCCATCTCCGGGCTATTGTAAATAGGGCTGCTATGAACATTTTGGTACATGTCTCTTTTTGAATTATGGTTTTCTCAGGGTATATGCCCAGTAGTGGGATTGCTGGGTCATATGGTAGTTCTATTTGTAGTTTTTTAAGGAACCTCCATACCGTTCTCCATAGCGGCTGTACCAATTCACATTCCCACCAGCAGTGCAAGAGTGTTCCCTTTTTTCCACACCCTCTCCAGCATTTATTGTTTCTAGATTTTTTGATGATGGCCATTCTGACTGGAGTGAGATGATATCTCATTGTAGTTTTGATTTGCATTTCTCTAATGAGTAAAGATGTTGAGCATCCTTTCATGTGTTTGTTGGCAGTCTGTATATCTTCTGTGGAGAAATGTCTATTTAGGTCTTCTGCCCATTTTTGGATTGGGTTGTTTGTTTTTTTGTTATTGAGCTGCATGAGCTGCTTATAAATTTTGGAGATTAATCCTTTGTCAGTTGCTTCATTTGCAAATATTTTCTCCCATTCTGAGGGTTGTCTTTTGGTCTTGTTTATGGTTTCCTTTGCTGTGCAAAAGCTTTTAAGTTTCATTAGGTCCCATGTGTTTATTTTTGTCTTTATTTCCATTTCTCTAGGAGGTGGGTCAAAAAGGATCTTGCTGTGATTTATGTCATAGAGTGTTCTGCCTATGTTTTCCTCTAAGAGTTTGATAGTGTCTGGCCTTACATTTAGGTCTTTAATCCATTTTGAGCTTATTTTTGTGTATGGTGTTAGGGAATGATCTAATCTCATACTTTTACATGTCCCTATCCAGTTTTCCCAGCACCACTTATTGAAGAGACTGTCCTTTCTCCACTGTACATTCCTGCCTCCTTTATCAAAGATAAGGTGACCATATGTCCGTGGGTTTAACTCTGGGCTTTCTATCCTGTTCCATTGATCTATCTTTCTGTTTTTGTGCCAGTACCATACTGTCTTGATTACTGTAGCTTTGTAGTATAGTCTGAAGTCAGGGAGCCTGATTCCTCCAGCTCCATTTTTCGTTCTCAAGATTGCTTTGGCTATTCGGGGTCTTTTGTGTTTCCATACAAATTGTGAAATTTTTTGTTCTAGTTCTGTGAAAAATGCCAGTGGTAGTTTGATAGGGATTGCATTGAACCTGTAGATTGCTTTGGGTAGTAGAGTCATTTTCACAATGTTGATTCTTCCAATCCAAGAACATGGTACATCTCTCCATCTATTTGTATCATCTTTAATTTCTTTCATCAGTGTCTTATAATTTTCTGCATACAGGTCTTTTGTCTCCTTAGGTAGGTTTATTCCTAGATATTTTATTCTTTTTGTTGCAATGGTAAATGGGAGTGTTTCCTTGATTTCTCTTTCAGATTTTTCATCATCAGTATATAGGAATGCCAGAGATTTCTGTGCATTAATTTTGTATCCTGCAACTTTACCAAATTCATTGATTAACTCTAGTAGTTTTCTGGTAGCATCTTTAGGATTCTCTATGTATAGTATCATGTCATCTGCAAACAGTGACAGCTTTACTTCTTCTTTTCCAATTTGGATTCCTTTTATTTCCTTTTCTTCTCTGATTGCTGTGGCTAAAACTTCCAAAACTAGGTTGAATAAGAGTGGTGAAAGTGGGCAACCTTGTCTAGTTCCTGATCTTAGTGGAAATGGTTTCAGTTTTTCACCATTGAGGACGATGCTGGCTGTGGGTTTGTCATATATGGCCTTTATTATGTTGAGGAAAGTTCCCTCTATGCCTACTTTCTGCAGGGTTTTTATCATAAATGGGTGTTGAATTTTGTCGAAAGCTTTCTCTGCATCTATTGAGATGATCATATGGTTTTTCTCCTTCAGTTTGTTAATATGGTGTATCACGTTGATTGATTTGCGTATATTGAAGAATCCTTGCATTCCTGGAATAAACCCCACTTGATCATGGTGTATGATCCTTTTAATGTGCTGTTGGATTCTGTTTGCTAGTATTTTGTTGAGGATTTTTGCATCTATGTTCATCAGTGATATTGGCCTGTAGTTTTCTTTCTTTGTGACATCCTTGCCTGGTTTTGGTATCAAGGTGATGGTGGCCTCGTAGAATGAGTTTGGGAGTGTTCCTCCCTCTGCTATATTTTGGAAGAGTTTCAGAAGGACAGGTGTTAGCTCTTCTCTAAATGCTTGATAGAATTCGCCTGTGAAGCCATCTGGTCCTGGGCTTTTGTTTGTTGGAAGATTTTTTATCACAGTTTCAATTTCAGTGCTTGTGATTGGTCTGTTCATATTTTCTATTTCTTCCTGATTCAGTCTCGGCAGGTTGTGCTTTTCTAAGAATTTGTCCATTTCTTCCAGGTTGTCCATTTTATTGGCATAGAGTTGCTTATAGTAATCTCTCATGATCTTTCTTATTTCTGTAGTGTCAGTTGTTACTTCTCCTTTTTCATTTCTAATTCTATTGATTTGAGTCTTCTCCCTTTTTTTCTTGATGAGTCTGGCTAATGGTTTATCAATTTTGTTTATCTTCTCAAAGAACCAGCTTTTAGTTTTATTGATCTTTGCTATCGTTTCCTTCATTTCTTTTTCATTTATTTCTGATCTGATTTTTATGATTTCTTTCCTTCTGCTAACTTTGGGATGTTTTTGTTCTTCTTTCTCTAATTGCTTTAGGTGCAAGGTTAGGTTGTTTATTCGAGATGTTTCCTGTTTCTTAAGGTGGGATTGTATTGCTATAAACTTCCCTCTTAGAACTGCTTTTGCTGCATCCCATAGGTTTTGGGTCGTCGTGTCTCCATTGTCATTTGTTTCTAGGTATTTTTTAATTTCCTCTTTGATTTCTTCAGTGATCACTTCGTTATTAAGTAGTGTATTGTTTAGCCTCCATGTGTTTGTATTTTTTACAGCTCTTTTCCTGTAATTGATATCTAGTCTCATAGCATTGTGGTCAGAAAAGATACTTGATACAATTCCAATTTTCTTAAATTTACCAAGGCTTGATTTGTGACCCAAGGTATGATCTATCCTGGAGAATGTTCCATGAGCACTTGAGAAAAATGTGTATTCTGTTGTTTTTGGATGGAATGTCCTATAAATATCAATTAAGTCCATCTTGTTTAATGTATCATTTAAAGCTTGTGTTTCCTTATTTATTTTCATTTTGGATGATCTGTCCATTGGTGAAAGTGGGGTGTTAAAGTCCCCTACTATGAGTGTGTTACTGTCGATTTCTCCTTTTATGGCTGTTAGTATTTGCCTTATGTATTGAGGGGCTCCTATGTTGGGTGCATAAATATTTACAATTGTTATATCTTCTTCTTGGATCGATCCCTTGATCATTATGTAGTGTCCTTCTTTGTCTCTTCTAGTAGTCCTTATTTTAAAGTCTATTTTGTCTGATATGAGAATTGCTACTCCAGCTTTCTTTTGGTTTCCATTTGCATGGAATATCTTTTTCCATCCCCTTACTTTCAGTCTGTATGTGTCTCTAGGTCTGAAGTGGGTCTCTTGTAGACAGCATATAGATGGGTCTTGTTTTTGTATCCATTCAGCCACTCTGTGTCTTTTGGTGGGAGCATTTAGTCCATTTACATTTAAGGTAATTATCGATATGTATGTTCCTATTCCCATTTTCTTAATTGTTTTGGGTTCATTATTGTAGGTCTTTTCCTTCTGTTGTGTTTCTTGCCTAGAGAAGTTCCTTTAGCATTTGTTGTAAAGCTGGTTTGGTGGTGCTGAACTCTCTCAGCTTTTGCTTGTCTGTAAACGTTTTAATTTCTCCATCAAATCTGAATGAGATCCTTGCTGGGTAGAGTAATCTTGGTTGCAGGTTTTTCTCCTTCATCACTTTAAGTATGTCCTGCCACTCCCTTCTGGCTTGTAGAGTTTCTGCTGAGAGATCAGCTGTTATCCTGATGGGGATTCCCTTGTGTGTTATTTGTTGTTTTTGCCTTGCTGCTTTTAATATGATTTCTTTGTGTTTAATTTTTGACAGTTTGATTAATATGTGTCTTGGCGTATTTCTCCTTGGATTTATTCTGTATGGGACTCTCTGTGCCTCCTGGACTTGATTAACTATTTTCTTTCCCATATTAGGGAAGTTTTCAACTATAATCTCTTCAAATATTTTCTCAGTCCCTTTCTTTTTCTCTTCTTCTTCTGGAACCCCTATAATTCGAATGTTGGTGCGTTTAATGTTGTCCCAGAGGTCTCTGAGACTGTCCTCTGTTCTCTTCATTCTTTTTTCTTTATTTTGCTCTGCATCAGTTATTTCCACTATTTTATCTTCCACCTCACTTATCCGTTCTTCTGCCTCAGTTATTCTGCTATTGATCCCATCTAGAGTATTTTTTATTTCATGTATTGTGTTTTTAATCGATGCTTGATTCATCTTTAGTTCTTCTAGGTCCTTGTTAACTGTTTCTTGCATTTTGTCTATTCTATTTCCGAGATTTTGTATCTGGGAAATAGAATCTTGGATCATCTTTACCATCATTATTCTGAATTCTTTTTCAGGTAGAGTGCCTATTACCTCTTCATTTGTTAGGTCTGGTGGGTTTTTATCTTGCTCCTTCTCCTGCTGTGTGTTTTTCTGTCTTCTCATTTTGCTTATGTTACTGTGTTTGGGGTCTCCTTTTTGCAGGCTGCAGGTTCGTAGTTCCTGTTGTTTTTGGTGTCTGTCCCCAGTGGCTAAGGTTGGTTTAGTGGGTTGTGTAGGCTTCCTGGTGGAGGGGACTAGTGCCTGTGTTCTGGTGGATGAGGCTGGATCTTGTCTTTCTGGTGGGCAGGTCCACGTCTGGTGGTGTGTTTTGGGGTGTCTGTGGACTTTTTATGATTTTAGGCCACCTCTCTGCTAATGGGTGGTGTTGTGTTCCTGTCTTGCTAGCTGTTTGGCTTAGGGTGTCCAGCACTGTAGCCTGCTGGTCGTTGAGTGAAGCTGGGTGCTGGTGTTGAGATGGAGATCTCTGGAAGATTTTCGCCTTTTGATATTATGTGGAGCTGGGAGGTCTCTTGTGGACCAGTGTCCTGAAGTTGGCTCTCCCACCTCAGAGGCACAGCACTGACTCCTGGCTCCTCAATTTGGGATGATGTGTTGTCTATTCATGTATTCCACAGATGCAGGGTACATCAAGTTGATTGTGGAGCTTTAATCCGCTGCTTCTGAGGCTGCTGGGAGAGGTTTCCCTTTCTCTTCTTTGTTCTCACAGCTCCTAGGTCTCAGCTTTGGATTTGGCCCCGCCTCTGCGTGTAGGTCGCCGGAGGGCGTCTGTTCTTCGCTCAGATAGGACAGGGTTAAAGGAGCAGCCTCTTCGGGGACTCTGGCTCACTCAGGCCAGGAGGGAGAGAGGGGCACGGAGTGCGGGGCGAGCCTGCAGCGGCAGAGGTCGGCGTGACGTTGCACCAGCCCGAGGCGCACCGTGCGTTCTCCCAGGGAAGCCGCCCCTGGATCCCGGGACTCTGGCAGTGGCGGGCTGCACAGGCTCCCGGAAGGGCGGTGTGGGCAGTGACCTGCGCTCGCACACAGGCTTCTTGGCGGCGGCAGCAGCAGCCCCAGCGTCCCACGCCTGTCACTGGGCTCCGCGCTTTCAGTCGCGACTCGCGCCCGTCCGTGGAGCCCCTTTAAGCAGCGCTCTTAATCCCCTCTCCTCGCGCACCAGGAAACCAAGAGGGAAGAAAAAGTCTCTTGCCTCTTCGGCAGCTCTAGAGTTTTCCCGGACTCCCTCCCGGCTAGCTGTGGCACATTAGCCCCCTTCAGGCTGAGTTCTCGCCACCAGCCCCAGTCCTCTCCCTGCGCTCTGACCGAAGCCCGAGCCTCAGCTTCCAGCACTGCGTGCCCCGGCGGGCGAGCAGACAAGCCTCTCGGGCTGGTGAGTGCCGCTCGGCACCGATCCTCTGTGCGGGAATCTCTCCGCTTTGCCCTACCCAGGTATGTGGGGAGTTTCTTGCCTTTTGGGAGGTCTGGGGTCTTCTGCCAGCGTTCAGTAGGTGTTCTGTAGGAGTTGTTCCACGTGTAGCTGTATTTCTGGTGTATCCGTGGGGAGGAAGGTGATCTCCGCGTCTTACTCTTCCGCCATCTTACCCGGAAGTCCCAATTATATGTAATTTTAAGGTGACCTTATGTAGTGGATATTTTCACTTCCATCTGACAAATGAAAGATTGACGCTGTGAGAAGTTGAATAATGTATGCAAGGTCACACATCTGGAGTTATTGACTGTCTATGTTGGATGCACACTGGAATCATAAGTGGAGCCTTGAAAATTCTAAAATGGCCAGGCTATACCCCAGACTGATTGCATCAAAGTCTTAGGGGATCGCACTAATAGGTGCATATTTTTAGAGCCCCCTACGTGATAATCCTGTCCAGCCAAAGTTGAGAAATACTACCCTGCCTCTAAAACCTATGACCTTTTCACACCATGTGGTCTCTAAATCAAAAGTTGTTTTCACTCCACATTTAAATAGTCTTGTGATACCAAGTGGACAGTTGATTAAACTTGATAAACAGTATATAAATAAATGTCTTCTTGATATAAAAGTGTCTTCTTCTTGTTATCTTCCTCTGCCTTCCAAGTCATCAAAGAAATATTTTCAAAGCCTAGAAACCCCAGCAAAAAGACTACAGAGTTTTATTTTATTTGCTCTGCTGTTACAAGTTGAAGGCAACTTTATACACGAGTTACTATTAACCCTTTTGAGTGACTGTATATGGTCCTTGCTTAGACCAGAGGATATACACTCACTGATGAATGATTTCCTGTACAAATACAGATCACAATGTAAGTCAGTTTTTGGAAGTATCTTAGAGCTTATAACAGATTTCGAAGATTCCAAGTTATTAGTGAAGCTTTAAATGAACTCTTGGCCTTATTTAGCAAGTGGCTTATTTCATTCCATTTTGAATAAAATTGTTATTTCCTAAGTCTGGAGATATCAGTATACAATGAAGCATCTGCTGTGTGTGATGTACAAATGTTTGGATTCCCAAAGGACATATTTCAAAGAACTAGATTTCCCCATTATATGTGACAAACTTTCCAAGGTCTGCAAATTAGGAACATCATGTTTTTGCAAGATACATATTTTTGACATCTGTGGAACAGATTTTTTATCTCTATTGACATCTATCTAGCATTTATTTTCTTTTTAATAATGCTGTTTTATTTTAACATGAAATTATAAAAATCTAGCAAATAAGTTATTATTGTTTGAGGTATCCATATTTACCAACCATTGATATTGTTCCTTTACTCATTAACTATTTCATATCATACACGACTATTTAGCAATGTCTTCTATTGTTCAATTTTTTTTCAAAAAAGATGAATCAGAGAGATAATAATATAATAACATTTCCTCATCATAGTTTTGTGCCACTGCTTTTAATCGAGTAGTAGAAATTTTAATGGTGAGCCAAGAGTTTTCAATAGAGAACTAATGTCCATTACATCTCTTCTCTTGATATCTTCCTTTACATCCAAGGGGAACAATGCACAAGCTAAGTATCTGGGTCTATGAGAAATGTTTGTCAGTTTTCTGCAAATTACATTGCTGTTGATGTAGCATGTCACAGCAGCTACGGAATGAGAGAGGCTGAAGAAGTGACATTAACAGAAAGATTCTGATTGAATCCTTAATACCATAAAGTTTTCGTTTAGTTTTGTGAAATGATGATGCTTAAAGCCACAACACTTACTGGTTTTAATGATTCATTCCATTCAGCATTTGCATATGTGTTGGTGGAATCTATATAACCAGAACTGTACTTTTTTTAAAACAGTTTTATTAAGGTATAATTGATATACAAAGAACTGCAGATACTTAATGTGTGCAATTTGATGAGTTTAAACATACACAAACACTCAGTATACCATCACCACAATCAAGGTAGTAGATATATCCAACACTTTCCAAAGTTGCCTTGTGTAACTTTCTTGTTGTTGTTGTTGTTGTCTAATAGAACAATTAACATGAAACCTACTGTCTCAACAATTTTTTTTCTTTTTTTAATTAAAGATAGTTGATTGACAATATTATATTAGTTTCAGGTGTACAACATAGTGATTCAATAATTTTGTAGATTATGCTCCATTTTAAAAAATATTGACTATATTCCCAGTGCTGTATAAATATTTCTTTGTAGCTTACCTATTTTATACATAATAGTTTGTACCTCTTAACCTCCTACCCCTATCTTGCCCCTCCCCCATCTCTCTCCCCAATGACAATCACTAGATGGTTCTCTATATCTGTGAGTCTGTTTCTGTTTTGTTTTATTCATTCATTTATTTTATTTTTTAGATTCCACATATAAGTGATAACGTACAGCCTTTGTCTTTGTCTGATTTATTTCACTAAGCATAATACCCTTCAGGTTCATCCATGTTGTAGCAAATGGCAAATTTCATTCTTTTTTATGGCTGAGTAGATTTATCCATTCATCTGCTGATTGACACTTAGGTTGCTTCCATATGTTGGCTATCATAGATAATGCTGCTATGAACATTGAGGTGCATGTATCTTTTAGAACTAATGTTTTCATTTTCCTTGGATATATACCCAGGAGTGGAATTGCTGGATCATACGGCAACTTTATTTTTAGTTTTTTAAGAAAAGTTCATGCTGTTTTCCATAGTGGCTGTACCAATTTACCAATTCCCACCAACAGTGCACAGGGATTCCCTTTTCTCTACACCCTCACCAACATTTGTTATTTGTTGTAAAGCTATACTTTTAAATGGTGCATTTTTCTGTTTTATTTGGTGATGATTTGGACAATAAGGACAAATCACTTAATATCCTTTTTGTTTGTTTATAATAATATCTATTTATTTAAAAGCTATACACTTTTATTTCAAAAAGAATTTTTGGTGGCTTGAAAAGATATAGTATAACCACGTAAATATGAGTATTAGCAAAATCGGGTCCTTCACGGCACAGGCAGGATATTGTAGTGAAAGGAGCACATGCTTCTTCATTTGCTACCTGTGCAACTTCAGACATGACTTCACTGTTTCATTTCCTCATTTATAAATATTGACCTTGTAACATTGCTGTGAAATTAGTGTTTAAGACAGAGGATGTGCTTGACAACTTAGTTTTCTCATCATCTTTTAAAATGTAGTAAAACATCTTTAAATAAGTTTGTTTTGCCAAATGAAAATAATTCATGTGTTTGATTAAGGTTTTAATTATGATCTTATTATTAACATCTATCATTTATTGTGAACTTTCTGTATGTGAAGTTATGTACTACCTTTGTGTAAAGCCCTTTTTATCCATTATCTTATTTCACCATCACAACAATTCATTTTTAGTCTGTAAGAACTACCGTTTTCTGAAAATTACAAATAGGAAATTACTAATGTAGCCTTTAAAGGACTGTCTTTGAACATCACAATGGTGGTGAGTCATAATTTCTTCCCATAGCAACATTCATATGTAAAGAGTTATGGATGCATCCCAAAATTATGCTGTGTGTGTCTTGTATTGAATAAATGTTTTATTCCATGTGAATAGCAAGGTATACACATTTATAATTCATTCATTATGGACAAATCAGTATGTGAATACAGGAAAGTATTAAAATAATTCAAATATGAATTCATTCATATTAAGGAATTATTTCAGTTTTTCTAAGATTGTTAAAATGTTGTGACAACTGCAATAATTCTTGATTTCTCCATAAATGCTGAAATTAAAGTATATGGATATTGACACTGTTTGACAGTTTATAAATATTTTCCTGGAGTGCTTCATCTCAATATTCTGTTTTTCATATTTTTAACAAAATCAGGTATCTCTGCATTGTATATGTTCCATGGAGGTTTTATTATATCATGTATCTCTCATCAAAAGCATTTTCACTTTTGCTTTTTTGAAATATTTACAAAATAGTTATCTAAGATTGCTTATTTTTAAATGTTAACACCCTTCTTTCTGATTTATTTGAATGTTGGAAATAAGGTAAACACTGTGTTTTGTTCTTAGAATTCTTGAAAATCTGCCAAATGAAAAGAGTAAATAATTATATTTCACACTTTGAAAAATTCTTCACTATAATAATGTAAAATATTTTTCAAGTTCAAATTAAAGAATCATTAACATTTGAAATAAACTAGTCAAATAGACATCTTTGATAAACTTAATAAGAAGTAAGAAATATAGATAATCAAACTTAGAAATGAACAAATAGTATTTCTTAAAACTTATGAGAACATTATAGTATATAATCAGATACTAAGACATTGGAAAATATAAATGAAAAGGATAATTTCCTGGGAAAACATAAATTTCCAAAATTAATTAATTAAAAATTAAATTAATTCAAGAAGAAGTGAATATCCCGATGAGGTCTTTAATTAGAGAGTATTCATGGTATTGTAGAATTTTAGAGCTAGGGAAGTCTTTCAAGATCATATAGTAAAGATCTCATTATGTGTGAGAATGTTGAGGTCCAAAGTTAGTGTGGCAAACTAAAAAAATTCCATTCATGAGCTCTGGAAATTAACAGGTCATGGGATATTCATGTGCGAGGGCAATTCAGGGGAGATGTTGTATGGCAAGAAGAGAATATGTGAGCTGGTAGTAAAGAAGTTGATGAACAGCTTAACCTTCCAAGAATTTTGACAATTGGAAAGAGAGAAAGCAACCCGATGAGAACCAGTCCAAAAAAAAAAAAAAGACAATAAAAAGGAGGTTGATTGGCTGGTTTGTTGGTTGAATATAGATATTTTAACAGATTTGTAGGCTAGGAGATTATGTATATAAGCATATAGGAGCTAACTAAATGGGGAGAGTATAGAGCTGACCAAATGTAGGGTCCAGAGTAGTTACTATGTATCAAGCTCTTTACATAGATCATGCCATTTAACCTTCACAAGAGTCCTACAAAGTAGGTGCTGTCAGCATCCTCATTTTTACATCAGATAAAGCAGTGTGTGAACCTGCCTCTTAGCTCTATTGCACCAGCTCCTGGGAGGGTGAGGGTCTGCTCTGGAAAGGAGGCAGAGGTAGATGAAGCTAAGGGTCCCACGGAATATGAGGTTAACAATGCTACTGATGGTCCGTACCTCATCAGTAATGTTGAAGGCAAGCCCATCTGATATAAGAGTAAGGGGGGAACTTGGGGCCTGAAAAAGATGAAAAAGATTGTGAGGCTTAGGCTATTAATGAGCAAAAACACATTGTCAAAATGCAGTGTAGTTATGTAGTTAAGGAAGTGCACAAGTTCTGGGGTCAGAGACAATGTCTTAACTGCTCCTCCTCATTCAGTAACCATGAAACATGGGCCAAGTTACTTAGTGTCTCCAAACCCTCATGTGCCAAATGGGGATGGTGATCATCTGACCACATGTTATTCTCTTTTATGCCATTAGGAAAACCTCTATCCTGCTTTATTCTTCTTTTGAGACTTCCTGGAGGATTCTTTGTATTTGGTTTGCTCCATGACTTAGAATTGGCCTGTCAAACTTAAAAAAAAAAAATTGATGGGAATTGCATTGAATATATTTATCAATTTGGAGAAGATTGACATTTACATGACACTGAGCTTCTCAATTCATGTACATAATATATTTCCCATCTATTCTTGTCTTGTTTTGTGTACTTTAATTAAATGTTAGAATTTTCTACATGAAGCTCCGGTACATTTTTGTTAAATGTATTTGAGGTGTTTTATAATTTTGGTTGTTATTGTGAATAGGACCTTTTCTTTCATCTGATAATCTTTCCCTAGTGACTTTGTTTTATAGGTGCAATGTCTTTTCTCAGTTTCTGAAGGACTTAATCTGTTTTAGAAGTTTTAATTTTTCTGTTATCTCTATTATCTCTCCTCCTGCCTCACTTTTTTTTTTCTTTGCTTGGCATTTTTTCATTCTTCCATGTTGGAAGATTTTTTTAATTATCTAATTATCTTTGGCTGTGTAATCATATATAAAACAAGGCCCTAAAAAGTGACTTGAAGCTCTCTACTAGGGTAGATGGACTTATTGAAAGGTAATCTATATGTTAATCAAGGATGAGCCAGTGTATGAAGATTTTTCCCCGTTGGGGGAGAATTTTAGCCTCTGACCTGTTGGCATTTGGGGAGTAGAAGTGAGGGGGAAAGAGAGGGAAGGCCCTGTGGTTTAATACATACATTTGTATCTGCCTTGTACACTTACCCACTGAGACTGGTGTCTGAGTTCAGAACCCAACCCACTGAATTTTCCAAAGACTAAGCCTCCCTGTGACAGGGCTAGGTTACATTGAGCTGGGAAGAAATAGTTTCAGCTACTCTGTATGTAGAGTTTTCAACCAACCTGGCTCTTTTTCAATCCCATGCAAACCTGGGTCTTCCTTCCATTTCTGGCCCCTACTTTTTCCACGTGTTAAACCCTCTGAAGGTCTGCAGAGTGAATAGGCTCCATTACAGTCAGTATTTCTTCCACCACCTCCTCACCCTACAAGAACTTAGGCTGTAACTTTCTCTGACACTCTAAGTCAGTTACACCTCCTTCCCTCAGCATCTTCTGAATTTGTCAATGCCTTGAGTTCATTCACTCTTGTCTATTGCCTATTCTCTTTTTTTCCTGTTGCTCAAAAATTTGGCCATTTTAACGTGGTTTGGGATGGAGAAGAGAGAAAAATCTGTCATGATTAATTAGAAATTTTGTACTACATCTTCCAATGGATATTGCTGGTATATAAGGAAATCAGTTTTGTATATTGATATCAGTGTACAGGAAATATAATATTTGTATGTTGATCTTATTTCCAGCCACCTTGTTGATTCTTCTTATTATTTCCAATTGTTTAAAAAATTGGTCCTTTTGGGTTTTCTAGTAAGGAGATATATTTCTGCAATGATGAAAATATTGTCTCTTTCTTTCCTATTACTTTTTCTTGTAATGTTTTGGTGAGGACCTCCTATACAATTTAGAATAGTATAAGTGATGGTGGGCATGCTTTAATTCATGATGGGAATGCTTCTAATATTTCACTATTAGATATAATTTTCAATCATAAGTTTTGGAGAGATAACCTTTATTAAGTAAGAATATCCTCCTCTATTTGTAATATGTAATGAAGATATCATAAATGATCATTGGATTTTGAATTTTATCAAATTCTTTCACATTTATTGATATGACCACATGGTTTCTTTAATCTGTTAATAAAATAAATTATATTGAGGTCACTTTAAATGTTGAAATCATCCTGCATTAGTGGGCACACTTATTTGACAGTGATTTATTATCATTTTTTCTGTATTTCTGGATTTGATCTTTAATTTAATACTTTCACATTTATGTAGATAAGTGAAAGTGGCTCATAGTTTTCTTGTTCATTTTGATGCCAATGTTATTCTAGCCTTGTAAAATGAATCAGATACTTCTAATCTTTTTCTTTGGCCTGAAAATATTTTATAAAATGGGACTTATAGTACATTAAGTTTGTTAGAATTTCTGGTAAATTTTTCTGAAACCTGTCATTTTTGAAAATTTCTTTTATTACTTTTTACTACCTTTTCATTTTAGCTAAGATTAAATTTTATCTCTCAGGCCAATTTTGATCATTTATGTTTTTCTTGAAGAATGTCCATCTTATGTAGATTTTCAATTTTATATATATATTACCTGCTATCCTTTTATGATACTTTTAATAACATTTTTTATTCCTAATGTTATTTATTTTTCTTTCTCCTCCACCCTTTAAAAAATCACAATAGCCAAAGGTGTAGCTGCTTTATTAGCCTCTTGAATCAGCTTGGGTTTTGTAGATCAATTTGACTGTTTTTAAATTTTTTCGTTTGTAATTTCTGCTTTTGTCAAAACTCCTGATTTCTTTAAGTGGCCCATTTATTTTCATTTTCTCTTGTTTCCTATCTAAAGCTTTAACTATCCTGAGTACTGTCATAGCAAAATTGCACAAGTTTTGATACTGTTTTTCAGTTCTAAATAGTTTATAATTTGGGTTTTAATTTCTCTTTAATTCATTAATTATTTGAAAGTTTTCCCCCCAAGAGGTACAGAATTTTAATTTTGATTTCTAAATTCATTACATTGTAGTTTGTGAAAATGTCCTGTATGTTATCAAACTACTTAAGTTTATTTTATTCTACTTTCTGTCCCAGGACTAGTTAACTGCTATAAATATTCTATTTGTATTTTAAAGAACTGCACATGTTGTTTCTTATGTATAATATTGCAAAGAAAGAAGATTAATCACTTTTATTGATTGTTATATTATTCCATATTACTATTTTTCTCCACTTTTCTGTGACTTTCTGAGAGCTATAAGTTTTCTTTCATTGTAAACTTAGTTTGACAGTTTGTCCTTGTAGATTTCTCAGGTTTTGTTTCATATACTTTGGAAACTTCTGATGAGTTTCATAGAAATGTGTTACTTTGGAAACTTCTTTATGGCCTGCTCCTTTTATCAGTATGAAAAGTCCTTCATCTCTTTTAATGCTCTTTTCAATATTAACATTGTGACATCTGATTTTTTCTTATTAGCATTTGCTTAATATAGCTCTTTCATCTCTTTATTCTCAGTCTTCCTATGTCATTGTGTTTGAGGTCTCTTATAAACTCATTACTGGATTTATCTTTTTTTATGCAGGATAAAAGTCCTTAACTTTTAACTAGTGAATCTAAAGCATTCCCATTTATTGTGATTCCTGTAGTTTGTAATTATTCTTACCCTCATTTAATTTTTCTGTGTATTATATTTTCTAGTTGTCCTTTTGCCTACCTTTAATTGGACTGATAGATTTTTCTTAGTTCAATTTTTCTACTATTTTACAAATATATTATTTGTTTCCACCTTTTGTGGTTACTTTAACATTGTTAACATAAATGTTCAAACATGTTTTTCTAACATCTAGTGTTAATCAGTATCTGAAATATTCCTGCAGACAAAAAAAGAGGCTTCAACATACTTTTAAATTACCCTGCTCCCTTGCAACTTTTATCTCTCACCTTTTAGCCCTCATTGATAGTATTTTGAATTATATATCCAAGTGGCTATATAATGAATATATATTTTTAATTTTTAATAAGCATTTATTAAGACAACATATTTTAATATTGATATTCATGAGACTTCTTTTGTCTCATTCCCTTCTTCTGGACTTTTTATTATTATTGGTTTTTATTGTCTAGTAATTCTTTCAGAGAGAATCTTAAGGTAATAAACTTCAAAGTTCCTTTCCATTTTAAAAATGTCTTTATTTCTGCCTCTACTTGAATAATAGTTTTTCTGGGTGTAGAATTCTGCAAAGTTATATTCCCTTAGAATGTTGAAGATAACCTATTGTCTTCTTATATCCTGGGTTTCTCACAAGGAATTTGACATCAATATGATTCTTATTCCTTTGGAAGTAATCGTTCTTTTGACTCTGACAGCTTTTAAGATTTTCTCTTTATTCTTGATGTTCACAGATTTCATCACAATAGATCTTGGTGTGTGTGTGTGTATGTGTGTGTGTCTGTCTGTCTTTCAGCTAGAAGATCTTTAATGTTCTGAGAAATTTCCCCATAATATTTCTTTAAAGGCTTCCTCCTCCCCAAATTTTCTCTCTTTTTTTCTTCCAAAAATACTTTTAAACAGATGTAGGAACCTCTGTATCATCCATATATCTTAAATCTCCTACTTTCCATGTCTTAATCTCTGCTCCTAATGGGTAGCTTTGGGCTTGGTATTCTTCATTCCTCCCTTGTCGGCTTTCTGTTTTTCAGGCATTGCTCACAGTACCTAGTCTACCACAGTTTACATATCTTTTCTTTCCAGTTATTTTATGCAAACTTTTCTGTTGTCCCTATGGATTTGTGATGAAAAGTGTACGTGAAGGTTATAGGTATAAACTGTCCTCAGTTTGCCAAGTTAAATACCTTTCCAAGTTTTGTAATATTTGTCAACAACACTCATCATACACAAGCAGGACCAAATTGGAGTATGACAGGGAAGGAGGAGCCAAAGAAGTGGATGATGAGCTTGAAGAGCTACTGAGTGGCAAGCTGTGAAGACCCAGCTCTGATGGAGTTGAGAGCAGACACACACGGGCTGAGTAAAGACAGAGTGTGAGAGGGTGGAGGTCACCACAGAGGGTCCAGTGGCAGGAAGAATTGACCAAGTGACAAGACGTGAACGTTGACAGAAAAGGAAAATCAGAGTTTGAGTTTATAAGTGGAAAAGTCCCCAATACTGTGGGAATCCAAGGATGGGTGATCTCTATGGGTTCCAGATGTGGGACTTAGGTTCTGTGGAAGAAGAAATCAGAGAATCCTGAACCCCAGACTTAGAGTGGCCACCTTCTGGAAACTGATGGGACAAATGTGAAAATAACAGACTTTATTTGAAAATCGCTATTTATAAAAGTTGTACTTTAAAAGACAGCTTAGCAAATATAACACATCAGTAGAAAAATTAGTGTGTGTTTCATGAAGTGCATATCTGAGTATACTGATCCTTCACATGATAATGAAGCAAAATGTAGCTCCCTCTCTCTCAGCATCATAGGGTTTTGCTGTACCCTTCGTACAAGATTAGTTTCATAACTTTAGACCTCTTTAGTCCACAGATACACCTTTCTTACATTGAGACAGCTTAATTCCATACTTGGAGTATTTTCTAGGTGTATATGAATTTCATCTGATCATAGTAGAATGCCACCACCTATAAAAATGGGTCTTCTCTCATTACTGTATATTTCCCCACACATGTTGTGCCCATATTATTGTCCCAAGAGACATGAATTCTCGAAATATAAATGTCAGTAACCCAAAATTATCTGTATTATGTGTATTTCAATTTACATTAGAATTAAAGGGAGTCTCAGAAATCCCAAAGTAACAAGTATAATATAGCGAGAGCAAATTAAGTCACTGTAGTGAGACCTTGAGTATTTTACTACTTCTTACAAAATTTCAGTGCCTCTAGCACTTATCATTTAAACATTTCAACATTTTACATTGTTTCATATAACCCTGTACTGATAGTTTATAAATCAATAAACACATACAACTGAGAGGAGATGACCAGTTGGAAGGAACTGACAGGTGAATTAGAAAGTGTAACTAGTCCAGGAATTGAATGGAAAAGTTATCTTTGAAATTCAAGTTGGGATCAGGGACCACAGATCAAGAAGGAGCAAAGTAATCAGCCTGCAGATGTTTAAACTTCAACGTGGAAAAAAGTCTGTGTCTCAAGTACAGGAGGAATCACATTTGGTTAAAGCTCCTACATTATGGTTGAAACAGGAGTAAAGAGATGAGGAAGAAGGTGCTGGAAATCCATGACTTTCTCAGACTGAAAGTTATCAATTTCTTTATGGATTGCTTTTTTTTTTTACTTTTTATTTTATATTAGAGTTAATTAACAATGTTGTGATTGTTTCAGGTGTACAGCAAAGTGATTCAGTTACACATATACATGTATCTATTCTTTTTAAAATTATTTTCCCATTTGGGTTTTTACATATATTGGCCAGAGTTCCCTGTGCTATACATTAGGTCCTTGTTGGTTATCCATTTTTAATATAGCAGTGTGTACATGTCAGTCTCAAACACCCATCAGTTTTGTAAGAATAAACTTAAGTACCAAGTAGATTTAAGTACCACATGAAATAAGGAATCCCGTGCTGAAAAATGGTAACAACATTTTTAGTACTACTTTAAAAAATGATGATTATACTCATAATTGGTTAAGCAGTTGTCATCTGCCTAGCACAGTCATATTCAGCATCTGTACATTCTCCCTCCTCATTAAAACAACCTGGTGAGATAAACATGGTAACTTTTTTTATATGATTAAAAGAACTGAAAAGCTAGATTAACATCTGTTGAATTTCCAAAGAATAAACAAATAATTTGAATGATTTGGGTTAAATTTTTTAAAAGATATTCTGCTATCGTGGATCTGAATGGAGATGGGAGGATGGGGATTGTAGTTTTATTTCTTTGTTATGAGCGTTTAGTGATACTTTTTGTAGCTCTCTATGTTTTGCTTTTTTTCAATTTTTGGAAACAGCAAGACTGAAACTGACAAAGGAAGAAATTACTTTGGTTACTGGGACTGGTTTATAAAGACTGGCATTTTAACAAGATTTACACAAAGAAATTATACCAGTAGTGAAGTAAGTAGCAGCCTTTACCAAAATGAAGCTGCTCATCTTTGCAGACGAGTCACAAGTAACTAATGGTGGCACATTTAAGTGATTAAGTTGCACAAAGAAAAAGATCTCTGAAATCATGGCTGTGTACTGCCAGTGACTTGGTTAGCTCTTCAAAATGATTTGATTAGGATACACATTATAATGTAATAACACAGAGCAATGTATTAAGTACTTTGAAATACGTATGCTATTTTTTTCTAGGCAATTAGCCAGACCTCATTTTGTACTTTGCCCTTACATCTTGAATATCACACTTGTATAAAAAAGCATAATATTTTTTTTTTCTTTTGAAAGGCTGCAGCGATATAATCTTAACATCAACAGATAATACAACAAAGCATTATTGGTTAAAAAGGAAGGATAAAGAATGTACCAAAAAGAAGTATGCAAGATGTCTGTAACTTAAATTAACCCAAAGAAAGGATCATTCCCATAATTTTGTTTGAAGAAAAAGATTCAAGTAAAGTAGTAATTTAAATCTCCCTAGAGTTTAAATTTACATTCAGGCTTCACCTCATAAAAAATTGAACACACAAGTGGAATTAGGACATTTTTTTCTATCATAGATAATGTACAGCATAAAGACTCCAGGGTTTCTAATTTCTGTAAATAATTACTCTGTCACAAAGCAGAGGTAGATATTTGAAGTAAAAGCAATGAGTTGGAGATTAACAACCTTCTGAAGGACACGTGATGCCCGCATATTAAGTGTGAGTCTTTTCTGTTTCCACAGAACATCTGTACAACCACCACTGCATTTTTGCACTTTTTCTTCCTGGCTTCATTCTGTTGGGTTTTGACTGAGGCGTGGCAATCATATATGGCTGTAACTGGAAAAATTAGGACGCGGCTTATAAGGAAACGATTTTTGTGCCTTGGATGGGGTAAGCATATTAATATTCCCTTTCATGCTCTTGTTAAAATGACCTTGAACACTTCTGTAATGAATGAAGCTGGAGAGTGTGATTATCCCCAGGCTACTTTGTCTAATTTGATATGTGGAAGTGGAAATATAGGAGGCTGGTCATATTTGAACATTCTTTGGGCGTTTGGAACTTTAAAAAGGAGTGAATATTAGATGACCACATAGCTGGTCAGTTGATAATCAATAGTGCCCACGTGGTAGGAAATGAGACCTGAGGTATCTACAAACAGGGAATCAAAGTGTTCTCTACTAATAGGTTCTGGAAACACAAAATGTCTTAAGATGTTCAGGGCTCAAAGCATGATGTTCTAGTCATGTACACTAACCGTGTACTGTACTCCCCACAAGAAAACTCTGAGGACTCCATTTCAGTAGAGCTATTCGCGTCACAGGAGAAAGCTGTTCAGACCGTGAGTGAAACCTCATGGCTGGTCCGTGGGGTCCTCAAAGGAAACACAGAATTGATTATGGGCTGAGGATGAATTAATTCTTCTTTAGGAAAAGTTTCTGTCACATTGACTTATGAAATGGACATCTGGAAGACCTATACATTTCAAAGGACCAATTCTAATGTTTAATTGGAATTAATAAATTGGTTTAATTATAATTAATTAATTAATTAGTTTAATTCACTTAAGAAACTAGTTTTAGAGGAAAAAAACAGGATTTTGTCTTATTTGCCTTTGAGTTGCAAAAGACCTGCACTAAAAAACTGGGGGATTTTGGACCAAATATATAACAAATGCCTAATGTACCAGAGAATAGGATGCTAGAGGGACCCTGAAAAATTACAAATAAGTGGACTTATTACCATACCAGAATAATTCATGCTGGAAAAAATAGGACCAAGGACACGAAGATTATCCATCCGTTTCAGCTAGGGGATGTCATGTCTGCACAGGGAAATGGGAAAACCACTAAGAAGAGATTGAAGAATGTAATGTACTTACAGTTTCTTAAAATTTTTGCCTGGATTTCATGTTAAAGTCCTTCTAAAGTTGAATCAGGAATTGATTAGGTCCAAGAACTATAGTATGCAGGGAAATGAAGACTTTCCTTGAAGTATAAAAAGTAGCAATTTTCAGGAACCTTAACTACCTTATTTAATACCATTACCAAAGATGATATTGAGGAGAAGGGTGCACAGCTGGTCTCCAGGATGACTGCTAATATTAAACTCCTCTGGGTAGCAAAAAAGCTAAACCAATGGTTCTAGACTGTCAGGAGGTCTGGGAGTGGGCAGAATAGTGGCATATGAGTTTCATGACAGCAAAGTGCAACATAATAATTTAGAAAATTTTTTAATCTAAATTGTATGGAATGAAGACTATTAGCTCTTCAGCTAGGACCCAGAAGAGAATTTTTTTCTAAGAAACTCGGTCTGGTCAATCAAAAAGGTCAACTATATGAAAAAGGAGGAGAAGAAGGAGGACAAGAAAGGGGGAGGATGAGACATTGTACATATAATTACATACATACATATAGTTACAAATATATATGTGTACATATATATGTGTATATACACATATATGTATATATACAGAGAGATATATACATATACACATACATATAATATCATATATATGCAGAGAGAGAGAGAGAGACCAGCATTTGTTTAAAAGAACATGGTGTGTCCCTCAGAGGTGCTCTTTACAGTTCCCACCATTTAAACCTCGTGAAAGAATGTGATGCCATTTGAAGATTCCCAGAAGAGAATAAGGAAAAATAATAGGAAGAAAGAAGATGGATGGAGGGGACACAAGAAGATGATTAGATGATGGATTTTTCAACCTGAAAACACAAACATGGTCTTCCTGAAAAAAAGGCATGACTGGATAAACCATTAGGTTAGACTGAACCCCATTCGCCGAACACAGGGAGTTTCCATTGAACTTGAGCAAGGTAAGCGTGATTCATAGAAACATAAACTAAAAGGTGTCAGGTCGGAATTGGTGAAGGAATGCAGGCACTTGAATGCCAAGAGGGGCAAAGTGTTGCCCGGAGTGATACCTACCTAGAGGTTCATGAAGAAAAACTGGCATAAATTCCCTGAACTTTGTTTAGGATTGTTAAAGGATGAGCAGGAAGCCTAAAACTCAACTCCTCGAGCCCTTAACCCTGTTCCTACATTCTTGTTATTATAAGTAAATCATAAAGAATTAAGTGATTTATTTTTTCTATCTTATTATGAGTACAACTTGTTGTGGATCAATATAAGGCCAACTGAATGTCCCATTTCTGTGATATTCAATCCTTTTTTTTGCCTTTCTGATTTTATAAATATAAATTTCCTTTATAAGAGTGTAAACCCTTAGGGGAAAAAAATATACTAAATCTCTGTTATGAGTTTCCTTTAAACCCATGTCAAATGTGGTGGTAACCTAGCAACATCAGAGAGATGCGCTGACTTAAAAACCCAGCTGGCGTACTCATGTTTTTGTACTTGGAAAAAATTTTGTAATGGAAGCATACTTTATGAAGTGATTCATCTGAGGGTAGTTCCTCTGATTTCAGCACTCCAAGTTTGTTCTGGCTTTGCTTGAGCCAGTGTGCACAGTGGTTGTAGCTGAATGTAAAGTGTGACAATGCTTTTCTTGCAGGTTTACCAGCATTAGTGGTGGCCACATCAGTAGGCTTCACCAGGACAAAAGGATATGGCACTGATCACTAGTAAGTCTGTCCACGGTGATAAATCTTGTTTATAATTAAGTAAGTCATCAAATATGCTTCATTAGTCTTGGCTGGCACTGCTGATGGCTTGCACTTTATCACTGAGTCATTAACAATGTTATGTCATATTACTTAGGAATGATGTAAGTGGCTTAAATGCACAAAAGGTAGACATTAAATGCTGCAGAACTATTCAGAATTCTTGTTTCAGTCTCCCATTTATTTGTAAGACCAGCGTCCTTAATTTCTAAAATATTTCAATATTTACTTTGCATGTTCAATCTCAGTACCTTTTTTAAAGAACTGGATAAATCTTGACATGTTTACATTTTAGAATATGATTCTAATGTGAGCTTCTGATTTCACAGATGATGGTATATACTTGTAGTCACCAAATTATGTCACGTTAGTTCAAGTTTTGTTGCTATGTTAGGGTAATGCATATTGAAACCTGTAGGTCAGGGAATCAATAGACTCCAAACTAGAAAATTCCTGGGCTATGGAAGAAATTAGAAGGGAGAAAAAGGGATGTGGCATCAGCCCACCCTAATCAGAGCTGGAATACTTGTAACATTCTATGAGAGAATTTATAAGTCAAGACTACATTTAATATTCCAAATGTGGAACAATGCACTTTCATATTTTACTTCATCTGCTCTTTCAAGTTGAGGAGAGAGTAGAGAAATGAGGAAAGAGATGTGCATCTTATTAGAGGCATACGTCTTAAAGAGAGATGTCCTGTTTAACTGTGCTCAGATTTGAGATAGGGATCATTACTAATGAGGCGTTCCTGTGGGTACAGCCAATTGGAGAGTGTGCCAAAAGACACCACTTCACCTGCCACCCGAAAGAAACATCCAAAGAATTGCAAGAACTCATGTCATCAGAGCACTTGCTTTTCTTATGCAATCTACAGTACGGAAAACCTCCCTGGTAATATATGCTGTAAAGCAGTCCTAGTACAACACCATTACCTTTAAGCTATTGCTTTTCAGAGTAGCATGCCTCTTTTTGAAAGGCACCATGTTGGGGACATGGAAAGAGTAGGATTATAGATGGCACAGTTCCAACTTTCAAGGAGTGTATGATTAACAATGAATGCAATATGATGAGGAATGTATCAGTTTGAAGACGAATTTACACAAAAATGCAGTAGAAATTGAGTGGCAGTCTCAGAGACACCAAACTGAAGCGTTCTATCAGACTAAGGGCTTTTTCTCCAGGTATTTTATTTTTAAAATAGATATTAAATCGTCGACCTCAAAGTGGGAAAGTAGACTTTTATCTATCCGCTGTTATGGCCAAGGAGCAATAACTAGATGCAGACTTCGAATCCACACACACACACGCACATGCACGCACACACGCATACACTGATTTACATAGTAACATTCACTTTATTAAGTGTATATAATTCTGTGAGTTTTAACAAATGTGTAAGTCATGTAACAACCACCACAACCAATATAGAAAAGTTATTAGAAGAGAGAGAGAGAACAGTTATTGTTAGTTGTTGATTGTTGGTCATTTTGGAGGCAGTCTGCTGATTCTGGGGACTGAGAAATAAATGGAAAGGGTCAGAGGTCAAAGACAAGTGCGTGAAATGGTGGGCATGACTCTGCCTCAAGAAGACCTCTTGACGGCCCTCTGCTATGTGAGAATGAGTGTTTTTACCTAAGTGGTTACCATGTCTCTATCAATGAAAACCTGCATCTCTTGGTGAATCTAGTAATTGAAACAAACACAGCTGTATTTATTTTTATTCAAAAGCTTATCTTCAGTGATTTTTTAGTAGTCTAGGAAAAAGTAAAATTAAGAGAAAAAAAAAACCATGCAAAATGTAGATTATCCGTTCTTTGCAATGATGGCTTCTAAACCAAGGTCTCCCACTACCTCAATGGCCTCAAAGAAGAACAGGTAAATGGCACATATGAGACTCTAAAAACACGCTGTTCTTGCTTCAAAGTATATTTGAAAAATTCCATAATGGATGTAAAGCAGCATTTTACAAAACTTAATCATCACCTTTGTACTGAAAGTCAGTATAAAAATCTCACTGCAAGAGTAATTTGTCTAAAATGTTTTAACTGCCCGAGAGTAAGACCTTATAATCAAAGCGTCTTTTCTGTGAGAGGTATGCAGTATTTCTTACTCACAAAATGCACTAATTTTAGCTTTTTTCCACATCTTCTGTGCTATTATTTTAAACTACAAACCTTTGAAATATGCCAAAATTCCAAGTTATTTGTATCACACTTTAGTGGTTTAACCCTTATCACTAATTTTTGTTAGTTTTTATCTGATGTTATTTTCAGCTGCTGGCTCTCCCTTGAAGGAGGACTGCTCTACGCTTTTGTGGGACCCGCAGCTGCTGTTGTCCTGGTAAACACCGAAATCAACTTAGTTTGTTTTCTTAGCAAAGGAATGCTACCTCGTTTCCATTAGAGAGACACTTCTGTATTGTGTAGAAAGTTTAAAGTTCAATGAATCTTTGCTTAAGTTTGAATGTTGACTGCTATTCAGTCCTTTATTATGCTAAAATATGCTTATTTTGAAGGCTGAAGAATATTAAACGTGGGAGTGTGGGATTTCTCTTACAGGAATTTCACATTTGTGACGAAGTTTAAGTTTCGGTAAATTCTTCCTCATTAATGTATAGAATTTCATCATTATTATTTCAGCTTCACACTACTCTGTATGAGCTACATTGTTATTGAGATCTCTTAATAATAACTGTGGCTGATACCAAATAGCAACAAGAAAATATATGATTGTGGGTCAAAGTTTCTTAGTCTCCGTGCTGCAGACATTTTGAGCTGGACATTTCTTTGTTGTGAGGCTGTCCTGTGTATTTATCAGCACACCTGGCATCTACCTACTAAATACCAATAATACCCTTCAGTTGTTAAGAATCAGAAAATGTCTCCAGACATTTCTCAATGTTGTCTGGGGGCAAAAATCTCCCCCCTGCCCCGGTCCCAGTTGAGAACCCCTGCCATATGTTATGCATAAGGTTTACAAATTTTTCTTTTCTGAATCAGAAAATAATTCCTTTACATGTTTGTTTATAGGAACGTGAAAATTTCCCACTAATCTGCCTTTCTTTCTCTCTCTCAGAATTTATTGATTACAAATCTTTCTTGCCTAATAAATCTTTGAAAAATGTTAGAAGAGAAACAATCTGAATTAAATACGAAGATCCATTTTGCTGTACAATTAGATTTCTAATTGAAAAGTTACCCTTTGGTTTCTTGAATGATTCATTCAATAAATTGGAAGTTAGCGATATCTATCTTAATACCTCTGCATGACTTTTCTTCCTTTAAAGCTTGTTCTTCTGCCTCTAAATTATAAGAGAGAGCAGGAACTGTTTGTGATTCACAAGAAAAAGAAAATCTAGGCATGAGGGTTAGAAGAGCATAGGGAAAATGGAACTATTGCACACATTTTTGTCTGCTGCATTAAATTTTTATTTAATCAATTGAATTATTTCCCTTGGCTACTAGGTTAACATACCTATAACCCTAAAATGAAGAAACAAAAAGTATGTGTATAATTGAAAGATAAAAGTTCTTTGGAGTGGTGATGAATTCCCTCATGATTAAATTGTAGATTAATACAATCCATGGAATACACTTTTTTTTTTTAGTTCAAATAATAGACGTACAAAGATGAGTACCTCTTTCTCTTGATCAAATGGTATCTTGTAAGGAAGCTATGAAGAGTGACACCTAAGTCCTTATCTAACGGGTGCTTTGGATCTTCCTTACACCAGTAATTCAGCAGATTTCAGCTTTATGTTCCGTCTGCCCAAAGCATACTGGAGAAGTGGAAGTTTCTTTTTTTTATTAACTGGTCATCCTGCTTCATTTAAAACAGAAATTTTGTGAACTACTAGTTTCAGTGTAAAGGCTTCACCATTTGCATTGGGGGTCGCACCAAGATTCTTTTGACCATGGAGGGTGAGGGGCAGGAAGGGAAAAAGGAGAAAATATTTTTCCTTGATTATCTATCTTGGTTCCAGCATTGTACTTGATTCCTTTATCAGGAAGCGCTGGTAGGTTAGAGAACGGGGATCACTTAGAGTAAAGCTGCTACATATAGACCACAGTGGGGCTTCCCTGTTGGTCCAGTGCTAAAGAATCCACCTTACAATGCAGGGGACGTGGGTTCGATCCCACGTCAGGGAGCTAAGATTCCACATGCCTTGGGGCAACTAAGCCCGTGTGCCACAACTACTGAGCTCTCGCGCCTCAACAAGAGAGCCCGCGTGCCACAACTACAGAGCCCATGCAACCTGGAGCCTGCGTGCCACAACTAGGGAGAGAAAACCTGCCCGCGGCAATGAAAGATTCTGCATGCCTCGTGGAAGATCCTGTAAGATCCTGCATGCCGCAACCAAGACCAGATGCAGCCAAAACTAAATTAAATAAATACATACATAATAAATAAATCTTTAAAGAAAAATAGACCACAGCAATCTCTACAGCTTTTTACAATTTGACTTGAGAAAGACAAATATGTGTGATTTCATTTCAGCTGTATTATGCAGAAGACCTTTTGAGTGGATGAGAGAGTCTTAGAAAATGCTGAGAAGTGTTCAACAGAGCACATTGTAAAAATTAGTGTTAGTGTACATCTTAAAGGATGCTGCTGAGTTGAATAGGCTTCCTCCTTTGTCTAGAAAAGCATGGTGCATTAAAATGCTCCCCACCTCATGGGAGAAATAGCTGCACACTATGCAGAATTGAGGCTTTCTCTTCTCCCAGCTGGGAGCAACGACAAATCCTTAGCACCTTTGGATGCCAGGGCTCACCCTAGCTGCACACTGCAAGACAAAGACTTTTGATTCCCAGGCATAGGGTAAAACTCATTAACCAATTTATTTTATTCAAGGATGACTCAGAGAGAAGAACACCAGCTTGGCATAGTATGGCAATTTAAAAGTTCGGCAGTTGAATGTTAATTTCCTCAGTGTAAGCTGCAAAGCATAGAAATTAAATACGCTTAATGCACTTTAAAACATTAAGGTCACACACCTTTCCAACTCATGAGAATCCTTTAAGAGACAGACACTAACAGCACTGTTAAAGTGTCCCTTTTTCCTTTACACACTTGTAAAATATTTGAGAAGTGCTTCCTGTCACTACCATTGTGAGTATATAATTCTGCCGAGGCTGTGAATGGATAAAAGTGGGTTTTCGGGAAAAATCAGGGATCTGATTCCCTTCAATATCATTGAAAGGCCAACCTTTGTTTCTATTTGACAGGTCAACATGGTGATTGGCATTTTGGTATTTAATAAACTTGTTTCAAGAGATGGGATCCTAGATAGAAAGCTGAAACACAGAGCCGGGTAAGCTGCAACTGGTGGATTTCGAAGGGTCTTTACCAGTGCATCCCATACTCCAATCCCAGGTCACCGACTGCATTTGACTGTGCATTGAATTTTGTTCTTGACAAACTGGTGTGTATGGTAGATTCTGCCATTCAAGTTTCCAATGGGCTATTCCTAAAGAGCTGTGACCAAAATTTGAAAATAATTAAAAAGACCATTAAGAAAATCTGGATTTGTTTGTGCATATTGCCTCTTTGTAAGATAAGATTAAATATTGAGGCTAGCCTTGAAATGCTTGTCCTTGGGTGAGGGTTTCCAAAGACTTCCTAGTTTTAGTCACAAAGGACAGGAGAGTAGATTGAACATAATTTCAGTATGGGACACAAGAGAATCAGGACAAGCAAACCTTAGGAGGGCAAAATATTACATTTTCTTTGATTCATTGTATATATCAGAAAAAGTCTTCACTTGAAATAATCACTTCTGAAATACTATTCTTATCATATATATTCATTTTTATGACATGTTCACTATAACTTGCTACAAAGAGTTACTCATAATTGTCACTTGCACATTTTAACCACTTATAAAATTTTGAAAATCATGTCCTTTAATTTTACGGTCATTGTAATATCACCATATCTAATGATTTAATAACATTTCATGAGCAGGTTGATAGCAGCTTTTTAAGGTTATATTGTTAGCTCATATAAATTTGTAAAAACTTGAATGAAATATTAATGCCTTTGAATTTCCCTTTGTATCATTTTTTATAAAAAGTTTATAGCTTTCTCCTTTCTGTTTGACTGTACTTTCATTTAAAACTTAACCCTTAATTGTTCTCATTTTTTAATATTTTTTTATTATTGAATAGGCATAGTATTTTATCACTGACTGGTGGGAATTTCAAGTCCTTTGCATATTTATAATCTATGTAATGATTTATAAGACAAGATAGTCCAGGCATTTTTTTTCCTAGTAAAAGACTAATTTTAATGGCTTTCAGTATAAACTTGGATATCATTCATATCAAGCATTAGAACTTGCAGTGATGAATGAAAACATCATTGGAGGCCCCTTTCTGAGGGGGAATCACTTCCTATCTAGAGAGTGTCTTCACTTCAGATGAATCTCTAAAGCAACTTGAAATAGGCAGACTTGAACTTGTACAGACACTGAGCTTTCTATACCATGTGAACTTGAAACTGTCGCACTATTACTCATTAGCCTGATGTATGGTTAGAATTGGAGCAATAGCTACTTCAGTTATTTCTTGCCTAGATTAATCAAGTTAGAATAAATTGTTGATATTGGGTACTGGATATAGAAACTCAGTTCTGCCACTAGTGGTGTAGACTTGTATAATTATTGTTTTTAATTGGGGGGTGGAGTGGGTTAGTTGTTAGGATAAAGCTTTAAAATAAAAGAGCAAGCCACGCTCAGTATTTATTTCTGCAATTTCCTAACTGTGTGTGTCTTTGGGCATGTTATTTAATCTTTCTGCAGCTCAGTCTTCTCAGCGGTAAAATGGGGATAATAACTCTCACCTCATAATAGAGGCTATGAAATACAATGTGTAAAAAACTTTCATTAGAATTTCTAGCAAATAGCGAGCACTCACTCAGCAGTTGGTGGCTATTGTTATGATGGGTGAAATGAAGAAACCAAGCTGGACAGCTTGCTTGCAAAGGACCCTGAACTTCTGTCAATCAAGCATCCATCATTCCACCATTCATGACACTGAAGTCAGAAAAAGAGACGAGATTATCAGAATGAGCTTAATGCTAAGGATTTATTAAACTCAGTCAGAATTTTTCTCTCATTTGATTATTTTATATGTAACATCCAGTTTGATTCACATAGCTCTTTGTAAGATAATATAGGTTTAGGGGAAATGACAGCATTGTCATATTATGAATTTACAAATTATCCATTTCAATCTACATAATAATTTTTAAACCTTTATTTCTAAAATTATCATTAGAAGTTACACCTGTTTTACTGGAAAAACTGAGTCAGTTTTTTGTTTTTTGTTTTTTGTTTTTTGTTTTTTTTTCTGGTACAAAGGCCACTGCTGGAGAAATAGAAATGATGTTAATACAAGTTGTAGAATCAGAATGCTGGTTACTGTCCAAAGCAGAAAAAGACTATTAACAAATTAATGACTCTAGGCTTAAATTTTTTTTCTATAGTAGAAAATCTTATTTTAACTTAAAGATTGAAATTTGCTCTCTATTCCAAAGTGTGATTGAATATCATTTTTTCGAATATATGAGTATTTGCAGCTAATTTTTAGTTCACAGAGAAGCAGTGGGGCCAGTGATAAAGACTTCAGTGAAGAACAAATCATCAGAATTATCTAAAGAAACATTGGGCAGGCAGATAATTCATTAACTTAACAATTGATCTCCCTAATTGTAAATATTGACCATTTCAGGTTGTTTATATATATGTGTGTGTGTGTGTGTGTGTGTGTGTTTCTTTTGAAACATTATTATTTATTTAGAATCAAATATGGTACCAAGATGTTCCTCCTCCCATTTTATCTACTTCTTCTATCTATTCCCTTTCTTCTTTTTATCATCAATTATTAGAAACTGCCAGGCGTATAGATTATGCTCAATAAAGATTTATAAAGGAATGAGTGAATGAATATTTAAATAATAGTACAATAGTTTGACAAGTTTTGTAATACCCAAACTAGATTAACTTTTTCTAATACATAAGGTGTATTTACCAAGGAGGAATTTATTGTAAATATCAACACATCTTATATAAAATGATAGTTGGTAAGAATGAAAACAAGATACAATGACGTGTCTTTTTAGAACATCTCAAGTAAAATATTTTATTTTCTCTTTTTTTTTTCTGCAACGGAACTTTCTCATCTACTATTTTAAAGTATATATTGTGGAGACCACTTGTCTAGTCATTCTCCTGGGAGCAGTTTCACACACACCGGCCATTGGGGCACTCATGAACCAAACTGGGTAGACTGTTATTACTTCTTATTTGGAAAAGTCTGGACACCTGTGTCTAGTACATATGCCCTGGGTTGAAACAGTAAAGTGAATGGTTTAGAATCATATTCTCCATACCCATATCTAACTCTGAGAGCTTTGATTTTTCTCAGGGGATCTATGGATCAATTTACTTAATAGCTTTCAGATTTATCATCTCATCCAAGTGCAATTCAGCAGTGAAGACACCTCTTTGAAAGAAACCAGACTTTCTGAATTAGGAGCCCCTTATGACTTTCTCTGTTCTGCCATTTTTATTTTACATATAGTAATACAGGCCCACCACAATATTATTTTTTTGAAAAACCTACTGGGCAAACCTATATTTTAGACATAAACATCACATGGGAATGGACAAGAGACCACAGAAAATTATTTCAAAGTGTTTTGAAATTTGATTCAAGTAATTCTTTTTGGTTTTTCCTAAAATGATAGGGTTCTAAAAACCAGTCATTTTCAAAGGACATTTTTTCTAAAGAAAAATGTGTCAAGTTTTTCTACGTAGTGTGACTTTGCTTCTATGAGATAACAGATTGAATCTGAATTTACCTCCAATATCCTCTAGACTTGAACAGACCATTTAAAAGCTATTGGAGTCTATGACAAAATGTGCAGAAAGAATATTTTGAACTTGGTGACTATGTTAAATGTGTTTTATTAAACAGAAAACTATCACTCTTTTTATTATCAACTAATATTTCATCAAATTTCATCAGCCCCTATATTCAGATCATCCTAAAATGTAGATAGTACATTGATGCTATAAGAAATTTCCAAATATGAATATGTTGAGATAAAACTACATCTTCCACAAATGACTAAAAGCCTAAAATATGTATCTCCCTATATTGGACTTCTGAGATACATGTGTACATTTCAGAAGGTTTTAATTGATATTACGTGTCTTCTGTGACATTGAAAATCTTTGAAGCTAGGAATCCTTACCTGTTTGATTATCAAGGGTCTGAATAAAGGGTTTTCACTGTATGTCTACACAAACACATGCTTTTGTTTAACTCAGTGTATTGGGCAACTTTGACCTGTAGACATAAGGGCCATTTATGGTGTAAATTATGGAAATATGCTTCACATGTAACAAAGACCCATATTATTAAGCGGTGAATGTTACAAAAATAATGTGTAGTGTAAATGCATCTTTAACACGACCGAGAGCGTTCTTCTTTGATAAATATACTTTTCTGCATGAAATCGTATTTAAAAGCTAACTTGCAGTGGCAACTTTTTTTTTGGTGACAATTCAATATTTTGTTCTTTTTGTGGGTGTTCTGTTTGTTTGCAGTCAGATGAGTGAGCCTCATAGCGGTTTGACGCTCAAATGTGCCAAGTGTGGAGTAGTTTCAACAACAGCTTTGTCAGCCACCACCGCCAGTAACGCCATGTTAGTCCCAATCATTTACATCTTTTTGTGACAAATCTTTTACCGTGCATGTGAGAAAATGCTACGATGAAAAAAAAAATCATGCTTGCTAATATTAGAGCTAAGAGCATACTTAAATATCTATAGTTTGCAATGGCTTTTGTAACGATTGTGGGATTGTTTATCAAAAAATAAATAAAGCTATCAAATGTTATCTGCTTTGTGGTTTCCAAGTTAATGCCTTGGTGCCACCTACAAGAATGCTTTGTTGAACTGGGGTTTGGTTATCGCCTGGGGCATACGTACATGCAGCTACGTAATGTCGCTTCCTCTGTGTTCCAACAGGGCGTCTCTTTGGAGCTCCTGTGTGGTGTTGCCCCTTCTGGCTCTGACGTGGATGTCTGCAGTTCTGGCCATGACAGACAAACGCTCCATCTTGTTTCAAATACTTTTTGCTGTGTTTGATTCATTGCAAGGCTTTGTGATCGTCATGGTCCACTGCATTCTTCGGAGAGAGGTGAGAAAGATCATTCTGCAAGAGAGAAGAATGATACTTAGAAGAGTATTTTCCATGTTAACAAATAGGATCTTTTCTTTTAATAACTTGATCTTCAGGTTAAAGCTGGTCTCCTCTAAAGACAGTCATTTGGGAGTCAACACTAACGAGAAATGCTAAGGCAAAATTCAAGGGGGCTCCCTGGACCCTGAAAGTGACAGGTTAAAACAGATGGGATGATGCAAGGGAAAACGCAACCAGAGGTGCCAAGAGCCAAGGACAGTGGGTTCAAGAGAGACTATGATGCAATCATAGGTGTAGATAAGAGGGTGGGCGGCGTACCTAAAATGTAATTGCGATGGTATTTCTTAAACCTGTTCCTTAACTCATGCTTCTACACACAGCATAACCCCATTCTTCATACTTAACAGACTTTGTTTTAGAAAGGAAATGTTGAAGATGAACGAGGGGTTCTTTTGTCTCTGTACTAAGGTGCGGTTAAGGTTACTCAAAGGGGATGATTTTGATATGGATGTCAATGCTCAGAAAATACAAAAAATAGACACAGTGGAGCGTGATTGGGCAGTAATTGTCCCCAAGGGCTGTAGGTCTATAATCACAGCGTTTCTGCAGGTCCTGGGTAGGTGTTTTGGCAGCAGTGAAGGAAAGAAGTCATCCTTCATGAGACACTAACCTGCACCAAATCCATCAAGATCAGTGATGGAGTTCAGACTTGAGTTGTTTAGGGATAAAATATTGTTTTCCAACTGGTGCAACAATGATTCCGAGTGCTTGCAAGCACCAATGCAGTGTTTACAAGGTTTATGAATCATTTGAGCATTTACTCTGGGGACGGTGGTGACCAAAATACACAGTGACACAGTTCCATGCTAGTAATTTTGAGAAGATGGTCTCCACTGTCATTTCACATTATCTAGCTTGTTTGAGAACTTTATTATGATGTGCACATTGCAAAAAGACACATGTGCATCTGAGTACACATCTTATAGCTTTCACAGCAATGAGTGAAGGTCAGCAAAGGTTTTTACCTCATTTACCAGATGAGGAGAACAGTATTTCTGAGCCACTTTAGTATAATATAGATGTCAGCAATAAACCCACATGTGTATTCCAAGAACATCGTATGATGAAAAACAATGAAAACAGAAGAATGATTTCACATTGCAAGGGGAAGGGGGGATTTCATCATTTAAAAAATCTGATCTAGGTCTTCGTTACCAAGACATCACAAATTTCTACCTAGAATATCAGCATTAAAAATCTTCCAAGTGTTGAATTTTTTATAGACCAAAGTTGCTTAAAAGTTAAAAAAGAAATTGAGCTATGTTCTTCTCCAACCATAACTATCCTGAGAGTCTTCTGTGTTAATGTTATGTCTAATATGTTAATGTTATCTCTAATATGTTTATGTAACAAAATTGTTCAAAGTGTGTAGACACATGGTACATTTTTGATTGACGATTAAGGATGAATAGTGTGGGCTGTAAGCAAGATCCATGATTTATCTGCATGAGATTTTCAGAAGAGATTAATACTTTAGGTGTTAAAGAGGAAAAAAATGTCCCAACTCTAAATAAGCCTCTCTTTTTCTTCAGAAATAAGCTCTCTAAAAAGCCTTGGGCTATGATCAAAATATTCAGGTTTTAATGTGACAGATATTTTGTTGGCTGATTATCAAAGTTGTGCTGCTTGCATGAAGAAAAATATTTGGCACAAAAATTCAGTTCCATCAGAACTTTCCCATACTTGCTAATTGGACTAATAATTATTAAAAACATGATTTAAGGGTAATTAAATCATATAATAAATGCTTCTGTTAAATAGGTGTCTGTAAATATATATTTTCTGTATTAATTGGGAATAAGACTATGGATATTGGCACTGTTATTATTGCATTTTCAATGATTAGTTCAAATTGAATAATTTTATAGATGATAAATTAATAGCAGAGTGTCATGTCTCTCATTCCAACACTGAAATGGAAACTTGCATATCTAATATTTCTTCATTGACCCTTAAAAATACCCTGTAACAGTGCTATAAATACACAGAGCAGATTTCAGTTACAGGCGAGTCTCTTTCAGAATTCCTCAGTGGAAATTGTTACTGAAAAACCAAAAAAAACCCTGTTTAAATTTTGCAAATCCCAAAGACCACATCATAAGGATGCCTCACTGAATTCACAGAAATTCTTTCTGACCTTCTAAATGTATGTTGCCCGACACTAGCAATGGGTCTATCTCATGTTACCTGTGATCACACTGCCCTAGCACTAACCACAGTCCAGGAGAATAAGGCATCTTTCCATATCCTTGCTATATCCTGTGAACAAACATTTCATAAAAATAGACCAAAGCAGGGCTTCCCTGGTGGCGCAGTGGTTGAGAGTCCGCCTGCCAATGCAGGGGACACGCGTTCGTGCACCGGTCCGGGAAGATCCCACATGCCGTGGAGCGGCTGGGCCCGTGAGCCATGGCCGCTGAGCCTGCGCATCTGCATCTGGAGCCCGTGCTCTAAAGCGGGAGAGGCCACAACAGCGAGAGGCCCGCGAACCGCAAAAAAAAAAAAAAAAAAAAAAAAAAAAAAAAAAAAAAAGAACAAATAGACGCAATAGCTACCTGTAAAATATTGTATAATGACTCAAATCTAGTAATCTACTTGATAATCCCATAGGAGATGCTAGGAATACAGTTTTATTTCTACTGCTTTCTTCACTTTAAAATATTTTTGTCACAATAATTCAAGATAATTTATATGTACTTTTTCTTTCTTTCTTTTTTATTTGTTTAATATTTATGGTGTTCTTGCTGTATGCCAGCACCTAAGCTAAATGTTTATTTTTTAAATGTTTATTTATTTATTTATTTGCCTGTGCCACACAGCTTGTGGGATCTTATTTCCCAAACCAGGGATTGAACCCGGGCCCTCGGCAGTGAACGCGCAGAGTCCTAACCACTAGACTGCCAAGGAATTCCCTGGTCTTTTACTTTCTTAAAAGTATATAAGCAATGTAAGGAATATTCCCTTCAATTTAGAAAGGGTCTGTGTAGAGATAAACATATTTCTGTTTCTGTGTATTTTTGATACATACTAACATAATATGGTTGCTTGTAGTCTTTAATGAATCATCCAATATGAATCAAAAGGCTTTGGAAGCAACCTAAGTGTCCATCGACAGAGGAATGGATAAAGAAGCTGTGGCACATATATGCAATGGAATATTACTCAGCCACAAAAAGAAACGAAATTGAGTTATTTATAGTGAGGTGGATGGACTTAGAGTCTGTCATGCAGAGTGAAGGAAGTCAGAAAGAGAAAAACAAATACCATATGCTGACACATATATATGGAATCTAATTTTTAAAAAATGGTTCTGAGGAACCTAGGGACAGGACAGGAATAAAGATGCAGATGTAGAGAATGGACCTGAGGACACGGGGAAGGGGAAGGGTAAACTGGGAAGAAGTGAGAGACTGGCATGGACATATATACACTACCAAATGTAAAATAGATAGCTAGTGGGAAGCAGCTGCATAGCACAGGGAGATCAGCTTGGTGCTTTGTGACCACCTAGAGGGGTGGGATAGGGAGGGTGGGAGGGAGATGCAAGAGGGAGAATATATGGGGATATATGTATACATATAGCTGATTCACTTTGTTATACAGCAGAAACTAACACACTACTGTAAAGCAATTTTACACCAATCAAGATGTTTAAAAAAAAGTCAAAGATAAAACAACAAAAAAAGGCTTTACCCATATTGACTTTTACAGTCTTCTGTGAAGCAGGTGGGTCTGCACAGAAGGGAAGAGAGCCTTGCAGTTTAAGGAGGAAAGAAATGAAATACTGTAACTGTGGCATTTTGAATGTGATGTGTGTGGGGCTTCATTCATTTTAAAAGTGGCTTTGCTTTAAGTGGGTCGAATTAGAAAACCTAAATTTTTTCAAGTCAGGAGGAGAAGGAGAAAGGATCACCCTACTACCATCTCAACTCAATTATATTTCACTTTTCTAAAAAAGCAAATTGATTCTTTGACTAGCAGTTTGTTGTGGCCTCCAGAGCTGATATCTTAATATTTCAGTTTCATAAAATGTGTATGCTTGAAGTACAGGGTCTTCCTCTGAAGCCCCTTTCTCTTTTGAATTGCTTTAGCAGATGTCACTGACAGAAGTGGAAACACCAAGAGGGAATAAGAATATTTTTAAAAATTAAACCATCTGATTTATCACAACATATTACTTTCAGCAACAAACCTAGACCTTGGAAACTAATATGTGTCATACATAATGAGACAGGATCTAACAGAACAAATATAGGTGTTTCCTTCATTTAGCCATCATTTCTTGAGAAGAATTCATTTGCAACAGGCACATAGTGACATAGCCACTATTTACTATTCTCCACATTGCTATGGAAATTCTAACTGCACAAGAGTTATGAAAGCTTTGAAATAGTTCCTGTTGCTAAGAAACCACTTTCCTGGTGCCTGTCCATTCTTCACATCTCTCCTGTCTCTGGCTGTGCCTGGCTCTAAGACAGTCAGACAGCTTGATGTCAGAGGGGTAAAATAACAAGATGGTAGTACAAAATAAGCTACAATAAAACACCTTCACTGAAAGGAAGGGAAAAAGGAAAGTACTTAAATGGATAATTTTGTTGTATCAGTATGTGAGGATCCTAGGGCTGCTCTGTACATCAGTAACAGGGCCAAACTCATCTTTTCTCTTTCTCCAGCACTGGCAGGAGAGCCAGGCTCTGCCAGAGGAGGTCCCAGAAGTTTCATCCAAACCTGGGAAGTGATTTTGTAGCAAATGCTTTAAATAAACATGAACGGTTTTTTCTTTCTTTCTGTTTCTCCCTTCCACCATGTTTTTCTGTCAATGTCTCATTTTGTCTTATTGTTTTTGTAAAAATACAGATAAACAAACTTATTTACAAACACATGACAGTGACCATATGAAGTAGACAAGCCTCCTTAGCTATCTCATCTAAAACCAATATTCTTCCCAAGTCATTTTAAAAAATAAATGAGGCCAGTAGTGGTGAAATAACTAGAGAGCAATTTGAAAAGAGGTCGTATTGCATATAAAAATGTTCAGATGGAGAGTTGTATGAATCTCCCAGCTTGATCTACAGGGAATTTAGGTAGCACTCATGACCACGGCAGAAGGTACATTGTACAGCCCCCTGAAGAGCAGGGACTTCAGTGGGTTTTGAAGATGGGGGAGTGGGTGATAGGAGACTTCAGAACTTAACGGGGTCTTGATTAAGAAAGCGAAAGTTTCAAGTGGAGGAAAATTGAGAGAGGGTCCCAGGCATACGACTTCCAAGAAATGAAGCCTGTGGTGAGTGGTAGAGAGTTGACTCTCCTCTGAGACCACCTGGGTCACATGGGGGCATAAAACAAATGGAGAGATTTTTTTTTTAGTGGCTCTGACTGCAGCACCAAAAGAAAGACAGAACTGATGACATATAAGGGCACAGCACTAAGTGATGTTTTAGAGCTTTCTCCTTGGGGTGTGCAGCAGCCTTGGTGAGAGGCCACAGTGTGTCGTGAAGAATAGATTTTAGAAAGTGAGCGAGTTGCCCAGGGTGGGGAGCGTTAGGGTTCTCGTCCTTGCTCGGAGGGAAGTTGGGTTAAAGGGAGAGCGAGGTGGGTTGCTAAGAGCTTTACCTTGGTCGGGCTGAATTGAAGCTTTCAAAAGAAATACATTTAAAGATTTTGTTTGTTTGTTTTGTTTTTAATAAGATAGAATGTGTGTCTGGAAGTGGGAGGATGGCTAAAGCTACCGCAATAAAGCTGGATTTTAATCGGAACAGAGGGTAGGAAGCACAGAGAGTGCCTTTAAATAGGAGCGTGGACAGGACCCACGGAAGGACCATATAAAGCCCGCTATACTTTTCCCCAGAAATCACCAGGCTCCCTTCACTCCATAGTCATCTCATCTCTTAGGCAGGAGAATATAAGTCTTATATCTCACTCCAGATTAGGTTTTCCTGATTGGAGCATAATTGCAATTATGTCATGAATATTTCTATCCATCTTAATCTGCATGCGTGGTTCTCCAACTCCATATAGGAGATTAACAAAAGCATGAAATCAGATTAGTACAATGGCGTCAGTGAACAAATTAAGACACAGAGAGCTCATGGCAGAGATTGGTAAACTCTGGCATGTCTGCCAGGTAGCATCCAGCCATGGCTTACTGTTACCCCAAATTCTTCGGAGTGCCTGGCTGCATGGAAGGGCAAATCGCACCTCTCTCTCTTTTCAGACCCCAGGGTCCCAGCTTGCAACAGTGTTAAACTGGTGACAGGAAGTTGAGTATGTTTGAAATAAAGTTATAAAATTAATAAAAGAAATAAGAGGTCATGAGTTAAGTTTTTATTTTCTGCCTTGACGTGGATGGCACGAGGCTATGATGAAGTATCTTCAGTGAAGGCATGGGTGGATGTGGCTGGTGTATGATTTCCCTTTCCTTCTTTTCTCTTATGCATGCCGAAGAAATACTGTTACATTTTTTTCATATCATGTATGTGAAATGCTGTCTGGGACAGCTTATGTGACCCCCAAATCTGATACAAAAAAGTGTAAAAGCTGTGACAATTTTGAGACTAAGTGAAAGATCCTTTAGGTGTTAGAGAATTCCGATAGAAAATCATTAGGACTGAAATTTGGGACCGAAGTCCATATTTTCCCTTCAACATATAGCAAATGAAACCATTTTTGTTCATTCCCCTTGCTATCAGAGAGGTCAAATAATATTTTAATAGTGTGTAGTCATTCACGGTGCTTCTGTGAATTGGTATTAGACACATGAAATTGACAACACTCTTGTTCAGTTAATGGTGAAATTATATGAAATTTCATGTAATTAAAAAGCCATTCAGGGCTTCCCTGGTGGCGCAGTGGTTGAGAGTCCGCCTGCCGATGCAGGGGACACGGGTTCGTGCCCCGGTCCGGGAAGATCCCACATGCCGCGGAGCAGCTGGGCCCGTGAGCCATGGCCGCTGAGCCTGCGCATCCGGAGCCTGTGCTCTCCAACGGGAGAGGCCACAACAGTGAGAGGCCCGCGAACCGCAAAAAAAAAAAAAAAAAAAAAAAAAAAAGCCATTCATACAGATGTGAATCAATAGAAACAATAGTCGATATTAGATTCAGAAAATAACCAGAACATTTAAGAAACTTCTCTCCTCGCAAGCTAACAATCTCAAAAAATTACAAGAATGTAACCTTATTTCTTTTCTTTGCTTAAAATGATCTTCTGGAATTGGGAAGTCAGGAAGAAAAACTGGAGGTAAAGCTGTCTTCTTAAAAGGTGAAGCTTTGGGGTCTGTAGCTAAATACAGAGCCTGTTTCAAACAGCGCAGCTCTCTCCTGAAGCTTCCTCTAAATTGCAGCACTGCCAAGCAATGCTCCATGCTCTTCCCCAGCAATCTCTAAATCTGGCACCAACTTTCGCAGTGACATTGCCAGCTGCCTTCGGAGCGGGGACCAGCAGAGAAGCCCTCACTGGCTGCTGCTGAGATGAACTGAATCACTGTCCCTAGGGGAGGGACAGGAGAGAGACACGCCCTGTGGACCTCGTTGAACTCTGGTCTCATCCAGGAATCTGTCCACAGGAAAAGGGTTGATAGCTTTTTCAGGAGATTTTAGAGCAGCCCCAGCAGGATCTGGTCGGGATAACTTTGGTGGTGCCCGGCAGGATCCTTTCAGAAGACAACCTTTTAGCCTACTGTGGTCACCTCACCTTATTTTTGGAGATGTTTCTTGCCACTCTTTTTTATTTCACAACATGATACCAGGTTTCCTTAAAGTCTCCTAAATATTCCAGGACTATTCACATACCAATTCTTTGCTACACCCCTGATACTTTTTAACCCTCTGTCTGATGTCAAGGTGAAAGATCTATGGCAGAGTATTATAAAAAGAGGACATTTTGAAATCTAGATTTTAACTGTGCCAAAATTGGTATTAAATATTTAATTATTCTAGACGGGTTTGTTTAAAAATTGTATTTACTGGTCCTACATAAGTTTAAAACATGATTGATATTGGAAGAATTCAGGTATAATGATTTTATTATCTAAAAAGAAATTTTAAATTAAATTGGTACCTCAAATAAGTGACTCGTTCTCCACAAACAGTCAGTCAGCTTAAGGAGTTTAAATAGTAAATATCTGAATCTTCTAACAGTTATTTTTCTTCAGTCTTAATCACAAGGCAAGAAAGACACCAAGACTATTATTGGCCAGTGTTGTAAATGCTACCTTTGGCACAGAAAATTTTAATTTCAGCATGCAATAGCCAGATCAAGATTCTGTCTTTTGTTTGTTTTTATGCTTTCTCCTTTTTTGGAATTAAGGTCCTTGTAGACTTGCTTTTTTAAAACTTCAAGTTGTTCTCCATAAGTACAATACACATTAGTTCACCAAAGATAAAAGTCTCTTTGTTTACCTGATAGAACATTCAATTAGTTATCAAAATGTTTTCAAATAGGTACAGATGCATTTTCCAGGTACTGTCCTGCTTGAAACACCCTTTTCCGTGAAAATAGTACACAGTACAAAATCTAGTCTAGTCTAGTCAGTGTTGGATAAATATTTAAGGTTAGTTCAGCTAGATTGCCTGAATGCATTTTTAAGATTTTTTAAAATCAAACAGAGGAGTTTCTCCTGCAAATCTTTCTGAATTAGAAGGAACAGAGGCACTAAAAGTGTCAGAGAATCCAACACTTAAATCATGGCATTTATATGACCAGTAAAATGACCTTGAATTTACTGTAGAGTTTTTATGTTTTTCTGTTTTATATTTCTTGTGACTAGCATTGACTGATTCATGTAGCTGACATCATTCTCCAGTATGGAAATGCCTTTAAGCCATTGTCATATTTGGGAGTTTGGTAGTTTAAGGTATCGATTTTGTATGTGTGTGTTATGAAAAAGAGATTTCTTTTATATCTCCTTCAAGCAGTCAGATAGTGGATTTTGAAGAGAAACTTACAGGAGTTACTTTTCCGTATTTCATTGTCAGACAAAAATATCCTTGACAACTGCACTCTGAAGGCCTGAAAATAGAGTGGCTGATGAGCAAGAGTTAATGTTTCATTTTACCAAGAGCCACCTTTCATATTTTATGGATGCTGGTGTTCAGAAGCAGATTTGAAACAAATTCATGTGACAAGCTCCTGGAAGGCAACATTTCTAACATATTATTTATCTTCTTTTATAAAGTGTGTGCTTGTTTAACAGTTACGTCGGGGCACAAACAGAAAATTGGCAAGTACCTATTTTTCTAACATTAGTTCTTAGAATTGTTTTTCTGAAACAGATATACTTTCTTAGAGTTTTCCCCCAAATGCAAATTTCTGTGTAACAGAAACAGAGATCATCTGGCAAACTGGAGACGCATTACCTTAGAGTATAATGGTCTTCTGATTATTAATTGTATCGCTTTATGACTCATAGCTATGACTTCTTAATCTAAGAAGCATTCGCTTCTAAAGAGTCTAGTTTGTCCATACCACGTCTCCTCCAAGGGAGAAGCTGGATGAATTAGTTCCGAATATGCATCCAGGTCTTCAGGAAAAGATGATCAGACTAAATTTCACTGAGCCTGATGTGTCTGAAAGAGGAAATAAGAAATTACCTCACCCGGTTGTATCAGACAACGCCTTGTTCTTTTTTTCCAGAAAGTTCCAGATTTAGAAATATTAGAATATACACACTACTATATATAAAATAGATGAACAACAAGGACCTATAGCACAGGGAACTCAATATCTTGTAATAACCTATAACAGAAAAGAATCTGAAAAAAAAAATATATATATATGTATATGTATAACTGAATCACCCTGTTGTACACCTGAGACTAACACAGCATTGTAAGTTAAGTATACTTCAATTTAAAAATGGTTAAAAAAAGAAATATTAGAATCAGAAAATGGAAGGGTCAGAGAATATGGAGCCCACCCCCCACTTAATTCACAGCCATAGTGGTTGCATCACCAGGATCAGAACCTGAGGGGAGAAATCCACCACGTGGGCAGAGGTCTCATGATGGAACTGAAGCCAGGGCTCAGTGGTGGTAACTAAACTTCATGTCACTTTCCACATCTTGCCGTTTGGGAAAGAGGCTGCTAATGAATTTTTGAAATGGGTGAGAGGAGCTGAAAACAGCTTAATAGGTTCAGGGCTTTTTATGGCCAATACATAAACTATGCACATCTCACAACCAGTGACAGGATATTTTATATACATGCTTTGCAAAACTGGACATCATTAAGTTTCCCTACAATGGTGCTTCAGGAAAATAGAAGGAATGCCACATCATCTGTGCTTTGTTTGGTAACCCAATAAGACAGATTATAATAAACAAGGAGGGGAGTAACAATAATGTGAAGTCAGAAAAGCCAAATACTAGTAAAATGACGTTGCCATTGACTTGACTTATGGTGATGCCCACCAGCAAGCTTGTTAGGGACCTAATGAGCCTCAGGAGGTGGACAGACCAGCTGACACAGAGGTACCATGACTTCATAGTAGCTGTCGGTTGATTTGTGTGTTTGTTATTCATCTATTCAGGTTTATCCACGTACTATTTAAAAAAGGATTTAACGTTCTTTGAATTTCCTTGTGATGTGTTTGTTCTTTGCTCAGAATCCAGTTGTGAAAGTATATTAAGGAAGTTTGGCTTTGCTAAGTAGCCTTTTTTGTTTTTTGTTTTTTTTTCCATGAGAATCAACCAGAAACACAGTAGTTTTTGTTATCTTTTTGTTTCATTGTGTGTGGGTTTTTTGTTTTGTTTTGTTTTGTTTTTTGGTTTTTTTTTTTTTTTTGCACATAAGGGCACATAGTACTTGAAGCAAGACAAGAAATGATCTCCCCAATATGTGTTACATAAGACATAAAAGGAAAATCCCAGATCAATTTTGTTCGACAGATCATTGAGTCATCTCATTTTTCCCAATGTTTAAAGCTGTTATGAAGATTATGCCATAATAGTAAATCCCCCTTGAAAGACAGGCATACTGTTTGTAACAGTGGAAATAATCCTGCTGTCTGGCAAGAATCAGTATTGAGCCAGACACAGGCATCAGGACAGCTGAGGAGTTCCCAGCACCTCCCTCTACAGATGGTGGCAAATGATGAATTCCCTGGGCATGGACCAAAGTCCAGGTGCACCAAGTAAACAAAACGGGTATTGGATCATAAAAACAGTGATAATGGTTTTCTCAGTCAATTGCCAATATAGACAGTATCTGGTCATTACCAAGAGAAAAGAAAATGAATGTTTGTCCTTTTTTCACAGGTTCAAGATGCATTTAGATGCCGATTGAGAAACTGTCAGGACCCAATCAATGCTGATTCTTCCAGTTCTTTTCCTAACGGGCATGCTCAAATCATGGTGAGCTTTTAATTCCCCTCTCAGTCTTCATTCAGTCATGATTTCTCAAGGGAATAAGCAAATATTCTTAGTCGTAAAATAGTATCAAAATTCCATTTTGAATGACTTTGTAGCTCGGTCACAGGCTTGGAACTCTGATACCAGATGACGGTTCTGTCTGGACTGGTTAGGAGTCCTGGATCTGTTATTGGACCCTTGATGTGTTGAGTGTGGGGTTTCTGGGCAACACCGGGTGGTATGTTCATCCTCACACAGAGTTAGGGTTAACATTGTGTCCATAGGATCATGTTTGTTTACACATCAGAACAGGATGGTACCTGCACATCTGGTCTTAAAGCGAGACCTGAAGTGGTTCTCGCCTTGCTTCCCATTCAGATTCCTCAGAGGAGCCACACTCCAGACCAAGGAAACCAGTGTCCTGGGATAGAACCCAGGCATTGGTGGCCCCAGGGGGCAGCCCAAGATGAGAGCCACTGCCCTAAAGCATGAGAGGCAGACACACTCCCAGAAGAAGGCCAACCATTGTACATGAGCTCTGACTGTTGTTGGGATAAGGGGTACTTTACACATAACCACTTCCGTATATTTTAGAAGTGAAGTAAGGTTTAAACTGTGTCATTAACATCATGGCTTAAATAGAGTTTGCTTAGTAATATGCTTGATTTGTTATCAATGTCTTTGGATTAGGCAACACAAAAACAGTCTAAATGATATACTAGTAACTAAGACAGGAGAAGGAATAATTAATTCCTTATTAAAAACAAAGATAAATACTGATATCTTGAATCTAAATGTTGATTAAGATGGGCTAATTTAATTTCACCATTAAAAAATAAACTAATTTGTTTACAGTAAAAGTTTGGGGAAAATATGAGGATGGAACTAAACTCTAAGCAGGTTCTCTGCCAGATTAGTATTGTTTAATCTTCAATTTTAATTCCTAAGCCTGAAAGTCTTTTGTCACATTTGCATGAAAATGGATCATCAGAAGAGCCTAGTTTGACTATTAAGGATTTGACAAAGCTGTATTATAAGATATTGTATTACAAACAATATATTCAAAATGAATGCATAAAAATATAAATAACAAAGACATTTATTTAAGTATCTTCATAATATTTCACATTCCAATCTTTTTATTGTGATTTAAGGAATTGCCTTGAAATTCTGTTTTTTTACATCTGGTGTTAGATGACCATGGGTATAGTTTTGCCTTATTAAAGTCATACACCATGCTCCCATTGATTTTATCCAACATGTGGTCTCTAGAAAATACTCTTGAAAACAATTTGATTATTCCTTGATAAAATTCCTTTGCACAAAACAATATCCTGGTATCTCGTAGTCAGATATTTGTTAACTTCAGATAATTTGGTCAGTAAAAGTCACTTGAGGTCTTCATTAAATGACGATTCTATGTCATTATTTCTTGTTACAGACAGACTTTGAAAAGGATGTAGACATTGCTTGTAGATCAGGTAAGAATATTTGAATTTTGAAAATATAATAATTAGATATTGAATCATTTTTATGATTTTTGATCTTAAAGAAAATGCTGTGGTTTACCCATCACATATTCCTGTAAATGTGTAAATTGAGTTTCAACTGGAAGCATTGTAATAACAGATGTAGGAGAGGGGGGAGGGAATCAGAGAGAGGGAGAATATGAATGGGGAATGCGAGGAAGTGAGAATGGTTGATTGGGAGCACTGTGACCGCGGGAAAGCATTGACTTGGAGACAGAAGCCTTCCATCCACCTATTACTGGTTGTCAGGTGTAAGCCCAGTCAATTTGATGTCTCTCTGTGCCTCAGTTTCATCTTCCATGTTGGAAGGATGAAATACCATTGTGTGTGAGTGTGTTTGTGTGTGTGTGTGTGTGTGTGTGTGTATCACAGCTTTGTTGCTGTATTTTCAGAGCATGCGCACACCATCTTAGAGAGCTGGGTCCCAGGGACAGTGTTTCCAAAGTCTGTTCTCCAGCCTGTGGACACCCACCAAAAGTAGATGAATAATGTTCCTTTATATTGGGACAAAATATACCTTATTTAACCTTTTATTCATTGGTTTTCGTGGTGCCTTTGAGAATAAGAGTGAATATCCACTTCACCTAACTATCCAAGTATTTGAAAGCAAATACTACTTAGCCCAATCTAGGTCTTTTTTTTTTTTTTCTTTTTCCAGACTAAACAAATCATGTTTCTTCACTCATTCCTCAGAGCATCCTCCCAGGCAGACATGGTACCCCACGTGTCAATCATTTGAAATTATGGTGCCCAAGTTTTAACTATGCTGCCCACACTTAGCCAGCATTTATCACAGTTGGCTCTTTCCTTGTATTAATGCTATCCACCTTTGCATCTGATTTCATAGCAGCTGGTACAATACTAGTGTCAACTGATTATCATTTAAAATCTCCAAGACGTTTTGTAGTAGCTGTCAGGGATTTCCCAGTCTATGATGTGTAAAAGTTCTGGGGTTTTTTGTTTGTTTGTTTGTTTGTTTTTGTCCTTGATGAAAAATTTAGCCTTTGCATTTATCTCTATTTGCTACTATCTTACTGGTTTTAGGTTACCATTCTATCCATTTGAAATTGTTTGGCCTTTGAAATTTTGATAAGAATGCCTTCTAAATCTTCATCCAAACTTTCCAAATAAAGGAGTTATATTCATCTTGTTCTCTTTTGTTAAAATAGCAATTTTCCCCAGATTCATTGTATTCTGAAATTTAGTATTCTTAATATTAGGCCAGTATCATTATTTTATTAGAAAAAAATTCTTTTAATTTTTCATTTTCTGTCTGTGCCCTTTTTAGCTGAGCTTATCAGAAACTTGTCCCTGTGTTTTTCTAAAGATTTCCTTCCATGTTGAGGTATATTTAGTGTTAAAGTCTCAATTCCTGGTCTCTGAGTAATCTTTCTCTAAGTTTTGTTGAAATTCACTTTCCCAAAGTGTGGAGTGTATATCTGATTATGCAAAATATTCAGGTGCTTTTTGTTTTGTCTTGGTTTTATTTGCATTTTGCCCTTCACAACTTGACTAGTTTCGCTCAGAAGTCCCCTCACTTCAAGATCACGTTTGTATGTGTAGGTGGTGTCGATTTGTTTATGTTTTATATTCAAATTTTGGATATCCATTTTAAGTAAGTCAAAGAAACAGTTAAATTTCTCATATAGAGTCAACACTACTTAATAAGAAGAATTATATTCCCCAAATATTTAAGATATACAAATTTTCAGCAAAGATAGCTGTATCATTGATAAAAATGTGCTACTATAACTACAAATCATATTACATTCATACAAACTAAATGTATTTTATACAAATGCAGATTATGAAATCAATATTCAGTACCAAGGTTTACTTTATAGTTTACAAAATACTCATAAACATATAAAATTATATGTCCTTAATAAAATGTAATAGGTTCCCATAACTAGCCTTTAAATTGTATTGCTATAAATTTTGGATTAATTTTTGCCTATAGTTAAGGATTAAAAATATTCTTCCCTGAATTTGGAGATATTTTAAGGTATTTTATTTGGAATATTACTAAATCTATTAATTTAACATACTTTATATCTGAATATTTTCAAGTAAATTGTTCCTGGCAACCACAGTTCATTACCTATCTAATATTTTAAGAGGTTTGGAAATAACTTTTTTAAACTGAATTATTCTACTTTTTAAACATTATAGTTAAATATAAAAAGTCACACCAAATTGTGGATTAATAAAAAATACACAATGTAGACTTAACATCTTTTGTTTGTTTGTTTTGTTTTTTGGGTTTTTTTCTGCTCTTTTTTAAAAATTTTGATTGGAGTATAGGTGAATAACATCTTGAATATCTAAGAAGAAAGAGAACTAATACAATGATTAAATACAGTATCTCTAAAGATAAAAGATAATAAAAGAATGATGCATGTCTTGAATTAATTTGAAAGCTTCTCTTCTTTGTAATAGAGAAAGACATTCAGAGTCTTCTATTTTGCAAACTCTGCTTTAATGCATAATAATTAGAATGCTATTTGAAAACTGGATAATAATGGGTAAAATTGAATATGTCTGAGACTTTTCATGAGGAGATAATAAACCAAATACTTTATAGCTACCTATGCCTAACAAAACATTCAATGGCAATGGCTCTGCTTGTTGATAGGGCAGCACTGGGAGCCCGTGTTGAACCAGGTTTTACACAGTGCTGTTCTGTGTGCTTTCAGCACCACCATGACCAAGAAAACATCTTCAGAATTTCATTCTCTCAGACCTCAAAACTGACAGCTGTCCACAACTAAGCAGGCTTCAAGTCATTCTGTCTCCATTACACATAAAATATGATTTTCTTCTTTCTAGAGAGGCAAAAAAGAGAAAAAACTAAATTATATTTTAATAAAGAATTCTGAACTCTTCTGTTGATTGGATTTTCCTTGGTGTGGTTTATGTTTTCATTTTGTTCTCTTTCTTACTACAAGTTATCATGTATTTTTAAGTTTTCTAAGTCATTATTTTGCAGGCTTAGAATGGAATGGAGGTTTTAGAGGCTCATACAGTTTTTTTCTGCTATCATACAGTTTTTTTTTTAGAGGCTCATACAGCTTTTTTCTGCTTAAAGTCAGTTGGCACTTTTAATACCCCCTCAAGGGTATTGGAACTTATGGATTGTTCTTGTTAAAAAATTGCCTTACTTTTCCTGCATGGAACTAAAGATGATAAATACTTTTGAACCCTGCATCTACTTGACCATATGGACTTCACAGATAAATCCTCATTAGTTTTCAATGGGCATAATTTTTGAAGGGATTTCTGATGTAGTAGGATGAAATTCTCATTGATTACCTCTCTCAAGAAGTATTGTAATGAGTAGAACTTGTAGAATACTTTAGAGGAAAACCCTTTAGGAAACAGTCAAACTCTTGTTAATATATCCATAATTTTATAAAGCCCTTTGCAGTAGACTGATGGAGAAAATTTCTCTGGTAATCTGCCTTTCCCCTGAAAAGTTAGGCTGAGTTATTTAGGGTTAGGGCACTGAGATTTTTGAAAGTCTGTTAATCAGTTTTCCCATATGTTTTATCTGTGGGCTACCTGAAAACTATCAGAGCATATCAGAATCAACACAGAGTGACTGAGTAATTTGGACCATGTGCAAAAAATAGATATGTAATTTTTAATAATTTTTATTTTATTAAGGAAAATGTTTAGTAAAATGAGGGACAACAGAATACAATAGTAATCAATAAGTGTGCATTAACTTTTATTTACTTTTATGTTCTAATTCACAGTTCTTCATAAGGATATTGGTCCTTGCCGAGCAGCAACAATAACAGGCACCCTCTCCAGGATTTCTCTAAATGATGATGAAGAAGAAAAGGGAACAAACCCTGAAGGGCTAAGCTATTCAACATTGCCTGGAAACGTCATTTCCAAAGTCATTATTCAGCAACCCACAGGTCTGCACATGCCCATGAGTATGAATGAGCTGGGCAATCAATGTTTGAAAAAAGAGAACAGTGAGTTGAGGAGAACTGTGTACTTATGTACGGATGATAATTTGAGAGGGGCCGATATGGACATCGTCCATCCTCAAGAAAGAATGATGGAGAGTGACTATATTGTGATGCCCAGAAGTTCTGTTAATACCCAGCCATCAATGAAAGAAGAAAGCAAAATGAATATTGGCATGGAAACCCTGCCCCACGAAAGGCTATTGCACTACAAAGTGAATCCTGAATTCAACATGAATCCTCCTGTCATGGACCAGTTCAATATGAACTTAGAGCAACATCTCACACCCCAGGAACATATGCAGAATTTGCCCTTTGAGCCTCGCACAGCTGTGAAGAACTTCATGGCCTCTGAGTTGGATGAAAATGCGGGATTATCGAGAAGTGAAACTGGATCAACGATATCAATGAGTTCTTTAGAAGTAAGCAATGGAACAAGACTTCCCTTGATATTTGAAAGATAGATAGATGATAAACTGATAGATAGACTGATTGATTAATAGATAAGAGATAGATAGATAGATAGATAGATAGATAGATAGATAGATAGATAGATTCATGGGGCACTGCACTGGGGCAGAAGAGTCACATTAGCTTTTGCAATTATGTATTGTCTAAGAATTTGGGGTATGTTATGTTTAAGATTCTGGACATATGCTTTTTCCAGTAGAGCAGCAGAATCCCCATTCTCGAGGTCATATTTTTTAAAATGCACCCTCTATAATTAAAACGATACTTATCTGTCATAATGGGAACCAAGTAGAGCACTTCTAAACAAACAGAAGATCCTCCTGATGTTTCTTGTGTACCAGAGTCTTTTGGTGGTTCAAGTAGTTTCTGGATGGCACTACAAACTTTAACCAAGGTCTGGGTTTTCTGTGTGAGGGCAGCTGTTAAAATAACAAAATTGGAATGTTTCAATGAGATCTACCATTACACTGATTATAGACTTTATTATTACCTTAGACTGACATCTTTCAGAGGAAATTTTTTTTTTTTCTTAGCTCTTACAGAATTATGACCACTAAATGTTTTGGTCTTAAATTGTGAACTCTTGGGAGGGGTGTAAATCAAGCAGATCAAGAGTCAGGACTCTGAGGTCAAACCACATGGCTTTTGTGAAAAAGCAAGCTCCCCTCAGCTTCTTTTCTACCCACAAAGTGATGTAAAGAGCAGTCAACAGGTATCAATATCACTCATATTGTATTACAATTAATCAGGTAAGATCTAAGTCATGTAAGACAAGTAATGTCTAGTTTCCTTTTGACATACCTCCTGTTTTTTTTGTTTGTTTGTTTGTTTGTTTGTTTTTGTTTTTTTTTGCGGTACACGGGCCTCTCACTGTTGTGGCCTCTCCCGCTTTGGAGCACAGGCTCCAGACACGCAGGCTCAGCAACCATGGCTCACGGTCCTAGCTGCTCCGTGGCATGTGAGATCTTCCCGGACTGGGGCATGAACCCGTGTCCCCTGCATCGGCAGGCAGACTCTCAACCACTGTGCCACCAGGGAAGCCCTGTTACTGTTTTCTATATGACTTTCATATCCTCTGTCTTGAAGTTTTGCTGTAAACCCACTGCTGATATATTGCATATGTTCAATATATAATGCAATATATGCATTTTTAAATATGTATTGCCAATTGTCTTAATATAACAGATTATTTCATAAGACAATATAATCGGTTTCCTACTCTTTCCATCAGAAGCTTGCTGATAATGTTCTAATGATCAAAAGTGCCCAGAGGCGATTGCCCCTTCCCTCTTCCCACAAGACTGTGCCTTCTGCGAGGCCAAGATGAAGAGACACCCTGAAAGGCTGGAGTGACTTGATGTGTGGTGTAATTTTGAGGGCTTTCCCAGCTGCATTGAGGAAATTCTACCCTAGATGGGAATCTAGGATAAATCGCTAAATTCTATCAGTAGATCAGTCCTAAACAGAATAGGGTTTCTGAAGAGAATCATTCTTTGGAACCAAAGGCATAGGAGCAGTAAGTCCAAGTTCACTCCTGAGTGGCTGGAGCTCCCTGTAGACAAGAGTGCCCAGTCATTTTGAATTAGCAGAATAGCTACTGTTTCCATCTCTAACTTGCATATCCTAGAGACTAGCAGGTCTACTAAAATAATGACCACGTAAGCACAAACTACATAACATTTATGCAAAATCACAGAAGTTTTTACAAGAAATTTCAGTGAGTGTGCATATAATAACATAACACTGTAAATAATCTTAAAGACCATATGGAGTCTTCTACATAGAATGGCTCTTTAAAATGTGCTAGAGGGGTTAGAATGGAATTGCATTAAAATATTTTGCTTGTTATAAAAGTGCTTTATGTCTAAAAGGCTTAAAACCTTGCTGGGTTTGATATTGTACAGGTTGTATGTGCTTGAACAATAGACTGAATTTCTGAGTGCTGCTTTGTTTAGTGGTAACTTTTCCAAATCTCCATATCCTTATTATTAAGAATAAGCATCGTATATAAGTGTGATTCAGCCAAAAGATGTGCATTTAAATGACTTAGAAATCACGAGGCTTACATCTTGAAAAGGAAGAAAATTCAGGATTCAGAATGAAATTTCAGTTCCTCATTTTCATTCTTTCAAAGAGTTTAATAGTTAGTAATTGCTTAGGTGACCATTTTAGGAGACAGCTGAATATATAGATGTGGGAATGAATAATAAAAATTAGCATTTATATAGCATCTTTCATTAGCAGATCCTCAAATCACCTTAAGAACGTGAATTAATTAATCTCCGCGACACCTCTGGACGATGGATAAGTTGTTCTAATCCTTGAAGTAAAGTAATTTGTCCAAGGTCACAGAGTAAGTGCACAGCAAATCTAGGACTGGAATCTTTCTGTCCTGATCAATTTTACGCTGTCTCAAAGAAACAGTCATGTGCCTGAACATTAGCATGAGAGTAACTTAATAAAGTTCATTTAACCCTGGACAGACACTTGGTCTTATGGAATAAAGACGTGAAATGGATGAAGTGTAGATGTATACAGCTAGCAGATTTTGGAGACAAGACTGTGGCCATGAAGTGTGGTGGCCAGATTTTGGAGATAAGACTGTTGCCAGATAAAGTCTGGTGTGACTTCCTTTGTGGGCGGAGTGAGCCACACTGTCTGCAGTCAACCAGCAGGCAAGCTGATATTCTGACAATAGAGGAAAAGCAGAAAGATGATTAGAGTATCTACATAGATTGTGGTGAGCAACAGTAGCCAGGAAGTGTCTTGAGACCTAGAAGACAATACGAAGATGAAAGTGAGTGACTATGTGGCAGCCATGGGGCCATAGAACAATTTGAGTCTTCTCTGAGTGAGAAGGGAGGTTCCAGCCACAGGGGCATCCTGCCTGGGAAACTGGGACGGCAGAGGATGGCCTGATGCCTCAGGGACTTTTCAGGGAAGTAATAAAAAGATGTTCCTAGTAATTCAGGAAGTTGCCTCCAGAGGAGTGGGTGTTCATGATTTGACAAAGAGGGAAGTGGTGGGAGAAGAGAAAGAAGAGGGTAAAACCTGTCAGTTGCAGTCCAGAATTCAGTATTGGTGAGGAAGAGTGCAGGCGAGGAAAAACAAGAGTTAAAGGAGAAAGAAACAAAGCCAAAGAGTGGGTGGAAGTATTTATTCAAATAAGCAGGAGGCAACAAAGAAAGAAGGAGGCTTCCCAACCCTGAAGGCAGTGCCAGCAGAAAAGGCTCCAACCTCCAGGAGAGCTTGTTCAGCTAACCCCCAATTATTCAGCATAGAAAGTTTAATAAATGTATCAAGTTTTTTTGACATAAAAGCATTTTCCAGCTTCTCTCCCATTTTTTTGGGGGGGGGCCTCTCACTGTTGTGGCCTCTCCTGTTGCAGAGCACAGGCTCCGGACGCACAGGCTCAGTGGCCATGGCTCACGGGCCCAGCCACTCCGTGGCATGGGGATCCTCCCTGACCGGGGCACGAACCCGTGTCCCCTGCATCGGCAAGCGGACTCTCAACCACTGCGCCACCAGGGAAGCCCTCTCCCATCTTAATATTATCTTGTGTCTTTCTTTCATGTAATATGTTATCTGCCATTTTCCAAACTGTATCCATTCCCAGAATGGACTTGTTAAGCGATTCTGAAAACTTTAGATTTCCACAATTGGGGATTCATTGCAACATACACATGGTAGAATGTCTCACAATGGCTTCAGTCTTAGATGTCCTCTAATTGGTTAACATTGTCATTAGCATTTAAGTCATTCACCTTCAATTAATGAGCAAAATGTGTTGAGTGCATGGTATGTATATAAAGCAAAAAACTCCGAGGTACTGTGAAGCAAGTGGGGAAAAAAGAAGTATCGGCATTCTCAAGCCATTGAGGACTATGAGATATATCAATAGTTTAAACCTTGGGCTGTGGTTCTATTTATTTTTTGAAAAATTATAGATATATCAGTGTAAGAAGATAGGTCAATATTTGTCTTGACTTATTGGAACATTCGATGGTTTGTATCTGGTAGATCTAAATAGGACACATTTCCTTACTCAAAGCCTTCCCAACTTGTGTGCAGGTCCAAGGTCCACCTTCACCTTTTTTCCCCTTTGTCTCTCGGGGTTGATACAGGTCCCTAGCTGGGTGAGAAGACTGGCCACTAGGAAACACTGTGAGAGATTGGAGGCTGGGGAAAAGAAGGAATCCAGGGTGTTTTCCCCCCTCTTTCTGCTTTGGGCAGTACCTCATGTCTCCTTAGCTCTTCTGTAGGGCCTCCAGCTTCTGCCAGGTGCCTCAGCCCCCAGGCTTAGGCCACTGTGTCATCTCTCCATGTCCGTCCAGCCTGGTGGGTGGGGGTGGACAGTAGCCCCTTCTCCTGCAAATCCCTGGGTTCCCTCGTGATCCCTTTTGTGACTTCTCAGTTCCTCCATCACTGGGATTCCTGTGAAACACTTTGCTACAATGTAAGCACATTAAGTGCTTAGCTTAGCTTTGCCTTAACTTTTCTTATAAGTAAACAGAGTTAGATAGTAAATTGCACAATTTCTTTTTTAAACAAAGTTCTGCTACTCCAGATTTCTGAACATTCAGATATAACTTAACAATGTATCTCGAAACATGCTCAGATAAATCTCCCTCAATGTATAAATGGGAAAAAAGGGACACCATTCTAGGCTAACTTTTTATACACCAGTTTTCCTCTGGACGTGAATTATAGAGCACTCAGCATAATGGTTTTGAAAGGTAAAGCATTTTAGCTGTAGTGGCACATCTCAGGTGCTTCCCTTATGGCTGCTGTGACCATCAAATTGGATAATGTATGTGAAAAACCCTTTGAACATTGTAAGGAGCACTTCATATGTAAGGTCGTGTGATTATTATTTCATTACCATTATATCTTGAATATTGGTAAAGAAACTTGATTGCTGTACTAGGTCAGTATTCAGGAAATTAGACAAAACGTTATGGCCATACTTCTGTCACTAACAGAAACCATTGTAGGACTGACCATTGGGCAGAGCATCTTTTTCTTTTGGAAATTTTTTTCCTCATGTAGCTGTGGTGAAAGAAAGGCTTGCCCTTCTTCAGTGTTTTGTTTTTGCTCCTGGATTAGGAATTTTTGTCTTTTATGTAGGCGTACAAGCAAAATTAGCTCAAGTAACTCATTTTTCAAAATTAATGATTCTCAAGTTTCATTTACACAGATATTTTGAATAGATTTGACATCAAAGCTTTCTCCTTGAGTAGGTTCATTGCTCAGTCTGTAATGGAAATTTTAATGGCAGACACATTGGCATTTATTAGTCCATGGAATTTATTCCTCACTGTGAATCTTCTAGTATCTTGTCCAACTTAATTTCCAAAGGCACAAACAATGAAGTATTCCCTTTGAGAAATTATTCATCATTCTACAAGGCCTCGCTATGGACAGATGCCATTGTACACATCCTTGCTAAGTATTCCTCTGAGTAGCTTCATACTGGTGTGCAATTTCTTACTCTGAAATCATCCTAAAGAATTTTCCCCTCTGTTAGTGGAAGGCCTGCATTCTTCTAAATGGTCTCAATCCTCTTGGCTGTTAATAGATCTATTCAAAATGGTTTTCTTTGTGTATATAGCCCACATGCTTATCCAAATTCTCCTGGAGTATTCCTGAGAAAAAGAACAAAACATAACCAAAATACAAGTCATTCTTTTGGATTTGTTTGGCTTTCATAGTGTAGCTCCTTCAATCTTTCATCAATAATTTTGTGAATGTCTACTATTGTGCCAGGCCCTGTGATAGATGCCAGGGATATTAAAGTGGCCAAGACAGATGTGGAACCTGCCCTGGTGGTGAATAAACACTATGGAAGAGACAGATGATGAACTGTTAACAAATGAATAATCTAAAAGAGTGTGCTGTGCTGGGAAATAACCATGGAGTGTGAGAGACAGTCTTTTTTAGATGAGGTGATCTGGGAGGCCTTCTGAAGCTCCACAGGATGAACAAGGAAGTTAAGGGGGAACATGGCTTGTGAGGTGTTGAAGGATCGGGGTGTTTCAGACAAAAGAAATTGCAGGTGAAGAGGTCCTGGGCCAGGAAAGAGCTTGGAATGTTCTCATAGGATTAGAAGACACATGTAGCAAGAGGCAAGCTTCTTAAGACCGAGTTGGAATAGGAAGAAGAGACCAGATTTTGCAGAACCTTGTAAAATGAAAGAAAAAAATTGAGGACAGTTAAGCAACTGTCATGATCATTTCTCCATCCAACCATCCATGACTTTGATGGTTTGGAATGGAAAGGATTAGGATCCAGTGGTAGTGGGAGAGGTAGTAGAAGTGGAGCAGAAAGCTGGAGGACCGTTAGGAGACCACTGAGGTCAACCACACAAAAGATAAGAATGCCTTTGACTGTGGAGGGCAAATTAAGATGTGTTTTGGATATAGAACAGTTGGCACTGCTGGTGAATTTGGTGTGCAGGATGAGAGGCAGGGAGGGCTGAAGGGTGACTCCTAAATGCCTGACTTCACCAACTAGATATGCAACATTTCCTGTGATGGGAAAGAAAAGGGTGTTTGCAACTTAAAAGATGGTATTGAAAACCCTGGGAATGAATGATTTCATCCAAGAAAGAATATAAGAAAAAAGAAAACTATGGAACTCAACATTTAGAAGGCAGGGAGAGGAGAAAGGGCCAACAAAGGAGACTTGGCAGAACTACAGAAAATAAGAAGGAGGAAAAGAAAACAAAAGGAAAAGCTGAAAGAGATGAGGAAGGGATTAACCTTCAAAAGGTTCTGAGAGTCCATTAAGATGAAGAGAGAAAATTGACGTCGGAAACCATCCAGATGGAGCTCATCTGAGACCTTGAAAACAAGAATTTTAATGGAATGTTGAGGACAGAACAGAAGTGGGGGTGAGTTCTAAGTGGGAAATTAAGAAATGGAAAAAGCATAAAAGAAATGTCACCTACTATGACAAAAAGGATGATTTGTATCAAGTTATTTGGGAACTGGGGGATGTACAGAGAAAGGGACTTATATCTTCCTAAAATATGTCAACACCATCCTGGCTTATTTTAAATTTGTATGTAGCATTTCTTTAATTATCAACTTATCATAAAAGTTGTAATGACTTGATCACTTTTCTTCATCGACTCTCATCTTTTAAACATATAACCATTCTTTCTAACCACTTTCCTACCTTACAATAACATTCCAGAGAGCTCAGAGGGACACTTGAATGAGCACGTAAGCCAGTCACAGTTTCCACAGACTTCAGTGCTTTGAAAGACTCTCCAGCACTTTGCAAAACAGACTGAGAGATAATGAGTGTTATAATGAGGAACTGATAAACAGAAGTTCACATTCTAGTCCTTCCACTCCATCACAGATTTCCCAATGCAGATACTTCTTTAAGATAAAATAGATTTTGCGATGGGAGACCTATCATGAAAGTGAAGCCTGCCACTGTGTTGCATCATGGCTCATAAACTATCTCATGTTAGAATGATTTTAAGTTATTTTATTTGACACAAATTATTGTAAATTGCCATCAGATTTTTCTCTCAAATAAGTGCCATATCGATGCTTTTTTCCTCCTTTAAAATATAATTGACAAGTAAAAGTTCATCTGTCTGATGTTGCTTTATGCTCGCAGAGCATCTCGGTTCCACTGCTGTCAGTCTGGGATTGACTGTATCCCGTAATGTTATTCTTGCTGAGTTCTAGGGACAATCAGCAAACTATCTTGGCTATGAACCATCACCCCTTATACCACTGAGCAATTGCTGAGCAACAGCAGAGAACACACAGCATTTGCAGGCAGGCAGAAGACCTGAGTGGGAATCCCAGCCCATGTGGTAACTACCCAGGTGAAGTAGGCAAGTTATTTGAACTCCTCTGGTTCTCAGTTTTCCTCATTCATAAACAGGGATAATGCATAGTACTTTCCTAACCATCCCACAGGGCAGTTAGCATGTTCAAACGTGAAAGCACTTTATAAAAGGTCTGAACACTTGGTCAGGGTTGTGGGGATATGAATAATGTGCACATTTTATCTCCCTTGGACTCTCAAAGTCCACCACATTTTTTTCCGCTCTCTAATTTTTAAGTCTTCGCTGCTGTATTTTCCAGCCCACCTCCTCACCTTACCCCCAACTATCTTTCGGCTGTTTCGATTGAAATCTGCTTCACGTGTTCATTTCCTAGTCTAATCCCTCAAGGTTGCTAGTTCCGCTATATACCCTTAGGTTAGAATGTGATTATCATAAAGTGAATAGACGAGAGAGAAACTTATTTATGGGGGAAAATCCATTGTCTTTTCCATGTTTCACATCCACATAGGTGGCATCTGTCATAGGGACAATCTATCTCTGCTGTTCATCTGTCTTTTGTTCTTGTTGCTGAAATCGGGAGCCTTCAGCAATATGCATCCATCCACATTTCCAGTTCTTAGGCAACACAGCTTTGCGTTCAACGAAGAAGGTAGCATATGGCTGTTAGGACCTTTGCAACGGAGAAGCCCTCAACACGTGCAGTGGATAGGCCTCTTTGCTGACTAACTGAACATTTTGCATTAAGTTTCACTATTTAATTTTCAAATGGAATGCAAACTGTGTGACTCATGTTCTGTTAATAATTGCTTAACACTGTTTCCATGCTTGAATGTTGCTGTATTAGGAAAGAATTTTGTTTAACGTATACTTACAGGGGTGTCCTGCTGAGTCACAGTGCCAAGAAGGCAAAGCGTCCGAGAGCAGAATGGAAACCCTGACATTGGTCTAACATCTCACAGCAAAGCGGGTTGCAGTGCGCTGGAGCCTGGCTGTTACACAGCACAGTCAGACAACAGCAGTGGCAGGGAGATGGCAAAGGAGGGCTGGGTTAAACGGCTTCCCACTCACATCTCTTCTTGCAGGATGTCACCAGGGCTGGCCTAGGGTATACTGGTCACAGGGAGTAAAGTGAGCTCAGGCTGACTTTCCCTTGAATAAAGCAGCCCCCTTTTCAGAGTTCTCCACAACGGCACTGAAAGATGCGGTTCTCAGTCTTTAAGCAGCCCCACCAAAATCAAATGATTTCAGAACTTCTAAACATTTTATTAAACAAAATCTTTGGGTATGTTGCTTTCTGTTTACTGCAACATGCTCTGGGGGTTTGGTTACCTAGGAAGATTCCAGGTCTATAGTGATGATTTTAACTCTCACACTGGAGAAATTTAGTCATATTTTCCAGTAAACTGCATTAGTTCCTTTCTTTCTCTCCTGATACTCAACAGTTACAAGAATCTCTCACCTATCTTGGATATGATTCCCTTGTAGGTCGTTGAAATTTATGCTATAGCTATTGGGATGGGAGAAGAGGAAAAAATAAAACAGAAGACGTTTGTCCAAAGGTTTATATATTTTCCCAACTTCCTGGATATTACATGTTGTTGAATATTTATTAATTCCCCCTGTATTTCATTCCCACTTCTTCAAAAAAAAAAAAAAGAAAAAGAAAAAAAGCCTGTATGGAAACTTTGGATATCCAACAATTTGGTGAACTCTTTCTGTATTTATCTGCTATCTCCTTCTACAGCTAATCATTCTAAGAATCCAGTGACCGCTTAGAGCAGATGTTTAGAACACCTTCCCTGCACTATATTATATAATCACATTAATTTCATTTTAATCATGTTTCCTGATTTTATCAAGGCATATTTATCTGTAACTAGATTCAGGAACTCTTTAACAGAGTCAGAAGCATTGTGAGGTATTTACATCAATATCCATGTCCTGCTGAGGTGTAGACTGTTTGTTATTCATTTTACTAAACTAGAACAAATACTTCAGATCCTAATGCCTAGCACTGATAGGGACTTTCCTGTCATGGAGGACTACCAAATACCAAGAAATTTATGGGTGAGACCTATATAGAACTTTGGAATATAGACAGAGGGTTGGATAGAATTTGGTAGAAATGAAGATTGCAGGGGGATGGTGCAAGGTCTTGAGACAGCTAGATGATTTTCCCACACAGCTTTGAACCCTTTGTGTCTATAAAGTAGTTTTACTGTAGTAGTCCTAAAATCTCCTTCAAGATTGAATGTTTTGTGTGAATTTTCACTTAAATTTTTTTCCTTATTGAAAAAATTAGAGTTAAGAGGCCAAGAGAAATATGTTGTATATTTATATTCTTCAATTTTAAAGGAAGTCCAAAGTGAAAATGGAATAATGTGAGTGGAATAGTTTGAAATCATAAAAATGTTCACAGATTCTTATGTGCATGAAATACTTATAACACAATGAAGCAGGATTATCTTATTGAAAGCAGTAATTTTTGTTTTATTTGAATGACTGAACATAACTTTATTGGTTTTTCTTCTTTTTAAAAAATATCTAACAGAGAAGAAAATCACGATATTCAGACCTTGACTTTGAGGTAAGTGTCTAAGGATTATTTTTTTAATTTTAATTACTTGAATTCAAAGTTGGTGTATAATTACTTAAACATATTACCCTGTGCATCTGTGTAGGAGTTCTACTTTTTTTAAAAATTAAATGTGAAATCAAACATTTTTAATTAAAATCCCTACTGTATAACTAGTTGTAGAAAAAACAATTAAGTTCTAACTGCTTTAAGTGTATGCTAAGACTGAGATTCTCCAGACAAGTAAAGAATCCATTTCATAAACACTAAGATAAGCAGACAATTTATGTTGAGAGTTGAACTTGGTCAATTTTTTTACCTCCCTCAGGTTGTTGGGAGGTAGGAATTTCGTTTTCTTGATTTTTCATATTTAAAACAATTGTGTTTGTTTTACTTCAGTGAGGACGTGAAGAGAGCCGTGTGAGGGGCTTTGGCTGGGTAGTTAAGCTTCCTCAGGACTGACTTGCTTTGAGTCAGTGGTACCATAGGCTCCCTGTGGTACCTTCCAGACTCTTTTTTCCAATAGCAAGTGTTGGTTCAATGTGCTCCTGTGTTTGGTAAATGCTTTTTCACAGATATAAACAAGACGAAGATGTTCATTTTCCAATTCACATTGAATTTATATTGCTGCTGTAATACTGATGCTAGAAATTACTGAAATCATACCGTTTGAGTGGCTTGTGCTATGTACAAAATTAATGATGTTGGAGCATCACATAAAATGCACTTATGCATCTTGATAATTGGATATGATTCATAGCCTGCTGACATAATTGGATATAGTACATTATCAATTTATCCAGCATATTTGTACTGTTGTGATACTTACATAGAACTCAACACTCTTAGCTGATATTCCTAAAATTACAGAAGCTTCCCAGAACATGGAAACTCATAATTCCATCATTTCATTTATGTAGATGCGTGTTGTAGCTCAGTAATGCACATCAGGTATCAAAAGGGAGACAATTGTTTTTATTTACTGCAATGGTGCATAAGTCCTGATTTTACCTTGAATAGAGTCTAAGGAGAATTGGTCTTTTTTAGGCATATTTCAGGAGTATTTGTACAAGATACAAAGTAATGATAATGAATCTGACCTCAGTGATTATGTGGCACATTTTAGTACTGATGTGGCTCAATTGTAGTAACCTGGTACAGAACCAATATTTCATTATGTTCTAAATTGTTTAGGTAAAAGTATCAAGACTATAAATTCAAAGAGAAATAAGCAAAAGTCTTCATTTTAGATCCTTTAGTGCCTTTTAAGGGACAGATATTTTAGGGTTTTTTCTATTAATTCTTCAGGTAGCCAAAAAAGAGGATCATCTGGTGTGAGTGTGTGTGTGTGTGTGTGTGTGTGTGTATTCCTGAAAACAATCAGTTGTTGTGTTAGTACAAAGAGAAGGAGGTGGGAATTAACCCACTAGGTATCAGTGGTAAAATATAGTAAAAATCTAGATCTAAAATCAAGCCTCAGTGCAACCAACTAAAGTTATGTCATTGCCAGCACTGAAAAGAAATCTAATCACACAGTGTCCTTTGGAGCATTAGAAAAATTGTTATTTTTCTTTTGTATTTGTATTTGTATTTTTCTCTATGGCAACTGGTAGCAGACTCCCTTAGCAGATCCTTCTTCCTGTGCTTAGGATTCCAACATACAGCCAGGATATTATCGAAACATCTGCTGGTAATGAAAGGAAGTGGCAACACTGCAACCCTGGATATTTTCTTGTGCTCTTTAATTGCTTTAGTTATTGCGTGATTTCTATAGGTGTCAAATCTTGCCAGAAAAAGTCTTTGAGGTATTACTTCTTTTTTAAGCAACTGTTCAATAGTGCTCCCCTTCATCTATGTGCAACTATAGTTATGTAGCAGATGTCTAATAGATTGTGTTCAGAAAAATTAGGGTGCATTGAAACATTTAACACAATCTATCTGTTCTTTATGGATGGTCCTTGAAGAGGAGTTCAAGTTGTCCCCTCCCCGTTTTAATTCAGGCTGGATAAATTAAGTATGTTTATGTCAATCTTTCTGATAACCCTCACCCAACCCCAGGAAGCTTTACCACACAATGGCCAACTCAGGCATTTTGTCACTGACAGACAAACTTTGCCTCCTGGACTCCTGAAAGCATCTTCCCTTCACACACTCCCCAGAAACTACACATGATAACAATATTCTCTTAACTCACATATCCATAAAACCCTGTGGGTAAGTGTCATACATGGGAAGAGCCCTTTCATGGAGCCGATCTCCAAGACGATATTGAGCAAAGAAAGCAAAAGGTTGACTGGTCATAAAATGGTGGAACATGGATTCTTACTTTCTGGAAACTACACAGAAAATAACTGTAGTGATGACTCTATGTTCTGTGACCAAATCTTTTACTGGATTTGTATTCCCAACTCCAAGCGGAGACTTGGTATATCATAAGCATCCAATAAGGCTTTGTTGAGTGAGTGATGAAAACTTGAATTTTTAATCTGGTTTGCTTTAATAAAAAATGATCAAGCATTATATCTGAGTTGAGGCAGAGAGCAGTGTAGAAAATGGACCATTATGGAGGTAACACCTCAAAGATATCCACATGGGACTTCAAAGCTACCCACATCAAATATAACTCAAGGAGCTAAAAATGGCAGGTAGAAATTCCCAGAGGAGGAAAAGGCATAGAGATTGGCTGAGTGTGGCATGTGCAAGAAACAAGAAGCAAGTCAAAATTCACCATAACATGGGGTCTGTGGAAGAAAAGCACAGACAGAGAGGGTAATTTAGAAACCATATAGTGAAGGGCTTGCAACCATGGAAACAATTACCTGATTTGTTACTAAAAGCTGCTTAGTCTTTTCTGTTGTATTTTGTTTTGTTTATTTTTAGTGAGGAATATTTTTAGGACAAATCTGGGCTATGGAAAGATGAATATGGAAGTAATAGGAAGGAGATATTATTGTATGGTGAACGAGGCAGTTGAAATATAAATTAGGAAGTGACTAGTCGAAGAAAGAAGAAATGAAAGTCCACTTCCTAGAGGTGGTAGGAGAGGAGAAGGACATAGGGACACTGCAGAGTCAAGATCAGATCCTTAACTGAGCATAGGGTCAAAGGGCAGGGGAACAGAAGAAAGATAGCTCTATGGGTCTGAGTCTGGGTTTCTGCTACTAGTACCACAAACAGATCCAGGGAAGCCAAGGTGACATCTAGCTAGGATGAGTTGCATTTTAATACTTTAAGGATTAAGGTGACTAATATGATGTTAAAACAAAAACATTTGGCAGGTGATTTAAATTGTCTGTCTTGGATTGAGGACGAAGCTCAAGGAATTCTAAGGAACGCTATTATAAACCTCCATTCTGAAACCATAATAGACATTGTTATTCTTTCCATGTTAAAAATACATGGAGAGAGGTATCTATTTGGTATCTTCTCTTGCAAAACCATGGGGATAAACCTTGTCACATTCTTCCATGGGAACCACGCAGCCTTTTAAACATGCTTTAGAATGTTCCTTTGATGTTTCTAGTGAGTCTTCCACTCCCAGTAAACCCATGCTTCTCATTCTGGGCAATGGTGGTGGGCAGCAGGCACAAGGCAGCACCGATCCAGGGTGATCACGAGCTATCTTTGTGGGGACTTAATTTTATTGGAAGATTTGGGAGAATATAGTCAAGTAAGATAAAATGTTATTTTATACTCTTTTTATATCACTGTGAACACAGCTAAGCTATGACATAGAAGATAAAATTTAAATTAATTTCTAAATATCAATAGAAAGCATACGATTTCTTAGAAATGTCCTTTTCATAAAAGGTCCCTTCCTGCTTTGTCCCCGACCCCCAGCAGTGGGTACATTTTGTTAGGCAATCTGCACATTTTGGGAGGAAAAATTTGAGCACTGCAAACTTGGCTATATCCATCTCTTGTAGCTTCCTAAATTTAAACTATTGCAAAAGTATTTATTTGTAGCCAAGTGTACTCTTGAGTGACAGTGACTATATATATATGCACACACACACCTTATTCAGTCTTTTCAGACCTTTTGTCTGGTTTCCTTTAAGCCCTGAGTACATATTTATTCAAATAGAAACATGTTTGAAATGTAAATAGACACTGTAATGTCAGACATTTCAAATGGCTACAGGTTCTGTCTTATGGATACATTGGGACTCTGGCCAAAGAAAAGTACATAAATCATCCCCTTCCCACAATGTGGCTTTGATTTGATAGTCAACCTTAATTCCTGAAGTGTCTCTGGCTTCCTTGACATGGGTTTTCACATCACTGCAGACTAGTATTCAACAGCCCAATCTGGATTGAAGCCTGTAAAGCAGTGAGACGAGTAGAGATAAACCTAGTTTTATATGAGTAAATATGGACATTGGCAGTTTAGCTATATAAATGCCTAACACTGAAAAGGTAATTCGGGCCAAGTGGTTTCTAATTCCTAACAGCACATGATTTCCCAGTCCCATAATCTAAAGTTTATAGTCGGGAGATTCTCCAATTTTTTCTAGCAATTTCTTTCCATTTCTAAAACTTTATATATAGTAAAGCCTATCTTATCTGTAATTCAGACTTAAAGAGATTCCAACTCTATGATTCAAGACTCTGAATTTGGAAGAGAAAACCTTCCGTTTGTTTCAAACCACCTTCAGGCCCTTTATAAGACATTTGTACAGGAAATAAGGGATCACAAGAGGACCAGAACAGGGAGGGAGGCTTTTTGTCTGGGGCCAATAAAATGAGTCTTCCCTCCAGTGGAGAGGCCTCTTGAATAGAACGAGAGGGGGCAAGATTGATGATGACCTTCCAAGGCCTATGTATCTATGTATCTATGACATCTCATTCATTTAATTTATTCCATACACATCTGTCGAGCACCTGCAGAATGCCAAGCACTGTGCTAGGTGTCAGGGATGCAAAGTCACTGCCCACGACGTGTTCAGAGACAAAATAAGGAGACCAGCCTTCAAACCAGAATTGCAGGATTATGGGACTGTTGCAGGGTGATCAATATCCACAGAGCTTATGGGCTCTCTACAGAGGGCCCCTCACCCACCCTGGACTGTTTCATCTCCTTTTCCATCAGAAAAAATGAGATGGCATAATCACAGACTTGAATGGTCTGATAAGGGATGCTCCCTGGATCTGCGGGGTCCATCTAAGACAGCAAGCATCACGCAGAGAGAACTCACTTGGATTCAGAATGGATTCCAACCTCCCACTACCTGTGTGAGCTGGGAGCTTTACTGGCCTCTCAAGCTAAGTCTCCTAATCAGTCAAGTGAGATAGGGCCCACCACCTCCCAAGGTTATTGTGAGTATTGGGGAAGATAATAATGGCTACTCTGGTTCTTACCTGTGTGCTCCAGTGATGTGATTTATAGCCCTTTTTAAGTCTTCAAAACAATCTTACAAGGTTATTCTGACTACTGAAACTGTGGCTAAAGGGAGGTTGGGTTTTGGGCCTCTTACCACACAACTTGAAAGCCATGGAAGTAGGATCATAATCCAAATTTGTCCAGACCTAGAGCTGTTAGATTTGATATGTCCCAAGTATTTAATCAAGGAGATTGTCTGGGATGTAATAGGAGCTCAAGACATGAAGTTTATTCACATCTTAATTTTTCTCAAATATCTGAAATTTCATGAAAGTGTTTTACAGTGTATCACTTTTTCTCTAATTTCAACAATTAAAAGGCTGCCAAGGCTGCCTCCCTTGAATTACAAAGATAAAATAAAAGAGAAGTGTCCTATGAAAAAAGCTATTCGGGAGACACTACTTTTAGGCACTTAGGTGGCTGGTCTTCTTGGGATGGCTCTTCAATACAGTTTTGAAAAAGGCTGAATGATAATAATCTGAGTGCAAGGGAGCATTGCCAAGCATTTATCTTTATTGCAAAAGATGCCTGTAATATTTGAAAGGCGTTATAACTGAAGGAACCTGAATTTTATATGTATTGCCAATTAGAATATATTTGATTGCTTAAACAGAAAATCCACATGAGTTACAGTTTTGTCACAGAAGTCAATTTCTTTGAGACACAGAATGTTTAGGTCACAAAAGAAAGAAAAATGTAAACAGATAAACACTAAGGTCTGTAAAAATCCAAAAAGAGCCATCAAAATGAACCAGTAAGATTTATAAGCATGAAAACTTCTAATTAGGTGAGCAAGATCATCAAAGGCATGACTGCTTCAAATAAATAATTATTTAGGCAAGTAAATAAATCAAGGGAAACCCTTATTACTTGTGACAACTAACACTTCAGCTTAAGTTTTTATCCCAGAACATTACTGGGATAGAAACCATCCAATATTCATTGTGATGCTGGCTTTCTTCTCAATGGAACCTTCCCCACTAAGAAAAGCAGAAAGATGTACTTGAGTTTATGAACAAGAAGGAATCATTCATGGAAGGTCAAACTGGGCCCATGACAGATATGTGAGCTGTCCCTTGGCAACCCTAATGTGACACTCCTCTCAGAACCAGCAGGCCATCATTGCTATGGTGATTTCTGGCTGTGCTAAGAAGGCAGTTTCAAATTAGAATGGTTATCTGGCATGAGGATGTTTCTAGATAGGAAGGGCCCTGAATTTTAGCATCTAAATTTTTCATTTGTCTTTATATTCATTTCAGGGTCCTTGAGCTTCATTGTTCAGAGTAGCTTTCATGAACTTATGGAGAACATTGCAAACTGCTTTTTGGTTGTATCATAGTGGTATCCACCATATACATTTCTGAGAATGTCTTAACAATCCAACTCCTCAAAATAAAATCCACTCGGTTCAGAATCAAGCACTGCCCATTCAATCAGGACATGATTTAAAAACTCCTATCAGTTAATGTATCCTCATTTCCATGGGATATATTTGACACTTTGTTTGCTTCATTAAACATGCTTTACCCGTCAGGGATATTTGGTTACAAGAGACAGAGTGATTTTGACTGACAGACAAAAGAGAACTTTGTTGGAAGGATATGGAAAAACTCACCTCTTGAAAAGGGATGGTAAAGACCTTGATGGACAGTTCCCCAGTGCAAAGTCGGGACCCTCTGATGAAATAAAAGATAAGTGGAAGACGACACAGCAAACCCACCACAGGGCCACCTTAGAGCAGGCGTGCTGTGCCAGCAGTATCAACCATCTTAGAAGAAAATAAGTCCATCTCTTTGGAAAGGAATGATTGTCTTGAGGAAAGGGGATGTGGGCATAACATTAAAAGTTGTACTAGGAATTCTCGGCATTTTATAAAATGGAAGAAAGAGAACAAACACGATGCAGGAATAACTGATTTGAGAATTTGCAACTTAAAAATGAATATGTAAAGATTGGGAAACTGACCTCACGTGGATTTCTCGTAGCAAATTTCCCTGTCACTTACTGCTATAACAGCACCGCTTCTTTTCCTTACCACAGTCTAATTTAACTTTCATTTGAGTTATTATGTGATTAATACCTAGGTCCTCCATTACACCTCAAACTATAAAAGGGCAGGGACTCTACCAGATTTTGCACACCATTGTTACTCCCCCGTTTAGCTCGATATGTGATGTCATGAATATGTATTAACTGACAGAATGAAATATCGTTAGAGAAATATCAGTACTATGACATCACTCCTACTGCACCCTAGCACAAAGTAACTGTGTGGTTAGACTCGTTATCATGAAAAAACACTATTTGTAAGTTAGAGCCAGAGTCGATATTCTGATGACTATAGTTTTGTTTTGTTTTGTTTTGTTTTTAAAAGCATTCCTCCCCCCTCCCCTCCCCAAGTTCCCTGAAAGTCATCAGACCCGCCCATCCCCACCCCACCGTCAGAGTCTGGCTCCTGCAAAAAAAAAAAAAAAAAAAAGCATTCCTTGTAACACAAATCCGTATTTTAGTCCGTGTCTTAGGACCTGGTGCTGCTGGAAATATTTGCCTCCCTAAGGACAGAATGTACTGCATTGTTTGCCAGCTACTTGGTCCTCAATATCCCTCCATAGCGTTGTTTATGCAAATCCCCCTTCCATCAGTCCGCATCAGCTATCACTAGTCAAGTTACGTTTGCCTGGTGTTCCTCTGTAAACCCTGCAAATCTGTTTTTTGTACTCTTCCCAAAACTGCAGGGAAGTTAATCACTCTGTAGCCGGGTGCTGTGTTTCATGCTCCTGTAACCACTGATGGTGCCATGTTCCCATCCTCCCCACCTGATTCATCAACAGCAAACTCCTAGAGCTCAGAAGAGCCAAGGTGGAAATAATCCAGTAGAGCAAGACTTAAAATGACAGAATTCTCTCTTATGAGAGTAGGCTAGTGAAAATGGAAGAATTAGCTAAACAAAGTATTGCCTAAACACAGATTCATTAAATATAGGAAATTAAAGTTGGCATGAGAGAAGAAGCCTTTTTAAGATATGTTAAAAATGCCATTTGCATTTTTCTTTTGCCGTTTTTGTTCTCAAGGAGAAAAAGTGTTCTACACAAATGTCTTTTGAGAAGAAAATTGAGCATTATAGATCTTCCTCCAAAGATATATTTCTTTTTTCAAAACAAATCCTTACTTTTGAAAATATTTGATAATTAAAACAATAGACCAAATGTTCAAATCCTAGCTTAGGCATGAATATAGTATACCCATGCAATCCACAAGAGCAAATGGTGAGTTATGAATCACATGCTTAAAAAAAACTATGAAATCTTACACAAACATGAAGGCATAATCTTGGAGAACCACCAAAACTTTGAAATTTTTAACCTTTGGAAATCACAGTAGAGGAAGGTATTTTCTCCTTTACACTTGTAAATACAGGGGATTTATTATCTAACTCTTCTTTGTTAGTGCTCTTTTAAAGGCTCTGTAACAGAAAAAGATTCAGCTCATGATATTATACCTACCCCGAGGTCATTTTTTATTTCTGACTCTATTTGTTGAGTTATGATGAATTTGGAAGAAGTATATCACCAGGGATGAAGAATATCAATATATTTGTATCTGTGCTTGTAGAAGCTTATCAACCACACAATTTATGCTCTGAGTTCTAAGTGTTAAGATTCTGTACCATTTTGTAAACAAATATGTGAAACCTGTGGGTCAGATTTTCCTTCTGCAAAGCTCAATCACTATGCACCAGGAAAGTGTAAGATTTTAGATCTCACATTATATTTCAGACACTTTAGTGCTTTGAGTCAGCCTTAAATGGCAGGGCCTGGGATTTTGCTTCCCCTTAAGTACAGCCAGCTAAGATTTTAGTGTTTATAGAAATAAAACATAAAAATGTAATATCTCCCATGGCAAACACTGAGAGACTGTGGTGCTTTACAAGTCAACGTTTTTAAACTTTTTTTTTATATTGTCACAATTTTTGTAAAACAGCTTTAACTTTGAATGATGAAAATCTTACACAAGAATGACTGCTATATTTTTAATGCACCCACAGGAGAAAACTATTTTTTGGTAATCTTGTAAGTGGAAGAAATAGCCAATTCTTCATGTTCCAGAAGTGCTGACCATAAGACAAGGATTTGGTGCAAACCATTTGCATTTTTGGCATCTTCTGGGACTTTCTAGTTCCTGCAAAACTTGATTTCCCTTATTAGCATAGCAAAATACTAAATCTCTTCTTTTAACACATGAATCAGATTAGAAACAAGAGCCATCTTACTCTCTTTTGCAGAAGGTCATGCATACAAGGAAGAGGCATATGGAACTGTTTCAGGAACTCAATCAGAAATTTCAAACTTTGGACAGATTTCGGGATATACCAAATACAAGCAGTCTGGTGAGTATGCTTTACTTCATCGGTGCCTGATGCCACCATAAAGATGCATCATGTCAGGTGTCCCCCCTGCCTTCAGGAATCTCCCAGTTGTCTTGGGAACACAAGAGTGGCAAAATGAAAAATAAGTAATAATCCCCCGAAGGTTCTTTGAAATGTACTAAGAGGCAACTTAGGAATGACAGAGTCTTTAAGTGTTTTATTCATATTTCAAATGTTCTCAATTATAAGGTCTAATTTGAATTAGTTATATATCAAAAATGTGCTGGATTCACTTGTACCTTTTATCATCAGAGTTTAAAGTCAGTTAATTCAAATTTCCAAGTACTTGACCAAATATTTTCATTAGAATGCCTGGCATTTTAAGGTCATTAATATATATTATAAATATATAAATAACACATATATCTGTCTCTCTCTCTCTCTCTCTCTCCATATATATATATATATATATATATATATATATATATATATGGAGAGAGAGAGAGAGTTGCTACCTAAAACTAGACTGGTGGGCTTTGTCTACCAGAGTTTCAGGATACACATCAGCGCTGGGGGCTTTGATTGTTGATTGCAGCCATTCTCTTCACTCATTCCCACTACTATAATGCTGGCATAGGATGTAATCAAATAAAATGATGTTTTGCAGTTACTATGTGCATGGCACAATCAAAGCTCCAGAGAAGGCTGTATCATTATTCGTGAGAGCACTGGAGCAGGCATCCAGAAATCAGTATGATGCTTCGACAAGATATTTCAGTTTTATGATGGTGCAAAAGCAATATGCATTCAGTAGAAGTCGTACTTTGAATTTTGATCTTTTCCCAGGCTAGTGAGATGTGGTCCAGTACTCTCTCGTGATGCTGGGCAGGGGTAGGGATCCACAGCTCCCACTCAGTCCCGAGATCATGAGGGTGAACAACTGATACACTGACAACCGTTCTGTACCCAGACAACCATTCTGTTTTTCACTTTCAGTGCAGTATTCCATAAATTACGTGAGATATTCAACACTTTATTATAAAACAGGCTTTGTGTTAGATGATTTTGTCCAACTATAGGCTGATGTAAGTGTCTGAGCACCTTTAAGTTCGGCTGAGCTAAGCTATGATGGTCGTCAGTAGGTTAGGTGTATTGAATGCATTTCGACTTATGATATTTTCAACTTATGATGGGTTTAGTGGGACATAACCCTGTCATAAGTTGAGGAAGATCTGTAGAAGAAAGCTCAAGCAAGAGCTATCTGCTTGAGCTTTCTAGCAGATAGTTAGCTTCTGCTAAGAACTCGAGAGCTCAAGAACGATCTTGAGCAAGTTACAAAGTTCAATTTCTGAACCTCAATTTTCTCCTTCTAATTTGGGCATAGAAAAACAGTCATTAATAATACACTTCCTTCGATCCATGCACTTTCCAAAGCGGGTGGGACCCTGAGATGCTACAAGCTGAGACTCAGCTCTGAGGGCTGGAGCTGGGACAGCCGTCTGACTCCACGTTTCTCCTCTCCAAGCGTGGCACTCCTTTGCCTCACACTTTTGCAGTCCCTAGCTGGACCTATTCCTTCCAACCTCTGGCGTTCTGAAATACATGTCACTCTAAGGTATTTGGGGTCACTTTCTAACGCTAGTGATTCTTTCATACGTGTATGGGTCTTAATCCTGGCTTCCTGATTAGTATCATTAGCTTATCAACAGCAAGAATTTATGTGTCTTTGTGTTTTTCTTGTATTCTTCTCAGTACTAAGTATGATGCTGGTCATGCGTGGTAAGTTACCAGTAAACGGCCGCTCTTGATTTCTTGCATGTCTAATAGTTTAATCTGCATTTGTTAAATGAAGGTTATCAGAAGTATATACACTTTAACTCTTCATTGGTCTCTAAAGAGTTTGTGTATATCAGTCTATTTTCCTCCATACAGCAGGAATCATGTGTGATGTGGAATCATCAACACAGCAATAGGCATAGAGAAAACACTTACACGTAGTGAGTGGTTCTTTCTCATCTACTGCCCCCCGCCCCAAATATTAAGCTGTCAGTTTTTAGTTAGCAGGAAAATGAAAATTGCACCATTGAAATTAGACCTAAACTTATTAGCTGTTCATTTTGAAATGTTGAAAGCTAACATTGAAATGAATTGAAGAAACTTCATTTTGTTTTTTGGGTTTTTTTAAGAGAAGGTTATGTTTACCAATCCAAAAGCCTTATGCAACCAATACAGCTGGCTGACTGCTATAATATGACTAAAATTTCCCCTTGTATGGTCTGGGTATTAAATCATTAATAGCACAAATATCTGTATCTCAGTTTCCTGACAACCAAAATAGTCTACTAATTACAGCACATCTCTGCAGCAGCCTGCCTTTTCTGGAAAGGATTTATAAATATTTATCATTTGGGAGGTTAGGAGTGGCGAGGATAGTTGTCATTGCTGCTTCACTATTGTCCTAAATACATGAGAACAGAGAAAAAAATCCTGATTCAGTTCTGATTAATAAGGAACGTGTGAGTGAGTTCACTATCCTTAACTCAGTCATATAATTCATAGCGGCACATTGCTAATGGAACAGTGCATAATTGGGTGGAGAAAGACATTTTCAAAACAGAAACCTCAATGAAGTCTGTTTCATTTTTTTTTCCGGCTCCTAACTCACAAAACCTGCCTGGCACCTGCAAATGATGGTAATTATGTAGAATGTGGGAAATCAAAGGGAAACCAAAAGACCATTAAGTCCATCTCCCTGTTCCAGCCCGGACAGCACCTGAATCCCTACAAGGGGTAGGCATTGTTAACAGCCCTTCCCTGTGAGTGTCTCCATCAGGATCCCACCCGCGCAAGCAGCAGCTCCAAATTCTCCCTCTTTTAGAATGTAAAATAAACACATTCTCTTTCACTTTGTCCCTGCGATCGGTAGACTGGAAGGAAAGAAAGAAGAGAGGGAGGGAAGAAAAGGTGAAGGGAAGGAGGGAAAGAGGAAAGGATGGAGGCAGGAGGGACTTACAAGTCTGCCCGACCCTCAACCCCGGCTGGGAACTGCGGGAAACACGCAGGCAGCCCAGGCCATGTTTCCGGTGGCTCTGAATTCTCATATTCCATTAATGTTCTCTATTTATACAGCCTAAGACCATATTCACATTTTTGGAAGCCTCACGCATGTTAGCTTATACTGAGTTTATAATTTATTAGGGCTTTATCACACATGTTTCAGTTTGAGTACATCGCCTCTGTTCTATACTTGAGCTCAAAAAGCAAACCAACCGACGTAAAACAGTTACATCAAGTCAGGAACTTGTACCAACTCTGATTGAATTTTATATCAGGATTTAGGCCTCCACTGAAAGCTTTCCTGGCCTAGGTGGCTCTCCCTGTGGAATTCAGTGATCCCCACGGGCTGTTCCAAGGTTGATCTTTCCTTGGACCGTTGAATAGTTTACACTTTCCACGTGAGAATCCATCCACCCCAAGCACAGAGGAAGATGGGTGGCCCGTGGGCACCACCCGCTGACTTCCAGCCCCCTCACTCCCCAGGGGTCCTGTTCCCACCCTGATTGCTGGGGGTGGCGGTTCTTCTCCACTCAAGGGTGTCCGCACACTTGGGAACAGTGGTGAGAACCACAGCTCAGCAGGGAGTACTATGGGATGCCAGAGGAGATGAGCCACGTTAACTAATTTATTACCCACTAATAGAAGCTCTCGGAAATTCGATCAGTCCCGTACTGCCAATAATACTATTTGAAATTAGAATCTAGACACCCTGACAGAGTTTTAAATGAGCCTTTTTAGTTCCTGTATCCATGGTGCTTGATCTTTAAAATATAAAAGGAAAATCACACTTGTTCCAAACATAATGAAACCTTTATTTTTAAAGCCAGTGAACTAACACTTTACATATCTTGAATGCTTTTAGGATTGAATAATTTGACTTTCTGTCAAACCTAGGATTCCCAGAAAGCTCCTTGAGACAGCCATCCTCCAAGGATAAATCCACCCCATGGCTTTCCATTGATGACTGATGGCTCAGGTCCCTGTAGTGTCCTCTAAGGTCCAACCATTCTTCATTGCCTACGAAATAAATTCCAAATAGGGAAGTAGCCTGGCAGGCGAAGCCCTTTATGATCTGGCTTTCAGTTCACCTTTGCCTGTTTTTTTCTGATATTCTTTTTCACTCCAGCTAAAATGAATTGGCACAGTTCTGAGATGTCCTATCTCCATGCTCTCTGGATTTGTACTTCTTGGTACACGTGCCTTTCCAGCCACCCAACCTCCAGCCACACATATGCCTTCATGACAAAGCCCATGCTTCTATGTCAGCCTTAATGTCATTTTTCTCAGAAAGTTCTCTGTGCTCCACAAAGGGAAGCTGTATTTCCACCCTCCGAACTCCCTCAGCATTTTTTCCAGATCATAGATGTGGATATAACTGTATATTTTATACATTCATTTAACTATAGACACCTTTATGATATGTATGATTACTATCTAGTGAGCATTTATTAAAATCAGGCATCATACTAAGCCCTTCCATGTTTTTTTTTTAATCTTTGCAGCCCCACAAAGTAGGTAATGAGCTACACCTTTGGCCAACTCCTTTGGCCCAAAAGACAAAGCGTATCTCTCTTTTGCAGATAGTAAAGTTGAGATTCAGAGAAATGGTGTAAATTGTTCAAGGTCACATTCATATGGAATGGAGTAACTGGAATTTGGTCCTGTGTGTATTGGGCTTTAAATCTATGCTCCCTGGTGGACCATGTGCTTTTCACCAAGTGATTTATCACCTTACTCTCCCTAGCACCTAATATGATGCCAGCACAGAGCAGCTGATAAATAAACATGGGTTGAAGGGAAGCAAGGAAGGAGACAGGGAAAGAAAAGAGGGAGAGAGAGAGAAGGGGAGTTACAAGACTATATAGTTCATGAGACTTTAGGGTATTAGACTAAATCAGAATTAATCCACTGTACATATCCCCAAAGTTAACTTTTTTATTAAATCTTTACCTATTAGCTTCTTTTTTCTTGTGTGTCCTCATGATTAAGGCTAATAAGTGTTGAAAACATCTAATGTATTGGAATTTTAATAACGTAATTTCTAGTTATAAGTATTTCTGTAAGTCACCTCTTTGGCCTATCCCAACCAGAGGATGATTTTTAATATACTGAATGGAATCCAAATTATTATTCAAGTACCTGTTTTTGATTGTAATTGATTGTAGTCAGTTGAAGGCCAGAATTTGTGGGGGGATAAGGGGGGAAGGGAGAGGGAGTAAAGGACGCATTTAACAACCATAGTTGTTTTAAGTTTTTTCTAAGGAGATTTCAGTCATGATTTCCTTCTTGTTCTTTGATGTTATTCAGCTTAGTGTATCCTATTCAAAGCCCCTCATTTTACAGAAATCTTTAAATCATACTTCTTTAAAATAGAGAAATTTTACTGCTAACTTTCAGCAAATACCAGACTATAAAAACCACAAATGATGTCTGTTCATGCAGTCATCGAGCACCTATAACATGGAAGGTCTCGGTGGTGTCATAATTAGGCAGATCTTAAATCTTAGGTAATTAGAGGGTGTGGACTGTGAAACTTAAGAATAAATGACTTGTAGACATTTAAAAAAATGCTTATATTGCTGGATATGTTTCCCAAAAAAGTGTGCTCTTTGAAAGGATTTGTGCTAGTGTGCCACCCAAGTATATAGAAAATTGTGGGGAATATACATCAGATAAAAAAATAGATTACACATAGCAGCATTTTCATATTCTAAAAAGGATAATTTCTTGCAGAAAAACTAAACAAAGACAGTGATCTAAAATTTCATTTTATGAAATATGGCTACTTTGGGTTTACAGTTTTTAATGTTGCATAACATGCCCTATGACATATCCTCAATTTTTTTTATCCCTCCAGAGATTCTGACAAAATACTTAAATTTTCTACATTTAATCTTAGCAGTAACTTAACGTTCCTTCCTACCTGAACATATAGCCATCCTGACACTTCACAAGATGCCCCAAAACAAAACGTCATCTACCTTGCCTTCTATAATACTATTCACTTCCTTTGATTGCTGGAAAATTTTAGGGTAACTCAAAAAAGGTGTTCATCAATTTGCTCAATGAAAGAAAACTGAAATCAAAACCATTTCCTGCAGCTGGCCACAATTTCAAATCATCTCTGAATCACATAAACTGGATTAAGTTTAGGAGCAGGCTCTCTTCCTGGAAATTTCAACAAGCAGCAATCCTAGTCATCAAATAAATGACTCTCTTCCCCTCTCTTCTCGACAGGAAAACCCAGCACCAAACAAGAATCCATGGGACACTTTCAAAAACCCCAGTGAATACCAACATTACACCACAATCAATGTCTTAGATACAGAGGCAAAGGACACCTTGGAACTGAGGCCAGCAGAGTGGGAGAAATGTCTGAATTTGCCTCTGGATGTGCAGGAGGGGGACTTTCAAACAGAAGTTTAACAAAATCAAAATGGACAGAGGTGGAGACAAAATGTATTGCACTGACACTTAAGACTTGGGAAGCCTGACATTTCTATCCAGACAGTGTGACTCTCTTATGTCAGCATCTCCACATGCCAGATGTCAGTGGTGTTTGCTTTGGTAACTTCTCCCTAGTCAGGTGAGTGGAGAGAAGCCCAGGTGTACAGTCCTGACCACCCTGTGTTGTAAGTACCCGTGGAATGGATTTGTAGGGTAAACTTTATAGATAAACCTCAAGCAACGATTCATGTTGTAACCGCTTCATATGGTTTAGTTTTCAAAAAAACTTCACCATGAAGCACAATGTATATATTTATGCAGTTTTTAAAGTTTATAACAGTCTGTTTGGCCATTACTACACTTTTTACTTTATAATATAAAAGCAAAGTTTTTGTCATTAAATGAATGTTTGTTGAGCTACATTCTTCATTGCTTTAAATGCAATAAAGTAATAATCTCACTTTTATATGAATAATATATTTCACATCTTTATTATTGCAGTTTTCTCTAGAAAGCTCTGAGTAGCTTTCTCTGCTGCAGCTGTGTATAAAATATTTAAAATGTTGTATGGTGTAAATAAACTTTTGTCTACATATCAGTTTTTTAGTGCATTTTATTTTGGATTTGTTGAACGGAAATTTACATATTTATAAAGTTTTGTTTCACTACAGATAATGAAAATGTATTCATGGTTTTAATAGCATACCATTATTACTCCTTTGAGGCTAATGATTTCTCCAATGTAATAGTAGGTCTGTATAGTGCTTCTGTATTTTCTACTCACACACCCTTTGGAGCAATGTACCATGTAAATGGGGCTTGTCAGAAATCTGCTGCCATCATACTCTTACATAAATATTATGTTTTTTCTCTCTCATGACAAAAAAAGATAACTGCTAGTAGGAAACAGTAAGTTACCATACAAAAATAATACAGGGACAATGTTTATTATAAGTAATGAAGTTCACTGCATGTTTCACAGAAGAAACTACTTGTACTACCGTTCTTCATAGCATATGGGGAAAATGAACTTATTTGGGATTTAAAAAAAAATTGTATCTGTACATTCTCTAGCAGAAGGAAAGGGGATTGAATGTATTGGCAGATGATTTATCTGTGATTTGAAGAGTCTGACATGAGCCTACTGCAGAAGGCTCCCTGGTGTCCTGTCTGGTGTTAGAGCCACACAGTGATGTCCCCCCCCCACCTCAGGGTGGCACCAGAGGAACCCGGGGACCAGGGATGCAGGTTGGGGAGAGGATTTCGGCAATTTCCTCATCCTTTCGGGGATGATGAGATTGTGCTTTTCAGTCTGAGAGAAGTAAAGGGGATGGGGAGGAGATTGGGGGCTTTGAAATTTCTATGATGTTTATTTAGTTTGCTGGTTAAGCCTGGGCTGCACGGTCTCCTGTGGTCTGGCTGAGACTCAGATGGGTTCCTGCTGCCAGTGACCAAGGGGACCCCGGGCCACAGGCCACGAGGCAGACACCAAGGTGCTTCAACCTCAAGGGCACCTCTGAGCTCGAGCCTTAAAACCCAACTCCTGTCAGATACCCTTCCTGTGCTTCATGTAAAGACGTGAGAAGTATATTTTTAATCAGATTTTAAAAATAAAAGTGACATCATTATGCAAAAAAGAATACAACATAATGAAGGACTGGTTTTTCAATAAAAATAAACTTGATGCTAATTATAATGTAATTGTAATATTTAATGCCTATTAAATTTATCAGATGACTTTCCAGTGGCAGGATAATATTTAGTAAATTTCTCTCACTTTCTCTCTCTCTCTATTATATATAAATACACACATATATTCATGTGTGTATATGTATACACATACATATACACACATATACATATGCATATATATGTATATAAAATCCATAATGCTCAGCTCCATCTCAGTACCCTGTAGAGGGAATGAAAATCATACATACAGTTCCCCATTTCAAACTGTAAAATCTTGATGAAAGAAAAAAAAACACAATAGGCATATGTTTGAAAACAAATTCTTTATGTTTAAAGACATAAATTCAATATATTATAGTAATATTTCTTCTAAAACCATAATATTCATGGCCATAAAACAAAAACTTATACTTTTTGCCATTTTTCTCTAGTTCTAATAACTCTAAATATTAGATTAATATATGAAAGCTAACCAAAACTTGCATACTTAAAAATGTTAACGTAAATTTACTCTGAGAAAGATGCCGAGTTGTAGTGGTGTTTTCCGTTTGTTTTTTAATCTGTAAGAAAAAAATGCAGGTCAGTAAGTATCAAGGAATCATCATTTTAAGGCAGCCTTCTTCTAGTACACGCCTTTGAAGTTTCCACTGCACTTACACACGTACTCTGCCAAAGTGGGTGCAGCTGTCACCCAGATAGTGCTGGGACCATCCCTTTGAGCCAACTCAGAACCTGACAGGGTCTTTGTGCCCTTGGACTGGAAGGTCTCCCCTTCTGCATGACTGGATTTTCCTTATGCTTCAGGATAAGGCCATATTTCTTTTTCACGATGTTATCCATGATTTTCCAAGCTAGAAAATAAATTCTCCTTTGAACTCTTATAGCACTGCTTCTGTACCTCTCCTAGGATTTTTAAAATCTTCTATCTTGTTACTTATACACATTTCTGATACCCTCTGATGGACTGTAAGTGCCTGGAGGGCAGGATTCACATCTGATCCATTTTTGCATCTATAAGGGACCTACCACAATAATATGCACACAATAAGTATTTGTCTAATTATTTGTGGAATTTATTTTAGAATTTCTTACAGTCATATATATCATCACACATCCAAAAGAGTTTACTGAACAATTATTATGTGCGTACTTCTATAAGACCTCTGTTTTAGGTAGCTCACAATATACTGAAGATATGAGATACATATGTGAAACAAGTATTAATATTATTTAAATATTAAGAAGCTCTTATTACCCTATACTGTCTTTTTGTCCTTAAGATTACCACATGGGGCATGAATTAATTACCCTAAAGATGGGGATCAGAAGAGGCTAAGTGAGCTACCTAAGATCACCATAAATAAATGGCAGACCTACTATTAGAGCCCAGGTCTTCTGACTTCTACTTTGGGACCATTCCCCTGATGCCACGGTATTTCCACTTGTTCCTTCTACATTATTAAATCCCCAAATCAAATAACAACAAATTCCATGGAAATGTTTTTCAGGTGAATCATAGAGGCAGAAAACTGAAAACATGCATTAGCTGTCATGGGGGTGCTGAGGCTGGAGCTTATTGTGGCAGAAAAGCATGGCTTATCCAAAATAACATGTGATTTTGAACAGATTTGGATCTAGAGTCCATTGTGTGGTTCTATTTGGACCTGCTTTACTTCTCAAACCCACTTGAAATGTACTTAATTTTTCCCCAGTTTTGCTATTACCTGCACACATGCAACAGGAGACAGAAGAGAGAAGCCAACCTGAATTTTCAGGTTGGATTCAGACACTTGGTAAAAATATATAGCCGCAAGAACTTTTTTTAAAAAAGACGTAATCAAAAACCCACTACTTCAAAAAATTCAGCTTGTAAATTTTGAATCACTCAGCTTCTTATGAAAACTTTATTAGTTTTAGTTTTCCAGAGTTATTGATGTCAAAATCAATTCAAGAAATTATACAATGTTGTAGCACTTCACTGAAGAATATGAGACAAACATGTCTCCAGCATGTCAATCTACACAGAGCTTCACATGATGAAAAAATCATCTTGCCCCTGAGAAGTTTCTGTAGTTATCTGTAACTGGGATATTACAACAGAAAAGAGGTTTAATAAGAACAGAGAACCAGAAGAACATAGAGACTGAAGAAATTTTGGTGACCAATGAAAATGGCTATCTTCTTCTGAGTGTCAAAAATCAAATCCAGACTTAGATAAGGAGAACCTTTATTTGAAAAGACTACTGCAATAGGGAAGAGAGACTGTTGCAGTAGGGAGAACACTCCAACTGTGAGATCCAGAACATCCCAGATGGCAGGCAGGAAGGGGTGAGTCAGCAAGACAAGAAGGAACTGGGTGGGAGAGTAGGAAGAGGGGACAGTGGGACCAAGTAACACTGGGAATGTCTTTCTCAGTGGCTAGACAATTCTGGGACAGATAGGCAGGGGAGGTGGTTCCATTTTTCCCTGCTTGTTTAATCTCCTGATTGTTGTTTAAACTCAAGGATGGTCCAAAGTTCAGGAGCGTGGGAAAAGGAAGACGCCCAACTGAAGTTTGGTCAAGTTAGCAAGTATTTTGTTCAAAATTTTCCATGGGCACAAACAGTTCTGCTAGTAATCTCGAGACAAAGCATAGGAATTTGGACGGTCTGTGTCTGACTTTTGTCATAAGTAGACAAAAGGTTCATCTGAGAGTCTTGTCTAAGTAATATCGGCAGCGTGGTTCTTTGCATTTTGTAAGACTTTTTTTTTTTTGGAACACAAAAGGGTGGAGGATTTCTTAACCACTGCCATCTTCAAAGTCACAGAGCTCAGGTAAAGTTCAACACTGTCACAGTGAAAGAAACTAAGCCCACTGGAATGAGAAGAATTATTCAAGAATAGTCCATGTGCAGCCAGCAGTGATTAAAGAAATGATTTTTCTCATGTTAGACAATAGTCATGGCTCTTTCTCTTTTGCAAATAACATGATACTATACATAGAAAATCCTAAAGATGTCACCAGAAAACTGCTAGAACTAATCAATGAATTTCATAAGGTTGCAGGATACAAAATTAATGCACAGAAATCTCTGGCATTCCTATGCACTAACAACAAAAAATCAGAAAGAGAAATCAAGAAAACAATCCCATTTACCATCACAACAAAAAGAATAAAATACATAAGAATAAACCTACCTAAGGAGGCAAAAGATTTGTATTTAAAAAAATATAAAACACTGATTAAAGAAATCAAAGATGAATGACATAAACAGATGGAGAAATATACCATGTTCTTGGATTGGAAGAATCAATACTGTGAGAATGACTATACTACACAAAACAATCTACAGGTTCAATGCAATCTCTATTAAATTACCAATGACATTCTTCACAGAATTAGAACAAAAAAACTTTACAATTTGTATGGAAACACAAAAGACCCCGAATAGCCAGAGCAATCTTGAGAAAGAAAAACGTAGCTGGAGGAATCAGGCTACCTGACTTCAAACTATACTACAAAGCTACAGTAATCAAGACAGTATGCTATTGGCACAAAGACAGAAATATAGATCAATGGAACAGGATAGAAAGCCCAGAGGTAAACCCATGCACATATGATCACCTAATCTATGACAAAGGAGGCAAGAACATACAATGGAGAAAAGACAGCCTCTTCAATAAGTGGAAAACTGGACAGCTACATGTAAAAGAATGAAATTAGAACACTACCTAACACCATACACAAAAAATAAACTCCAAATTGATTAAAGACCTAAATGTAAGACAGGACACTATAAAACTTTTAGAGGAAAACATAGGAAAAACACTCTTTGAAATAAAACAGAGCAAGATCTTCTTTGACCCACCTCCTAGAGAAATGGAAATAAAAGTAAACAAATGGGACCTAATTAAACTTAAAAGCTTCTGCACAGCAAAGAAAACCATAAACAAGATGAAAAGACAATCCTCAGAATGGGAGAAAATATTTGCAAATGAAGCAACGGATAAAGGATTAACCTCCAAAATATACGAACAGCTCATGGAGCTCAATATCAAAAAAACCCAAAAAACACAGTTTAAAAATGGGTGAAAGACCTAAAGAGACATTTCACCAAAGAAGACATACAGATGGCCAAGAGGCACATGAAAAGATGCTCAACATCACTATTAGAGAAATGCAAATCAAAACTACAATGAGGTGTCACCTCATACCAGTCAAAATGGCCATTATCAAAAAATCTACAAACAATAAATGCTGGAAAGGGTGTGGAGAAAAGGGAACTCTCTTGCACTGTTGGTGGGAATGTAAATTGATACAGCCACTATGGAGAACAGTATGGAGGTTCCTTAAAAAACTACAAATAGAACTACCATATGACCCAGCAATCCCACTACTGGACATATACCCTGAGAAAACCATAATTCAAAAAGAGTCATGCCCCACAATGTTCATTGCAGCTCTATTTACAGTAGCCAGGACATGGAAGCAACCTAAGTGTCCATCAACAGACTGGATAAAGGTGTGGCACATATATACAATGGAATGTTACTCAGCCATAAAAAGAAATGAAATTGAGTTATTTGTAGTTAGGTGGATGGACCTAGAGTCTATCATACAGAGTGAAGTCAGAAAGAGAAAAACAAATACCGTATGCTAACACATATATATGGAATCTAAAAAAAAAAAAAGGTTCTGCTGAACCTAGGGGCAGGACAGGAATAAAGACACAGATGTAGAGAATTCACTTGAGGACATGGGGAGGGGGAAGGGTAAAATGGGACAAAGTGAGAGAGTGGCATGGACATATGTACTCTACCAAAAGTAGAATAGATAGCTAGTGGGAAGCAGCTGCATAGCACAGGGAGTGGGAAGCAGCTGCATAGCACAGGGAGATCAGCTTGGTACTTTGTGATCGCCTAGATGGGTGGGATAAGGAGGGTGGGAGAGAGACGCAAGAGGGAGGAGATATGGGGATATATGTATACGTATAGCTGATTCACTTTGTTATACAGAAGAAACTAATACACCATTGTAAAGCAATTATACTCCAATAAAGATGTTTAAAAAAAAAAATCTACAGGGCTTCCCTGGTGGCGCAGTGGTTGAGAGTCTGCCTGCTGATGCAGGGGACACGGGTTTGTGCCCTGGTCCAGGAGGATTCCACATGCCGAGGAGCAGCTGGGTCCGTAAGCCATGGCCGCTGAGTCTGCGTGTCCAGAGCCTGTGCTCTGCAACGGGATAGGCCACAACAGTGAGAGGCCCGCACACCACAAAAAAAAAAAAAAAAAAATCTACAAACGTTAAATGCTGGAGAAGTTGTGGAGAAAAGGGAACTCTTTTGCACTTTGGTGAGAATGTAAATTGATACAGCCACTATGGAGAACAGTATGGAGGTTCCTTAAGAAACTAAAAATATAACTACTGTATGATGCAGCAATCCCAATTCTGGGCATATACCCTGAGAAAACCATAATGCAAAAGGACACATATACCCCCATGTTCATTACAGCACTATTTACAGTAGCCAAGACATGGAAACAACATAAATGTCCAATGACTGATGAATGGATGAGGAAGATGTGGTACATATATACAATGGAATATTACTCAGCCATAAAAAGGAATGAAATTGGGTCATTTGTAGAGATGTGGATGGACCTAGAGTCTGTCATACAGAATGAAGTAAGCCAGAAAGATAAAAACAAATATTGTATATTAATGCATATATGTGGAATCTAGAAAATGGTACAGATAAACCTATTTGTAGGGCAGGAATAGAGATGTAGATGTAGAGAATGGACACGTGGACATGGCAGGGAAAGGGAGGGTGGGACGAATTGGGAGATTAGGCTTGACATAAATACACTACCATGTGTAAAATAGAGAGCTAGTGGGAACCTGCTGTATAGCACAGGGAGCTCAGCTCGGTGCTCTGTGATGACCTAGATAGGGGGGAGAGGAGGGAGGGAGGTCCAAGAGGGAGGGGATATAGATATACATGTAGCTGATTCACTTTATTGTATGGCAGAAACTAACACAACATTGGAAAGCAATTTTCCTCCAATTAAAAAATAAATAAATAACTGTCCATGTTCAGCCAGCAGTGATTAAAGAAAAGATTTTTCTCATATTAGACAATAGTCATGACCCTTTAAACAAAAAGTATTCCAAAGTGAAAGTGGTAAATATTCCAAGCTAGGTGAGAACACCTAATTTTCTTTAATTCTGAGCTTACCAATTATCTCTTCATTTGGACTCCTTGTATCTTTACACTACACAATGTGATGGTTCAGAAATACTGATCTTTCTAAAATGTAAAAAATGGCACTTTGGTTTGTAATTCAGATAGAGCTGGGATGTGGGTGCAGATTGCTGTTTGGCCTTACGCAAAACAAATGCAAACTTGCCCCTCTTTTTATGAGGAGGTAACTTTCCACTTGAAGCAAGGCTTCTGCTGAAGTTAGGCTCCTTGCCCTTCCTTCTTTGAAGATCACATTTCAAAGACTTGGTCCAGGTACTTGAGAAAGACATTCCTGTACTGTAAAACCTGCAAGAAGCTTTTAAAAAGACCTACATCTCACAGAGGCAGATAGAGAACTTAATGATTCCAAGTTCTCTAAAGTAAAAGCTCCAAGAAGAGGCAGGTCATGGGCCTAGAGTTGAAGAGAATGCTGTCTGAAGTTTGGTCAAGCGAGGGGGGTGTTAAGATCTTCCTGGTCACAGGTAAATTCATCCACTGATACCTAAAAGCCAACTAAACTGTTAAGACATCTGCAAGCTTAATCCACTAGAGTTCAGTCCCCTCAAAGCATCAACCACTTCTCACCCCTACAAAAGACAGCAATTTGTCATGAAAACGATTCTTCTGGAAGCAACCACTGATGTCAGAGATCTCGGAGCCTCTTGACCTCGGAGCCTCTTGAGAAGTGTCTGATTACAGTTTCCTCCTCACCAAAACCACTAAACTCCAGGAAGAGGAGCCAGCTTGCTTTTAACAAGCAATTTTCAACTAAAGAGGAGAGTCAAAGATTAGAAGTGAAGGTCAGCATTTCAATTCCTGTTCTTTTGTTTAATCAGCTCCGAGGTTGTGTCAACTTTTCAGATGAATGCCTAGCATCATCTAGTATCTCTATCTTTTTCTCTCTCTCAAATCTAGAATTGCATTTCTAAAATGCATAGAGAATTTTATATGTAGACTGGAAGATAATTTTATTTAGTAATTAAGTTGTGCTTTATTCTGAAGTGAACTTGAGGTGATTTATAAAAAATATATACATTAATATGTTTATTCAACAAATATTTAGATACTGAGGTAGGAGGTGGTGATTCAACAGTGAAGAAAGCATGGTCCTCATTTTCAAGTGACTTAGTATCTTTGGGAGCAGACAGACCAACAAAGAGAATTACAATAATTTAATGGACTTATGCTCTAGGAAAAGACACTGATACATAGGTAAAAAAACATGAGGAAGGACAATCAAGGTGACATAGAGGCTAACTTAACACCTAAAATGTATGCCTCAAGGTTCTAGACTCTTCTCTGGAGCTACACCAAGTGAAGGCTCTGAGCTTCCTAGCAACCAGTGCAAATATAGAACCTGCAGGAAATTCCCTGGTGGTCCAGTGGTTAGGACCCTGTGCTTTCACTGCTGAGGGTGTGGGTTCAATCCCTGGTCAAGGAACTAAGATCCCACAAGCCAGCCGCACGGTGCAGCATGGAATCTTATATATATATATATATATATATATATATATATATATATATGTATACATAAACTGCAATTAGTTATGTAGTTCACAGTGTCCCTAAGACCCTAAGATAAAGCCAACATCTCCTGTGTAGACACAAAAGGCCAAGAGGTGCTTCTTATGAACGCTCATGCTGCATTACATGGTGAATTCCATACCCGTGGCCTCCTCAGTTCCCTGAGCTTTACAGACTTAATTCTCATGTCTCTCTCTCTCTCTTTTTACACAAAGCCTGTTCTATTTTTAATATACCACATATAGGAGATCATAAAAATATTTCTGATTATTTTTTGTACAATTTTTAAAGGTTACACCTCATTTACGGTTATTAAAAAAAATATTGGCTATATTTCCCGTGTCGTATACAACACAACCTTGTAGGCTGTCTTACACCCAGTTGTTTGTACCTCCCACTTCCCCATCCCAATGTTGTCTCTCCCCTTCCCTCTCCCCACTGGTAACCACTAGCTTGTTCTCTATATCTGTGAATCTGCTTCTTTTTTATTATACTCACTAGTTTGTTGTATTTTTTAGATTCCACATATAAGTGATATCATACAGTTTTTGTCTCTCTCTGTCTGACATATGTCTCTCCTTGAAGGGTAATATGATGGTTAATTTGTGTCTCAACTTGACTAGAGCACAGTATTTGGTCAAACACCAGTCTATATATCATGGTGAATGTATTTTTTGGAAGAGATTAACATTCAAATCAGTAAGACTTTGAGTAAAGTAGATTACCCTCCATAATATGGATAGGCCTTATGAAATCACTGGAAGGCCTTAAGAGACTCCCCAAGGGAGGGGAAGTTCTTTCCCCAGACGGCCTTCAGACTAGGGCTGTAGCATCAACTCTTCCACGGATCTCCAGCTGCTGGTCTCCTCTGCAGATTCAGACTCACTAGCCCCCGTGATCACATGAATCAATTTCTTAAAATAAATCTCTCTCTGTAAAATATTTACACACACACACACAAACACACACACACACACATCCTATTGGTTTTCTTTCTTTAGAGAATCCTAATACAAACAAATACTTACCGCCCAAGTACAATCACCAAAACCAGTTTTTCACAGTCAAAACATTGTGCTACAAATACAAAGCTCTCCCAAGATCTGGCTGAATCCAAAAAGAGAACATCATTCTACTTCAAGAAATCACCTATGAATATGACTTTCCAAAACAGAGGTTTTGGTAATAATCTTAAGCTCTTTCTGCATGCTAGCAAATACTTTATGTATAAATATTAATTTAATCCACAAAATAAGCCTAGGAGACAAGTTCTATCATTATTTCCATTTTACAAGTAAAGACACTGGGATGCATAACTCCTCCAACATGACACAAGGCAGAGTCAGGATGCATCCTCACAGTTTGGCCCCAGAATCTAAGCTCCCTATTATTCTGCTGAAAACTGAATAGTGCTTATGGGGTAGAAAGTTGAAGGGTAAACTCACTGGCAAGTATTTGGGATGAATGAAGGACAGATCTACAGAATCAAGCAGAGAGACATGGGTATCCAGAAGACCACTCCCCTTCCATACAGAAGGATGCTGAGGGAGAACTGCCAACTGCTTCCCCTGGGCACAAGACTGGGTTTGGTTCAACACAAGGGCACATGACAGAATGAGATCCCAGGGTTTACATCAAAATACGTTTTGCTTAGAGAATATTATCAGGTTACTAAAGCATACCATGTTCATATATATACAGAGAGAGAGAGAGAGAGAGAGTGAACCTGAGGAGATGGGCGATGGGGATGGTCCACGGATTCCACCTGGTTGCTGTCTCCTGACCCTCCCCTTCACAAGAGGAGAGAGAGACTGAGCACCAGAAGCAACTGGTTGGTCCTTCTTTTGCCACCTAACCTCCCCAGTGATCCAAGGATCAGGAAAGCAGAATAAAGAACCAAGTGAACTCCTGGCAAGGCATCTTCATCCCAGGGTCCAGCCATCTCATCACATCAGCAGACAGACTTCCCTGAAAAAGAGAGAGACGTTCCCACAGATCACTCTGAGCAAATGGCCTCCACCACGTGGACATTGTGAGAAGGAATTTTCTTTATTCTTGTTTCAGGATCTTGTAGTACAGCCAGCTTTTGGATACCTTTCCTTTTCTTTTTCCTTTCCAGAATTCCTTAGACCCAACTTGCAGAGAGATCAGCCATATCCAACGGCCCAATCCGTGGGAGATCTTGGACAAAGCCCTTTCTTTGCACAGTTTTCATTCTCGGGCATTTATCTTAGAGGTGAGAATTGGACCTACTTTTCTTCATGGAACCTGGTGGAAATATAACACACATACCTTTTGTGCTTTGAATTGAGGCTTTCCCATCCCTATCACGGTCCCCCAGTTTCACCAATCTGTGTCCTCATTTGCTGGGAAGCCCACCTGCTAGGTGCCTATGAAACTGTCTGGGGCTGGCTGACGTAGTCTGACCATGCCTGGGATGAAGCAGCAGCCTCAGTGAGGCCCAGGTTCTCTCTTCTTGTCATGGAAAGGCCTGGAGGAAGAGTCCACAAGCACCTCTGTCCCTGCCAAGTTTGGCAGCAAATTACAGACAACTTCACAGAAATCTATCCTGTGACCTACTGAACAGGCCCCAGGCATTTGTCCTCAGCACAGCTTCTTTGACTGAGCAGATCACCTATCTGATGAAAAAATTGTATTAAAATCTTAAAAATACCTGAATTGTAAGCAGGGTTGTGGGATTTTTTTAAATATTTTTTATGATGATATCAAAAGACCAGCATATCCTAGAGATTATTTGGTATATTTATTTTTAAAGGCAATTGTTTTTTTGTTTGTTTTCTTTTTGCGGTATGCGGGCCTCTCACTGTTGTGGCCTCTCCCGTTGCGGAGCACAGGCTCCGGACGCACAGGCCCAGCGGCCACGGCCCACGGGCCCAGCCGCTTCACGGCATGTGGGATCCTCCCGGACCGGGGCACGAACCCGTGTCCCCTGCATCGGCAGGCGGACTCTCAACCACTGTGCCACCAGGGAAGCCCTAAAGGCAATTGTTTAAGCGCTATTTTGGAGCAGCCAAGAAAATGTTAGTAAGCACATGGCATCCAGGTTTCTCAGGAGCCCAAGCAGAGACCCTCTGCCCCAATGTTTCCCCTACACGTTTTCTGGGATGTGGCAGAGCACAGCTTCCTGTTGAAACCAGCATCGTGACAACCATGTGTTTACATAGCAAGATGCTAGACCTTGTCCGTAATTTCCAATGCTTCACTTCACTGCAGCTGTGCAGAGACCTCCCTAACCTCATTTGAATTAGTGTAATTAACTTCCAATGTTATAATTCTAGTATGGTAGGTGTTTTTTCAGAATTTATCATTTGACACTCAAAGAGAAAATTCTCTAAAAATTATTTCATCATTAAAAGAAATCATCTTGCTTCCTTTAACTATGCATCCAAGAAAAGCCTGTAGGCATTCACAGGCATCTGCCTAGTTGCACATCATCATCTTGCAAAATTGTATAGTCAGATGAGGGCCACCCTGAAAATACTTGCTATGTTCAGGGTGAAAGAGGTTAAACAAACTATTCTACTTCCTGTTCACGGCCACAAATGCAGGAATATAGGTCACTTAGAAATGACTCCTTTTCTCCTAAGTTGCAAGTTATACAAGCCCAGGTGTTCCAAATTTTTGTATATCAAAGTCTTTCTGCTGTTCAAAAATTTATAAAAAGCCTCTTCCAGGAGGCTTCAAAAATGTAAATTAGAGAATGAATATCGATTTGCCACTTCGCGTCGTGACCTGTGTTTTCCAGCAACACACGATTAAAACCATGAGCATTATTTTTAGGGGCTGGTGGATGAGGGCGGGGAGAAGAAAGAGAAGCAGAGGGAGGTAAGAAGACAGAGAGAGAGAGGCCATCAGGATGAGAACTGAGAGCTAAGTTGAGAGAAAGAGAAAAGGCATATGTAGAAAGCACTTCGGGAAAAGAAAACAAACGTATGCTTCTCTGCTGGCCAGAAGCATGAAGACTTGTGGAGGTCACAAAGCATCTAGTCCTTATCAAAAACACTGCGCAAAAAAAAAAAAAAAAAAGGGCCAAGAAGCACGTGAGTGTCGTAAATGAGAAGGCCGGACAGAGGGTGGGAGGGGAGGAAGGTAGGAAGGTGATGAGAATGCAGAGGACACACCGAGATACTGACCAGGATGTTAAGCTGTGGGGTCCTTTGTCAAGACTGGTGTCCAGGGAACTTCCAGCTGTTGGCCAGAAGTTGCTATGAACAAGGAATAAAGCTTCTTAAGCTTAAGCTTTTCCAATACAGATATTTTACCTATGTATTTAGAGAAAATAGGTTCTCTAGTAAATGGTATAAACTCACTGGGGAAACATATTTATGGCACCACAGAAATATTGTATCTAGAGAAACTAATGCTGTTTTTCATCTGCTTGAAGTCCATTCTTATATTTTGCTAAAGTACTGATCAAGATTAAGACTAAGATTTTTTACCTTCAAGAGTTCATTCAGCCTCAACTATTGACTGGTTACAAAAGCAAACACTACTATTCCCTGTGGCCCAAAGGAACAAATGTTCTGATTACTTATGTGTAGGAGATGAAAAGAATCTGCTGGACAGGAAAAAATGTGGCAGAGGAGAAAAAGAAGAAGAATAGGAAAACAGGAGGGGTCATGGGTACATGGACATAATGCTTTCTAGTTATGTAGAAAGTGGGACAGCAAAGCACATCTAAGAATAGCTTTACTACCTGAGGCAGGGTATGTTGAACCTGCTCTCACTTGAAGAGTCTATAATTCAGATGAAGGATTTTGAGCCATAAAATTCATATATCAAAATACATAAAGATCATATTGAGGAAATGAATGTCATTAAAGAGGCCATGTGATTTTTTATTCCATGGCAGAAGTTTCTGAAATATAAATCTTCTTTATAAGTAATATAAAAGTGTCCCTTGCTTCTGTCTCAGGGGAGAAGTTCATAGTACATGCCTCATTTACAATTTGACAAAGCCCTTGAAAATTTTTAGCTTTTTTTTCTTTTACTAAATTTTTGTTTTTAATGAAAGTGAAACTATGAATGTTCCTAAACTCTAATGAAAGAAAAGAGAAGAAAGTTAGCACTTCATGATCATCGTCACACACTATCACATTACAGGAGAGAGCACTGAGTCCATTGTTGTTTTTGTAACATAATCTGGTTACATAATCTTACAGGAGATGTGATAAGAAAATGCCTTCTTTCTTTGAAGAGAGTAAGAGGCTATTGTAATATATGATAAGACTGACCTGGCCCAGTGTAAATACCCAGTAGCAGCAAGGATTTACTCCTTTTTCTGAGAATAAAGAAATCTTTTTCTTTTCCGACTAGGATAACAAATGCATTTAAGAACTAAGTTATTAAAAAGTAGATTAGCAGGTAGCCAACTCATTTCCTGATGTGATCAGCAAAGCTGAAAGGGTACTTGGGGACATTAGTGAGGAGGGATTGGAAGTGACAGAAAGCCACAACTCACCAATACTGCTTGGTGACAGGGAGCACAGACCTTTGTGAGGTGTGCTCATTTATTTCCTCTGCCTTATCTCCAAAAGGTCTGTTCTCCATTTGATTACAAGCTGAATCTGGCTTCTCAAATCAATTCTTCTAACATAAAGTGATGGTGTTTAATAAAGTGACTGTTTTTACCTAGTCGGTTCCTGGTGAGCTGAGCCCCGCGTGACTGCTTCTCCTCTGGAGAGCTCTAAGGCTCAAAGGGTGACAGCAGCCATCGTCAAATCTTCCCTGACACCGAATCTCACCTTATCCACCATACCTAGTCTGGGAACATTCTAGAAAAGCTTCTCCAGCTCAATGACTGACCCCAGGTTCCCCACACACAATGGAACACTTGCAAACTATGCAGCAATCATCCCTGTTTTGTAGACCTCAGAGTTTGATTTATTATTTCCAAAAGCAACACAAGGATCTCTTATGTTTTAGAAAAAGAACATTGTACAAAAAGAAAAAATCTGCCAATGTTTATTTGAAATTACATCCATAGGTAGGCTTATTGGACCTTGAACTGCTCAAGTAATGCAGAGAATTCCCTTCAGCTACTTACTGTCCCACAATGAGAGCTAGTGATGACCTTTAAAAATGTTATCTAACCACATAATAATAAAAGTTGTCAAAATAACGTCAATATTTATCCTACCTGCAGTCCAGGTCTTTCTGGAACACTTCCAAAGATTTTCAGAGAATAGAATTTATTTACCAAAAGGTATGTTCTAAGTTTTTCTTTTATGTAAAGACAAGTATTTGAATTATTTAAATTGTTAAGATTACTTAAAGCAAGGTTTGTGTTCAGATATAACATCAGCCTATAACGTCTCTGCCGACAGCACTAAGTACATAAGAAGATAATCACTGTCACAAAGCAATTTAGGTCTCCAGCAAAACATTGAGGAAGATGTGCCCATCACAGATTTGTCTTCTTTTGGCAAATTGCTTCCAATCAAATCGTTGAAGTTAGAGTTTCTTTTTTGTGTGTGTGGTTTCTATTTATTTTTTTTTATTGGAGTATAGTTGCTTTACAATGTTGTGTTAGTTTCTACTGTACAGCAAAGTGAATCAGCTCTGTGTATACATATATCCCCTCCTCCTTGGATTTCCTTCCCATTTAGGTCACCACAGATCACTGAGTAGAGTCCCCTGTGCTGTACAGTAGGTTCTCATTAGTTATCCATTTATACATAGTATCAATAGTATCATAATAGTATATGTCAGTCCCCATCTCCCAATTCATCCCACACCCCCCTTTCCCCCTTGGTGTCCATACATTTTTTTCTCTACGTCTGTGTCTCTATGTATGCTTTGTAAATAAGATCGTCTATGCTAACTTTTTTCAGATTCTACATATATGCGTTAATGTACAACACTTGTTTTTCTCTTTCTGACTTACTTCACTCTGTATGACAGTCTCTGGTTCCATCCACGTCATAGAGATGGTTTCACCACCATTTTAGGATCAGTGTAGCCCCCAAGTGAATTCTCCAATTTCCAAAAGAGAATAAAATATGTTCATTAAAAACTCAAAATACTGGCTGCACAACTTACTGCAGAATGAAAACTTCCCATAGCAGCACACCCCACTCACCCTCATCATCACCCAAGCATTGCAAAACATAAAACAAGAAGGAAACATGCTGACAAGATAACTGCCTCTCAAGTCTCACCTACTACAGAGGGAAAGATATTTAAGAAAACAATTAAGGTTACAAAACGTCTCTGACAAACTGGTTCCGATTCCTGCTTTTCTTTAGCCATGGAGCTGATGCGTGCCTGTCCTCTGGGAGTTTGACCCACCTGCAGCCATACAGACCCCGGAGCTGTGGCTGCCAGAGCAATGGAGCTTGTGTCATGATTCTGCCATGTACAGAAATCAATTTCAGGTGTTTTTTTTTTTTTTTAATCACAAAGTTCCTCTTATGCTTAAAGGACTTCAAAGTACCCGTTTCTTTGTGCATCATCAGAGGAGAGCTGGCATGCCTTGCAGAGTTCTCGGGGGCAAGAGGACAAGGCTGCACGGCTGTGAAGACTGAAGAGCCAGCCCCAGGGATCCTGTGCACACACTGGCTCCCCAGTTCTTCTTGTGCTCTAAAGCTCTTAAAAATTCTTTCTTTATTAAAATATCTGAAATATACATATTAGAAATCTAAATAGCTTATTTTAACTTTTATTTATTTAAAAATAACAATAATAAATCCATAACCTGTTAGCATAAATCACATATTTTAGGAATAATTTATTTTCCAAAACCAAAAAAAAATTAATAAGAAGGATAGCAGTATTTTACACTTTTTGCAGATCTTTTGAATGCCTGGCTGAATAGAAGAGAGCTGGATTCTTAGGTCCATACTGCATTCCTTCAATGCACCCATTCAGTGTGTTCTGACATGTTGTTTTTGTTGAAGTAGATGAAGAAAATCAGGTTCCACACAGATGTGTGATTGGAAAGGGAAGAAGTCATTAAATAATCTTTTTAGATACTTCTGGATAGTCTTCTTTGACACTATACCAAAACTCAGCAGCAAGAGTATCCTAAAAGTTAGTTGCAAGACTATATTACAAAACTACAGTAATGAAGACAATATGGTACTTGCACAAAAACAGAAATATAGATCAATGGAACAGGATAGAAAGCCCAGAGGTAAACCCATGCACCTATGGTCAACTAATGTATGACAAAGGAGGCAAGAATATACAATGGAGAAGAGATAGTCTCTTCAACAAGTTGTGTCAGGAAAGCTGGACAGCTACATGTAAAAGAATGAAGTTAGAACACTCCCTAATACCATACACAAAAGTAAACTCAAACTGGATTAAAGACCTAAATGTAAGGCCAGACACTATAAAACTCTTAGAGGAAAACATAGGCAGGACACTCTATGACATAAATCACAGCAAGATCCTTTTTCACCCACTTCCCAGGGAAATGGAAATAAAAACAAAAATAAACAAATGGGACCTAATGAAACATCACAGTTTTTGCACAGCAAAGGAAACCATAAACAAGATGAAAAGACAGCCCTCAGAATGGGAGACATATTTGCAAATGAAGCAACTGACAAAGGATTAGTCTCCAAAATTTACAAGCAGCTCATGCAGCTCAATAGCAAAAAACAAACAACCCAATCCAAAAATGGGCAGAAGACCTAAATAGACATTTCTCCAAAGAAGATATAAACATTGCTGACAAACATATGAAAGAATGCTCAACATCACTAATCATTTGTTTTGCAAATCAAAACTAAAATGAGGTATCACCTCACACCAGTTAGAATGGGCTTCATCAGAAAATCTATAAACAACAACTGCTGGAGAGGGTGTGGAGAAACTGGTACCCTCTTGCACTGTTGGTGGGAATGTAAATTGATACAGCCACTATGGTGAACAGTATGGAGGTTCCTTAAAAAACTAAAATTAGAATTACCATATGACCCCGCAATCCCACTACTGGGCATATACCCAGAGAAAACCATAATTCAAAAAGACACATGCACCCCAATGTTCATTGCAGCACTATTTAGAACAGCCAGGTCATGGAAGCAACCTAAATGCCCATTGACAGATGAACGGATAAAGAAGATGTGGTACATATATAAAATGGAATATTACTCAACCATAATAAGGAACGAAATCAGGTCATCTGTAGAGATGTGGATGGATCTACAGACTGCCATACAGAGTGAAGTAAGTCAGAAACAGAAAAACAAATATCATACATTAACGCATATATGTGGAATCTAGAAAAATCGTTCAGATGAACCAGTTTGCAGGGCAGAAATAGAGACACAGATGTAGGGAACAAACGTATGGACACCAAGGGGGGAAAGTGGTGGGGGAGGGGTGGTGTAATGAATTGGGAGATTGAGATTCACATGTATACACTAATATGTATAAAATAGATATCTAATAAGAACCTGCTGTATAAAAAAAATAAATAAAATAAAATTCAAAAAAAAGTTGCAATGTCAAATCTGAAATCATTGTTATAAAATTTTCGTATTCTCTTACATTAAAATGCATTGGTCTGTCTTGTACTTTGAATGTGTCCTGTACTCTGAACAATTTTGTAATATCATACATTGATTATTTAGAAAATATTGGACAAGTTATGCAGCTCTTCCTAGTGTTAAAACACTTCATTTTTGTACTATCAAAAGATCACATTTATTCGTATCACCACCAGTCTCATCGGATAAGTCTCTAAGTGTAGGGAAGCTATAAAGTTTGTGGTGGCAGGCCTGAGTTTTCCAAAATTCTACTTTCCACTTGAATGCTAAAATTTTATCATTGGCAACAAATACTGTCAGTCAGTTTCCTTGAAGTGGCAGGTTTGCTTTGTTCAGTTTCAAAAAAATGTCTCCCAAATACTTAAGGGAGTACTTTTTTATAATTCGTTCTTTCAAGTAAACATGTTGCTTCCTGAATCAAGTAGCTCATTCAGTTTGTAACTCAGCTGCAAAGTGAGTTACAGGTTGGTAGTATTCTATCCTACACAATACTAAAAGGACACATACTCAGGGTGAAGATGTAACACAATTTTTACAGATTCATTAATGCCATTCTTATGTGAAATTGGCTTTGTGCTCTGTTTTGCTTTTATTCATTTTTGTTTTGTTTTTCTACTGAGAATGCCTTGCAGTGAAGAACAACAGAATGACTTTTAGTAACATTTGGTGCCACTGATTTTATTTGCGCTAAAAATCACCAGAAGTTTTACCACTGTTGCGTTTACACCATTAATGTGCAAATATCACCACAGTGGGAAAGGCAACTAATGTCTTGGTGTCACTGTGAGAGCATCAGTCCTAAAAGATGTGTTCTTGTCATTATGAAGGATTTACTAGAGCCATTCATTCATTCAGCAAGTAGGTATTGAGTGTCCCCTATGAGCTGGGAGCTCTTCTGAGAACTGAGGACCCAACAGCAAAAGCAAATATGGTCCCAGACCTTGTGGAGCTTGTAGTCTTGTGGTGGAATTCCTAATCAGGAATTCCTAAAACAAATAAATTTCATGAAGAAGAGAAGTGCTAGGACACAGTGCCCTGAGAACACAGAAGAGGAGGGTTTGACCTGGTTGCAAACTTCGGGAGCATGTCCATAAATAATGATGATGAAGCAGCAATGTGATGATGAAGAGCTGTCCCATGTGACCTGAGTGGATGCAGGAGGTAGAGAGAATGGCATGTGCAAAGGCTCTGTGGTCGAGGGTAAGATGGAGAATGAAGTGTCCAAAGAAGGGCAAGTGCACATTTGAGGCTCCACCAAATGGAGCATGGTAGGTAATGGTATGCACCTGTTTTATCCCAAGAGAAAATGGGGGAAGCTTTGAAGTATTTTAAATATGAGAGTGATCCTGTTCTGATCTGTCTTTTGAAAACATTACTCTGTACATGACGTAGAGATAGGCTGGGTGGGGGTGGATGGGAAAGACATGTTAGGAGGTGGCAGAGTAAGTGAAAGGTGAGAGTCACCTGGCTGAAAAGATGGAGAGAAGTGACTGGATTTAAGGGAGTAAAGTCGACAGAACTTAGGATGGGTGGGATTGTGTAGGGAGGAAGAGGAAGGTGCAAAGACGCCCCCTGATGTCTAGATTCTGCAACAAGATGGAGGGCGGTGGCAATCACTGAAGAGACGATACCTGAAGGAGGTTGTCAGGTAGAGGGGTAAGTGAGGGGCTAGAGAGCATGAGTTTAATTGGGGTCTTAATTAATTTCAGATGTCTTTGGAGACCATCAACAGAAGAGGGGGACTCAGTCTACAACCCAGAGGAAGGCTTGCACTGGAGAAACACATGTGTGAACAGTCGGCCATGGAGGTCCTTGAACCTGTGGAGTAGATGTTGCCCCTAGAGAGGAATCAGGGGACATGAGAGCCCAGGAAACTATGACCTCTAACACAACAGTGAGGAGGGAGAGGGAAGGGAGGCCTGAGAGGGTTACAGATGGAAGAGCTGAAGGGTGGGGAGGAAACAGTCGGATGTTGGGCAGTGCATTCCACACAGCAACTTTATGTCAAGGGGAGAAACGCCCAGCATACATTTCCACGTTTCCATGTAGGGATGCTCTAGAGTTCCCGGGAGACACAGGTGAACCTATAAGTGAGATTGAAAGTTGCTCTTCTCTAATGGCTTTTTCTTCAGTGTTTATCAAATCCAAGCAGGAGCTTACCCATCGCAGACAGCCCATCATGAAAACCTTAATATAAAGATCAAGTGACTCTCACTCACCCCCAATGTCCTTAACTCCTGTGAGGGACTGTGAGAAGAGTTGAGAGTGACACATCCAAAGACATTCTGTGATGTGCTAAGATGCAGTCGTAAAGCTGGGTGTCTTATGGAAAGAAGAATAAGACTGTAAAAAAAAAAATTACGCTCAAGTTCAAGAGGGCAAGGATGATTAAAGTTAATCCTCAGTAAATGATATTTTTGATAAGTATAATGCAAATTCAGGAATAACAATATGGCAAAGATAGCTGGTTGCCTGACAGAAATTCCTTTTCCTTTTCTTCCTTTAACAAAGCCTAGATTTTTAATTGGTCACAGTGTTACCCCAGCCTCTTTGCAGATGTGTGTGGCCATGGGTTGTGAGAAGATACTGTATTAACATGGGGCTTCTAGAAAGTCTCATTGAAAGGAAAGGAAAGGTTGCCCTTCCTGGCTCCTTCCGGCTGGCTGAAATGCAAATGTGAAGGCTGTCACTAGCCAGTGAAAACAAACACTAAGCATAAAAGGAGAAGCAATAGAGGAGGCACTTGGGTCCCTGACAACCTGAGCCCCCATAAGAACTCTTGCTGCCACTGGACTTCTGGAAGAGAAATGTCCAGACAGTTTAAGCATTGTTTTGATGGGCTTCGAGTATATGCATTTAGACTTGGTCCTAATGAGCTTAAGGTTGTGACCTGAGAAGAAATTATGGCAGATGTAAAATTCAGGTGAGACTCTAAGGGTGAGGAAGGGTGATCGGAAACTGATAGTTTAACATAATAATGTTCCAAAAGAACATTAAGTACAATAGATGCAAAGAAGGACTCCATTCTCTAAAAGTAATCAACTCCGGAGTATTAAATTTAATATAGGTAAATCGAATAACTTTTGCATTCCATGTTTTTTATTTGTTTTCCATAAGGTTTAGGATCTTCTCATTCTCCCCCAACATATCTTCTGTTTCATTGCATAGAGTTAAAAGATAGCTTCTAAGATTAATAGGAAAATTCAGAATTTAGATTTCATAAGAGAGGCAAGAAGATGGTGATAGAGCACCTAGCCCTCTACAGGGACACAAGTCTCAGGGAACAGTGAATGGTGCAGAGAAACGAGATAACAGAGCCTGGGAGATGCGCCCGGCGAGATGGGCAAGCGTCCCAGGAATTCCAGAAACTATACATCAGTGAGCTTAGCATCGGTCTCCAGCAGAATTCTGGAATGGGTGATTAAATGAATGGCTTATGAGCATTTTAGAGAAAAAGAAGGAGTGGAACTGATGACCCCCATGTACCAGGGTAGAATGCCATGCACTCCTTCTTCTGTGTGTGTTGCTGTTTAGCAGGACCCCCTCACGCCTCCCTCTGCTGCCTATAGAGTCTCCTCACCAGGAGATCTCACGTGCATTCTTGCCTTTAACTACAACAATTCAAGGGTAGCCAAAAAGATAGTGAAACCCCACACGTACAAGAGACAGTAAAACGTTTTAATACAATCACGCAGGCAGCATTACAATGTGTAAATGTCAGGCCAGTTCTGTCCATGGAAAAAGGGAGGAATACCTTCTTGATTCTCTATTTAGTATTCCTTAGCTCTTTCTTCCTCCCCTTGGAAATGAATACCAAGCTCACAAGGGCAAAATGAAGAGCAAATAGTCAAGACGGAAGAGTGGGGAGAGCAGACCAGTCGTGTGGGAAAGGAAGCAGTACCAGGAATAACAACTGAAAGCATATATTTAGTGTAAGGCATTTGACATAAAGAACCTCTGAATGCAATTATGGCTTTGTTCTGAGTAAACTCTGAGCCGTTACTGATGAATTCATGGGTGGTGAGCACTTTCTGGTGTGGCACAAAAGCAGCACGGAATAAAGAATCGGACCAGTAGCACCTGGAGGAAAAAAAAGAATTATCTGCGCCCCATCTGACTGAAGACTTTCACCAGTTTCATAATGAAAAACGTCTAGACTTGGATGTGGTTATTTAGAGATTCCCCATCTTTGGGTTGAACTTAAGCGTATTTAGTTCTAATTTCCTAGTGTGACGTCTGCTATTTTCAACTCCGTCTATTCTCTTCTTAAAATCCTGAAGAAAGACGCCACACCCTCCCCGAAGGTGTTGGTACAGGTGAAGACACCTGGATAAGTAAAGACTTTGCTGCCAAGAGCTAGCAAGGGAGGGAAGCTGTATGGCTTCCAGACGCTGCCCTCAAGGCTCGTGAGGCCCGTGCTGGTCACTAGGAATCCACGGATAGATGACACAACGGATACATAAAAAACTCCTGTCTGCCTTTGCTGACGCAGACTCACAAGGAAACGGGATTGCACATCTTGTCTTTCCCAGCACTGTCCACTGCCTCAGTGGTCTCTTCATCCATCCCGTCTAATCAAGCTGGATGCCCTGGAGCGAGCCAGCATCCCTCTCTGCCCACGCCTCTCCCCCATCCCACTTCCATCAGCCACCACGTCCTATCGATACCACCTTTAAAACTCTTATCAGTCAATTCCATTATCTCCTCTCCCTCTGCTGCCACCCCGGTTCAGTCTTCTATCCATTTCTGTCTGCAGTTATCTTTCCAAAACAAAAATCTAATTATTTCGCAGCTGTACTTTAGCAAACCTTACGCTGTGCCATTCTGCCCTCAGGACGAAGGCCAGCTCTTTAGCAAGGCTCTTAAAGCTATGAAGAATTGAGTTCTGCTTTTCCAGCCTCATCTCCCACCTGCTCTCTCCCTCCCTCTTTTCACACACACACACACACACACACACACACACACATGCACGCATGCACGCACTCACTCCCTTCTTATTCGCTAATGACCTAAGGCTAAATTTTCTGAATATAAGCAACAAACGTTTACCCTCAGAGCCCCAGCACAAGGCTTTCTCTGTAGGTCTGAAGTTACTGTGCTGTTGTCTATATAAACACCTCAACACCAGGAATAACACTCCTGATTCCCAGGCCCAGCTCTAACATCACCACCACCAAGAAGTCCTCCCTGATTGCTGAAGGTCATATCAATAGATGCCTCCTTTGTCTTCCCATAGCACTTTGCAATGCTGGCTTGGTTGTTTTCTGAGTGCCTGCAATGGACAAGGACTCTTCAGAGCCTCAGAGATTCAGAACTGGAAGGAATAATGCAGGTCTGAGGCCAGGCCATGGGGTGAGAGTATTGGTAGTTGTACAGGACACTCTAGGACGGTCACTCAGAGGGTGAGGAGGAGCGTGGGGTTGACGGGGAGGGAGAAAGAAAGAAAGGGTTTCCAGCGGCTTGGTTCTTTGGCCTGTGTTCCATTATCAGTGGCTTTGACAAAGACAGCGATGGCACAGCAAAGAGCTCAGCAGATGATACAAAACAGGGGAAATGCCTGAGACAGCAAAACACAGAATAAGAATAAAACACATACCAGTAGGTTTGATCTCCAAGCTAACACAATGGAATATGCACGGGTAATTTGAAGGTATGCACTTTATATTCAAAACATTGCACAAAGACAGGTGCTCTGGGAGGAGTGAGGGCTGATTTAACAGTAATTTACATAACTTGGATTTAGTTGACTAGCTGATATCTACTGACTATAGATTTTGTTCCAAGTGCAGCACTAAGTACTTTATATGCAGTGTCACAGCCGTACTATCACCATCCTCATTTTACAGCTGAGGAAACTGAGGGGCAGACTGTTTAGTCTAAGGCCATATAAGTAGAAATGATAGCTCTAAGATGTGAAACCAAGCCTTCTGACTCTGGGTCCTCACAAGCAATCACTAGGCAAGGCTCTCTGGCATGAGTAGTGCTAAGATGTGCTTAAATTAAATAGCAAATGCAATATTGGGTTGTATTAATAGAAATATATTGTCCAGATCAAAGGAGGTAATTTTCAGCTGTAGCTGATTTCTTCCTAATCAACTCAAGTGTGGATGTTGAGCTTAGTTTTGGAACTGCATTTATTTTAAATTAAATTAATTTATTTTTGGCTGTGTTGGGTCTTTGTTGTTGCAAGTGGGCTTTCTCTAGTTGCAGCGAGCGGTGGCCTCTCTTGTTGTGGAGCACAGGCTCTAGGCAGGGGGTCTTCAGCAGTTGTGGCATGCAGGCTCAGTAGTTGTGGCTCACGGGCTCTAGAGTGCAGGCTCAGTCGTTGTGGCACACGGGTTTAGTTGCTCTGCGGCATGTGGGCTCTTCCCAGACCAGGGCTCAAACCAGTGTCCCCTGCATTGGCAGGCGGATTCTTAACCGCTGCACCACCAGGGAAGCCCCTGGAACTGCATTCTAAAAAGAACATAGACAAAGCAGAAAGCACTCAGTGGAAGACGATTAGGAACATATATGTCCTGAAATTCAGATATTTAACTGAAAGTTTGAAGCTCTGAAGATAGTTAGCCTGGAGAAAAGAAAACACAGGAAATATATTAGCTTTCTCCAGCTGTTTAAAAAGAACCAGTCACATAGGTGAGGACTATATTTGCATTGCTATAATAGACAAAATTAGGACCAAAGATTAAAATGAAAACACATCTTTTTACTCATTGCAGTGAAAAAATTATAGTATTTAGAGTTGTGTAGAACAGTTCTCATAAATGAGTAAGCTTCCTATGACAGAAGGATTCAATGGAAATCTAGTTGAGAACAGGGAGGGTGGTGTAGACAGGGTTTCTGTATTGCATGGAAGGTTAAACGAAATGGCCCCTAAATTCTGATCTCTTCTACCTACTCTAAGGTTTGTTTTTCATAGTCTAATTTGAAAATACTACAGTTAACTAGAGTTGTTGCATAGGAGGTTTTTTTTTTTTTTTTTTTTTTTTTTTTCTTTTTGCGGTATGCGGGCCTCTCACTGTTGTGGCCTCTCCCGTTGCGGAGCACAGGCTCTGGATGCGCAGGCCCAGCGGCCATGGCTCACGGGCCCAGCCGCTCCGCGGCATATGGGATCCTCCCAGACCGGGGCACGAACCCGTATCCCCTGCATCGGCAGGCGGACTCTCAACCACTGCGCCACCAGGGAGGCCCGCATAGGAGGTTTTTATACAGGTCTGGCAAGGAGCAGAGGCTCCATAATTATGCCTTCAGTGATCTGGTTGTGGATGATACTTGTTTATGTTAAGAGACTTTCCATGGCCAACAAAATGTGTTGATGTGTTTCTGTAAATGAGAATGTGGTAATTTTAAAAGTGTCCATCGACAGGAGAATGGGTGAAGGAGATGTGGTACATATATATAACAGAATATTACTCAGCCATGAAAAGAAATGAAACTGAGTCATTTGTAGAAATGTGGATGGACCTAGAGTCTATCATACAGAGTGAAGTAAGTCAGAAAGAGAAAAATATATATCGTATATTAATGCATACATGTAGAATCTGGAAAGATGATACAGATGAACCAATCTGCAGGGCAGGAATAGAAACACAGACACAGAGAACAGGCATGTGGACACGGGAGGGGAAGGGGAGGATGGGACGAACTGGAAGGTTAGGTTTGACATAAAAACACTACCATGTGTAAAATAGCTAGCTAGGGGGAACATGTGGTATAGCATAGAGAGCTCAGCTCGGTGCTCTGTGATGACCTGGATGGGTGGGATGGGCTGGGGGGAGGGAGGTCCAAGAGGGAAGGGATATATGTACACAGATAGCTGATTCACTTCATTGTACAGCAGAAACTAACACAACATTGTAAAGCAACTATACTCCAATAAAACAAAACAAAACACTGTCTCCCAAACTCCTGCGCTATTCCTCCGACCCAGAGGTGGGGTCTGCATCCCTAGCCCCAGAATCTGTGCAGGGTAGTGGCTGCCTCAGCCAAGAGTGTTCACTGGAGGTGACACCGTGTGACATCTGAGGCAGGGCTGTAAAGGGGCTGTGAGTGTCCGCCTGTTTGCTTGGATGCTTGTGCTTAGAATCCCAAGCGCCCACATAAGATGGACTGCCCTGTGGCCACCATGCTGTGAGGAAGCCATGCCACATGGAGAGGCCATATTGTCAACACACTGTGGCTGGTGTGGGTCTTTGTGCCCCAGCCCAGAAGTGTGAGTGAAAGAGCCTCCAGGCAAGTCAATGCACAGTCCCCAACCCTTGAGTCCCCCAGCTGAAGTTCTAGGCAGGGAGCAGAGATAAGCCATCCCTGCTGTGCCCTGTCCAAGTTCCTGACCCCCAGACTCTCTGATCATCATCAAATGATGATGGTTTCAGACCACTAGGCTTTGAGTTGTTTGTTACACAGCAGTAATGACTGAGACAGAATAACATTTCACATTTATAAGCAACATTTCTGGATCTATGTGGAGGGAATATCAATTACTACAGTAAACAGGCCACTAATAAAAGTAGTCAGGAGGTGCTGATGGTGTATGGGAGGGGGCATTCTACAGTGGCCTTTGGCTTAATACAGACCCTTTTATGTTCAAGAAAAAACACTTTGAAGTAATCCCCAGTTGGAGGATAGTAAGGGATATTTAAACTATATTACTCATTCATTCATTCATTTTACATTGATTGACAGTGTGATTTTACACGGGGTAACCAGTATATTACAAAGGAATGCGAGTTAGTTTGTGCAAATTCTTAAATAGCTCAGGCTTCTCTCCTGGAGCCCTTCCACGGATTGGCTACTACATCCACTTTAGCGGCCTCTGTATTTTAACTTTCCTTTCAGAAAACCTTTGGTAACTAGAAGTCAGATGTTCTTGCTGTAATTTAAAAAAAAAAAAAACTGATTGTATTTGAACCATCTCATCTTAGACCAGAGTTAGGAAACCATCAAAACATCAGACCATTCTCATAAACTGTCAAATTCCCAGCACCTAAGTCATTCATGGATTTTCTCTAATAAACACATGAGCTGTGTTTCTGTAGGAGCATTCAGAAGGGTGGTGCCATCCAAGGTGGACACACAGTTTCCTCCCAATTAGAATATTGACTCTACAGATCCTTGAATAATCGCTCTTTGCATAAGAGATGATCAAGGCTCCAGAGCCACTTCACTGCTACTTGCTTCATTATTTTACCAGGGGATGAAATAGACTTAATAGAAGATAATTATATTTGGCTTTGGGGCTCCAAAGAAAGAGATCAGTATTACATTTGTTCCTTCCTAATCCCCTAACTCTTCTCAAGACTTCAAAAGATAATTGCCTGTAATTCAGAAAGTTCATGAGTTAATTTACTTAAGACCCTAGAAACACACATTAAGACCCAAGGAAGACCCTGAGACACCCTCTATGATCTTTTCCCTAACAGGATTATTGAAGACAAGAAGATATTAAAGATGCTGTGCTAAAATGATATGAAAAAAAGTTTCTTTCGGTTTGCATATGTCTACACAAAGCAGAAATGAAACAATGTATTTTATAGTGTCGGTACTAAGTAATATGTGTTTTAGCATTTTTTATTATAAAAGTAATACATGTGTGTGATTCTTTTTTTAAAAGGCAAAAGTGTTTATGGTAAACAGCAAAAACCCCTCCTTACTCACCGGCCAGTGTACCCTAAACATTTCTCCAGAAACAACGGCTGTAAAGGCTTGTATCACATATAAACATTTATGTATTCTGTGGTTTTCTTTATATTGTCTTCTTCAAGTTGCATCTGAACAATGTATTTTGAATATATTTCCTACAAAAAATGTACATCCCTAGTATGTATTATGTGCATATGTATACACATACATATATATACACACATATATAATACACACATATAATACACATACATATACATATATATAATATATAATATAATAGATTCTTAGGACTCCATTTTATGGATATACAACAATAATTTATGTCACTAGTACCCTATTAATGGACAATTAAGTTATCAGATTTTTGCTTTCGTTATCAATACTTTATTGTGGGTCCTTTAACCTATATGTTTTCATACATCAGGAGCACATTCTAAGATAAATTCAAGCTAGGTAAGAAGGTATATGTATTTTTAAAATATTCTAGCTGGGCCATGTGCTTTATATCCATGAGGTTAAAAATATTAATTCCTAGATGAAATTTACAGCAAAACGTGAATTTAATTTTATTTGAAATGGGACAGAACTTATAATCAATGATTTACCTCCAAAATATGAAGGATCTTAAAATGAATTCTTTCTTTTCCCTTGAAACAAAAGAGGTTTCAATTCCTTGCTTGAACATTTTACAGAAGGATTGTCATGCACAATAAATAAACCCTGAATCTATTTCAAAAAGATACATTTTGAATGGTGCTTCGTGTTTACATATTTCACAAACTGCAGAGAATAAATGCTGTCTGTGAAACAGCATAGAAAAGGAATCCTTCATAGTAGTTAATTATTTGGACCACCACAAAAAATAAAATCTCCTTCCCAGTGGATGAAAATGTGCGCTGCTAAGTCAGACTACTGGTACACTGCTGGACAATTGGAGCAAACACATCATAAGTATGATTGCATATAGAACAGTGCCGTGAACATGGAGCTACACCTGCTCAGATATTCAAAAGTCATTTCATGGTTGCTGTAGTCTAAGATAAATTTTCTTGGGCGTGCCCAGTCATGCATGCATCAGGTAAGGCTCTCAGTCCAAATAAACTGCACTTCAATAGAAGACGGAAAACCAAAGCCCGCAGCAAGTCCCTTTTACATCTTGTTCTTTTTCAAATCCTAATTTTCCTACTTCCTCCATTGTCTTGATTTCCTCTCTCACTCTCTCTCTCTCTCAATTAATATTGGAATTTCTCTAAGAAAAGTTTCTAACTATATTATAGCCAGTATATTTTGTATATACAATATATATCTATATTTCCCTCTTTAAATGTGAATATTTAATCACCTCTTTTCCTCCTTTGGGAGCTTTGGTCTCACTGTCAGAATTGCTAAATAGGAAGGTACAGGCAGCCTGTGATGGCTCCCTTGTCAATCTCAGCGGGCATGAGCAGTCACTGGAGCTTGCAGTACCAGTTGCTAGGCAACCTGTTCATCTTCTGAACCTGATATTTCAATTCAGCAGCAGTAAACGTCTGTTATGTTATGGCCTTTCAGAACTACCTTCATTACATCATATCTACCATTCTAATAAAGGAGTTCCAAGTGTTGAGGGGTGTGAAGGCAGCAAGGAAATTCAGCGCAGCTATGACACTGAGATAATGTCAAATGAGACTTTCTGCACATAAAAAGTATAAAATGATGACATAGTTAACACTCAGTCCTTCCTGGCAGAGCATTAAGGAAGCCTCATGCAAGAGCCATTTCCTTGATGATATCAAATCAACTCTTGTTGTCAATCTAGAAAAGTTTCTAACTGCCACTCTAATGAAGGTGAAACAGCAATGGCCTAGAGAAATAGGAAGAACATTAACATCCGTATATAATAACTGATGCTAGTGTGTCTAGCCAAGTATTTGTCCAAAGGACAATTCTTGGGAACAGACTTTATGGAACTACATTGAAGTCTGCCAAGCAGCAGCTATGCAAGCATTTCAAGTTGCCAATCTTGCTGGAACACTTTCCTAAATAAATATCCGATATTTTATGCCCCTCATTGGAAATGAATTTGAATAGTACACTTTATCCTTGAGTTTATTTTAGAAGAAACAAATAATTATTTTAATAAGATGGCTCAGAGCAGTTTTGTTTACTTAGCCACTCTGTGTCCAAGTTTTCCTTATTTATAAAATAGAAGGTTATTAATTAGAATATAGGTTTGGATACAGTAACAGCAATAAAATCCCCAAGTAACAGTATCTTAAAGAAGACAGAAAGTTATTTTTCTCCCACATAACAGTTTGCTAGGAAAGTCTCAGGCTGAGAGAGTGTCTTCTGTTTTTTGTCTTCCCCTCTTCAACTTGCAGCTTCTGTCTCCTGGTCTAAGATGCTAAAGGAGAGTGCCTTACATGCCTTCCCTCAAGGCACTCCTAGGAACTACTTCTTGTCTACACTCCATTGGACAGAACCTGCTCACACCCAACCACAAGGGAAACTGGGAAACCTGGCTGTCAATTAAGAGGACGTGTGTCTGTCCAGCTACAATGCAGCGTGGCTCTTATTAAGGAAAAGGGGAAGTGTGGATAGTGGGGGACAACCAGCTCTTCTCTGCCATATGAAGAAACAAAAGCAATCCTCAGCAGTGTCACAGAGAAGAAGTAATAAAGTCATCTTAAACTGTAAAAATAATATTTCTCTTACAAGTTTTAATTATACCCCAGCAGTTTTAATTATACCCCAGGAATAGGCAGAGAGAATAACTAAAACAAAATGAATTCACCCCTTTACCTCACTTCTTTCAGAAGTAGTCCAGTACCCTGAAGAAAATGGGCCAAAAGCAATTTGGTGTGACAGGTATGTTAATTCTCTTGAGTATGCTGAAGGTCTCACCTGTGAATACAGATATCGAAACTTAACCAATTGTACACCTTAAGTATGTGCAGTTTGTTGTATGCCAATTATCCCACAATAAAGTGTTTTTTTTTAAATCATAAAATACGAACAAAAATGCATTTAAATAAATGCCATGGCTTTTCTTAGGGAAATAACTGCAAAGAGGGTTAAACTCAAGGTGATGCTCTCATCAATTAAATTCTCCAGTGATGCAGAAAAACCAAAACTCTGACCTATTGCTAACACAACAGTACAAACTATGTGTAAAAAAACAGGAGGAGGAAATGGATCACTGAGAACCCTTGAGCAAAGCTAGATTTATTCAGTAATTCAATGTGTGTGGGTGTGTGTGTGTGTGTGTTCATGATCTCTCCTGAGTCACCACCGTGAGAATCTACTGCATTCAGGTCAGGGTCAAGGTAATAGTGACGAAGTGTAGGAAACTCTCCTTATAGGGAAAAAAACAAAAACAAAAACAGGAGAATGTGCTTTCTTTTGCAACAGGAGTCAGAAACTTCAGGCGGCAGACATTTGGCAAAAACAAAAGTGAAGCAAATGCGCTTTATTTTTCTGTTTTTGTTTTTTTTTTTTTTTTTTTTACAGTTCGCGGACCTCTCACTGTTGTGGCCTCTCCCGTTGCGGAGCACAGGCTCTGGATGTGCAGGCTCAGCGGCCATGGCTCACAGGCCCAGCCGTTCCGCGGCATGTGGGATTTTCCCGGACCGGGGCACGAACCCGTGTCCCCTGCATCAGCAGGAGGACTCTCAACCACTGCGCCACCAGGGAAGCCCGCTTTATTTTTCTATAAAGGTAAATAGTAGAAGGAAGAAGATCAGGGGACCGAAACCTTCCTGTTTACAGTGAAAAGGTATATTTGTAAAGGATGGTGAACTGACTGGTCCCTTTGCCTGTCACTTTTCCTAGTCTCAATTTTTCTTATTAATTCTCATCTTTATGTATTTTGTATTCACTCGTTCATTCAAACATTTTTGAGCACCAACTTTTCATGTGCCAAACACTTTGCTAAGTGCTGGGGATAAAATTAAATAAATAAATGCAACCATAAGGAAAAGCTCACAATGTGGAAAAAGAGAGAGGTAAGCATAAAATCTCTCCAGCTCAGCTTATCCATTTTTTTCTGAATCTTTGCAATGCCATTGTAAAAAATATATATTTACTATATATTTTAAGCAAGCCCAGAGAAATAAGTGGTAGAAAAGTAGGAGAAGACTGTTTTCTGCCCCAGAACCAAAATTCCTCTTGTCTGCATATCATCGGAAGTTATTTTTTCTCTGTATTTTAGAATATCAAATTGGGTGGACTTGGCCTCTGCATATCTTTGGCATCTTTTCATTCCATGATATGGTAATATAAATAGAAGAAGACAGATTGAAGAGCAGTGAGGCATGCATACATTTCAAAAGTAAAATAAAATAAAAGCTAAAACCTTTATATTAGAGCCAGGAGAATAGTGAGATTTTATGTTAAGGGATGATCCTTAGCAAAACAAGTGTGTTATATTACACCTCACATTATTGTTTTCTGTGTTGCTTTATCCTTCATCTTATATGAATAAACAGATCTGAAATAGGATTTACTATAATAGATGACCTGTCCATAATGGTACCACATCAATTCAAATATAAACCTGTCTTTTTTTCAGAGGGGCTAAGAAATCTGTCCTCAGAGGGGATGAGCTCAGGGTTGACATTCTTTGCTTCTTAGTTGGGCGGCACGTTTTGGATCCATTACATTTGGATGAGACATGAACGTGTGGGCTTGTGAAGTGTGGTAGAGACAAGCTGATCACAGGCAGGATGTCTAAATGGCAATGGTGACAACACCTTAGGTGAAAATAGTCTTACATCAGTGCAGCAAATCTACAACAAGCCCAAGATTTCATAATGTTAATTAGCTAAAGTAATTTATGTAGAAAGGGTGATTCATTATTCATTCATTTATTTATTTATTTAATTTTTGGCTGTGTTGGGTCTTTGTTGCTGCGCACAGGCTTTGTCTACTTGCAGCGAGCAGGGGTTACTCTTCGTTGTGGTGCACGGGCTTCTCATTGTGGTGGCTTCTCTTGTAGAGCACTGGCTCTGGGCATGCAAGCTCAGTAGTTGTGGCTCACAGGCTCTAGCGTGCAGGCTCAGTAGTTGTGACTCATGGGCTTAGTTGCTCCGTGGCATGTGGGATCTTCCCAGACTAGGGCTCAAACTTGTGTCCTTTGCATTGGCAAGTGGATTCTTAACCACTGCACCACCAGGGAAGTCTGTGATTCATAATTTTAATTTTGTATACCTCCTTACCCTTTCTTTTCCATGTCATCAAATTTTCCATGTAATTAACATTTTTCTAAACTCTTTCTAAGCCATCATCCACTTGGTGCTTTGCAACCCCTTTATAACTTGTTGGTTATAACATTTTCATTTTAAAACTTCCATCAACTCATCAGTACGTATTTAAAATAGTTTGACCTTGCAGAGCATTCACTGTAGGCTGGAGGAGATTCTTCCACCCACTGCACTTTTCTGATTAAGGAAGACAATTGATTATAGATTAAAGTAGCGACTGTGCTTCCACAAGCAAATGGGAAGATCTGATGTTCACAGGTGCTGCCTTCTGTCCTTTGTAACCCAAAACATAACTTGCATGCTCCCAACTTTCTCCAAATTATCAACACGGCCATGAGAAATTTGAGTGCCCGAGGAGTAAACACATTTTTCAAAGGCAAAAACAAGTTTTCACTCCATCCATCAAAAACCTATCTTCACTACTGAGATAAAGTTTTCAAGGAAGTTAAATAGAAAGAAAAGCTAATAAATAACATGAACTCCAATGCAGCACTGGTACTGCTACTCATAATTTTTTGAAAAACTGATGATTATCTTAATTTGAAATAAGAGCTAAATCCTCCTCCTCCCCTTGATCCAGGGTTGTTATCCCCCAAAACAGCTGTGGATTCATAAAAGAGAAAATAATGCCTACAGTTGCTATTTTTCAAGTTGTATAATCTTGAATAAGTTACATATTGATTAATGTGGAGTCTTTCCCCACAAAGCTGCAGATTTTCAGGTATTTTGGAACCTATGTGGAAATGCTACCATGGCCTTTGTGGAGCAAACTAGAGGCAGACAGTGCAGGGGACACCACTGCAGCCCTATCTCAGGTTCCCTAGGGAGCTCATCTTATCCATGGGGCTTATTAACAGTACAGAGTTTATTTGCATTTTAATAGGGGACCCTTGAAGAAAGTCCTTCAGTTCAGAAGAAATGAACTAAAATGATAGATTAGGGTTTATGTTTTAGGAATGTTTGCTAGATATACATCATTAAATCACAGAGATGCTTGCTTAATCTCTAAAATACAGAAGAAACTATGTTAACTGAAATTATAAATGCCAACAGTGTGGTCAAATAATTCCCCAGAGTATAGGTCATATTTTGGCAGCTTCTATGTTTCAATGTTGCTGACATCTTGCACGTTACCAGCCCACATAAATTTCTAAAAATGTTACTTGTTGTATTCAACAAATAACCACTGTGTCATGAGCAGTGCAAGGTGTCGGGACTTCAACAGAGAACAAGGCAGGTACGGTCTTCCAGGAAATTCTAGCAATGATCTGAAGGCTAGTGGGAAGGGACATAGATGTCTCGGGGGAAAGTGGTCCAAAAGGGACCTGAACAAGTGGGGTCGGAAGGAAATGTGGGTTAATTCATCAAGTAAAATTAAGTTGGTAATTACTGGTTACTCCAAGATAAGGCAAGCTTCTCCCTAAATCTCTCCCACCCTGTCCCTACCCCCAAATTTTCACATACGTGTGTATGAGTTTTAAATAACATAATATATGTTTCTTAAAGCACAAAGACTGTGTCTTATGAAATAGCAATACTAGTGGAGTTCAATCAAGGTTAAATAATAATAAATAGTAACAACAAATCCAGAGCTGTTAATCTCCTGCACCAACATTTGTCAAGCAAAACGATTACATGTTTTATGACCTGGACTAGTAAAAGTGTCACTTTTATGAAGCATTACAAATTATATCATAAAAATTAGAGACTGAATGGCCTTTATAAGTCACATCATCTTGCCCCTCTCCCCTGGGGTGGCAGCCTAGAGAATTGTGCAATGTGCTCAATTACCCAGTGGGGGCGCTGTAGGGAGCTCTTACACAGTTCACTCTTAACTTACAGGCCCCCAAGGTCTCAAAATTCAACCCTGTACTTTAGCCTTTTTTGAAGCTGATAAAGCAAGAAAGATTGATCTTTTTTTGGAGAGAACATCTCCTCCCTTGTAGAACTGGGGATGAGGCTGTCAAAATATCAAGGATTCCCTGCTGACAGTTTTGTCTAGCTCTACAAACTACAGAAGTCAAAACTGTAGTCTCATATGTATCCCTGGAGTCAACCAGCTTTTTCTGAAGCTCGAGGGTCTTGCTAGGTGGCACCAGATGGCTGCTTAAAGCCTCATACCTCCCCAGCAGGAATAAGGGATCTGGAGAATGCTGCTCTGATGGTCACAGGGCTTAACTTGATGACTGTTGTCCTGGCATAATTATTATTAGTGCCTCCTTTTACTTTCCAAGGTCTCCTAGTTTGGAAAATGAATTATATATAGTTCCCATATAAATAGAAGGAAGAAGGCTGTTGACCTCATCCCCTGTGACCAGACCTCAGTATGTTGGCAAAACAGGTATTCAGGGGCAAATGCATACCCAAAGGGTCTTGCTTCCACTGTAAAATTTGCTGAGTGACGCCTGCTTTTGCAATTCCATTTGGACAATGCAACTTTCTCATGCATGTAAAAAGATGGTGGTCGTCTTCACAAGCACCGTCTACAAAGATGAAGACCAGCCATACCGTGGATTCTCAATATATTGCTGTCCACTAGAGAATGTAAGCTCCTTGAGGGCAGGGACTTTGTTTGTTTTGCTTAGCACTGTATCGCTAGTACCTAGAATAGCCCGTGGTGTAGAGCAGGTGCTCAACAAAAACTTCCGGAATAGATGATTCAAGAAATCAATGCTGTCCTTCACGACTTTCCAGTGGACCATGTTACATGTGAATATAATAGCAAAAGAAACCTTGTTTCTTTTGCATAGTTATTACTCTTTCATTGTAACACTCCACTGGCCACATTAAACATTCATTGCCATTTTAACGTCAAGAAATCAAGCATCTTTTCTTCTGGTCCCCTTTTCCTTTCTCTCTGTTAAGTCTTTGTCTAGAAACCCTGAGACTTCACAAATAGAGGTTGCCTGGAACTAAGTCTGAAGACCGTGGCTTGTCCCTTCCCCTACGTTGAGTCACTTGTTAGAGCTAACACCAAGGATCTTTTTCCAGATGCAGGAGAAATCTGGTCATAAAATAAGACCTGTTAGTGATGCTCATTCATTTTTATTTACTAAGACTAGATTTTATTACCTCTGCAAATTGCAGATCTGTGACCTAAATGTATGTGTGTTTCTTTAGAAAAAAAAAAAAAGGAAATTCCAATCAGAACATAATTTATTTAGCTAGATGTTGGTATCTTCAAAAGTTTATATACCATTTACTTTCCCACCATGATCATCCCATGCAAATCCTCTAAGGGTGCTGCATATCAACAAAAGTCATTTATCATTTAGAATATTTTTCCAGAATTAAAAAATGTCTGGAGGATCACAGAAAGATCTAGTATAGGTCTTATCTATGCATAACAAACCAAAACTACACATCTTGGTTGAAGTCAGCAGGGTCTGTCTTTGAAGTACATCCTCCTCTATAGTTCTCCAGCCAGAAACATGGGTCAACTTCTTTCTAAAGGTCTGGCCCCAAAGACTGAGATGCAGACCGGCAGAAGAAAGTGAATAAGTATATCAGTTTGGAATATTTCATTTCCATGTGACAGAAACTCCGTTGGAGCTTAACAAATAAGATAAACTAATGAACTCTCAGAATCTGAGGAACAGCTGAACAAACTCCTGAACTGGCAGAGAGACCTCAGGACACCAATTCCTTCTCTAACCCCACTTTTCTGCTTATTGGCTTCATTCTTCTTTCTCACTATTGGGTTTTTTCGATGTGAAGAGGAAACATGACATCTTTTTCAGGGATATGGGTCACTGTGACTGGATCCAGGTAATTCACACAGACACACACACACACACACACACACTGTGATTGAGTATCTCAATAAATCTTATATACAAGGCTGGCAAACGAGAATAAAATTCTATACATAGATAACTTTATATAGAGAAACTAAAGCTGTATTTGGTAAAGGAAGTTGCGGTCACAGGATGTTTGCTATTTTGTATGTTGCATGGTGAACTTGTTTTTGTCCCACTTATGATGGTCTTAGAGTGACTTTTTCTGATGTTGATATTCTCTGACATTGTTTATGTCCAACGAGAGAGCAATATGGTCTTGCTGTGAGACTCAGACCAGCTTATAAGAAAGGCCCCGCCTTGAATGTTTTTGGGTCTCAGGGGCTACCCTTTTTTTTCTTTCTCAAAGCTTTGATAACTAGGCAATCAATAGAGATGTCGGGGCTTCCCTGGTGGCGCAGTGGTTGAGAGTCCGCCTGCCGATGCAGGGGACACGGGTTCGTGCCCCGATCCCAGAAGATCCCACATGCCGCGGAGCGGCTGGGCCCGCGAGCCATGGCCGCGGAGCCTGTGTGTCCGGAGCCTGTGCTCCGCAACGGGAGAGGCCACAGCAGTGAGAGGCCCGCGTACAGCAAAAAAAAAAAAAAAAAAAAAAAAAAAATAGAGATGTCACTAATGGTTGGGAAATAGCCAGACTGCCGAGGACAGAGTTTTGCATAACTAGTGAGGAAATGGATATATACAAACTTAGAGAAAAAAGGCCTTGAAGGAAAAAATTGACCTTGAAGGAAAAAGTGGGAAAACTAATGGCTTGAAAATATCCGTAGGCAGATAGATAGGAGCCAATGAAATAGGATTTAATAAATGCACAATATGCCTGAGGGAGTGAGAGGGAATGGAATAAAAAGAATTCACTTCTTGTTCTGGGGTGGAAGCGAAGAATATGATGAATAAAAGCAGAAAGTTTGATATGGAAAAGAAAATTTGTAAATAACTTATGTAGTGGACCTGTCTTGATATGCAATCATCTACAAAGAGTAAAGATGGTAAGAATGGAATTGGAATTGGAGGACAATAGAAATGCACCACACTCACGGTACCACGAGCAGTGCGTCCAGTGATCATTTACAGGTGAAGAAAGGGTTACTGGACGCAGGTGTGGGTCCCGCTAAAATCAAGTCATATGAATTGGTGGCGGGACTGGCTGTGTCCTGACTCTAATTGGTGATGATGTTGACATTATCATAGCACCCTGCTGTGTAACGGTAGTTTATCCGTAGGCTTAAGACTAAGAGATAGTATTGGTATTCAAATATTTGAAATATCTAGACAAGGTTGATTCCTTTTATTGTTTCTTCTGAAATTGTACCTGAACTAATTACATTTGAGGAGCAAATTCTATCCCTTTTTGGTCCTAGTTTGCCAAATATCCTACTGCGCTACTAGTTCCATGTTTTGATCTATAAGGTGTTCATGTGATATTACAAAGATAATGAGATCCAGAGAATTGTAGGAATGTTCAAATTTATAAGTACCCCAATTCCAAAGAACTTCATATCAATCCATCATATCAGCTTATATGATTAAGTGTTATTCAGTGTTCTCAAACATAGGCTAGGAAAGAAGAAATAGATGAAGATTATAATAACAGGACTTGACATGGACCCACTTAATTGCCATTAAGTCAGGCTTTTTATATCCTTAATCAAATTACCACTATGCTTATGTTAACATGCAAAAGGAGATGTTAAATAAAGCAGATTTTCTGTTTTGCTAGTGGCTAGAGAAATATATCAGGTCTTAAATCACACGTATATCAATTTGATTTGTTTTTCTTTCTTTTCCACCTCTAAACTATGTAGTATGGTAGATGTTGTATGATAAATGACATTATTCAAATATAAAAGTCTAGTGTTTATTATTGAGAATTCAGCCCAGTAGATATTTTTAAACTTGCTTGACTCCATAACTTCTAAGCTCTGAGTTCCGTTTTGCTTTTTAAATCTCTAGATCTGGTAAGGGGACTGTCCTCAGTAGAAATGGAGCTTTTAAAATTTGAACCAAATGTTTAGACTTTGAAAGATAAGGTCTAAATTTCCTCAGTAATCCAAAGAGTTTTCTTAATTCAAGTTTTGAAAACCTGGACCTACCCAGCATCAAAGAATAAGTTGGTTCTTGTAGTTTAAACTGTGGAATCTTCTATTTGTATCTCATAGTAAAGTTGATCATTAAATAAAGTAATAATGGCCAATTACTATGGTTTATGAAAAAATATTAAAAATCAGTTATAACTTCAAATTGTCCTCATCAGAAATCTAAAAATTCCAAATGAAGATGTAGTGTGACTAATAGTTCCTAGACTGGACTATAAGGTCTTATTTGAAGATCATGCACTGGGTGAGTTTTACTTTATTCCATATGGATCCCAGGACACAACCAAGTCAAGGGATTAGGATTACTTTTATCCTGACTTAGTCTCTAAATAAAAATAGTTTTCCCACACTGCCAACATCTATGGCAATCTCATGCATTTAAAACTGTTGTGACCCTTCCTTGAAGTTTTCTTTCTTGAAATTCTTACTTTAATGTTAGTTGTGTTAATTTCAGCTAGCCAGATTAAACTGGAGTCTGAGAGGGGTGATTTTTAATTAACTGCTCCAAGGAAAGGAACTATGACTCCGTGGAGATTTCTGCAGGACTCACTTGGGCCATTGTCTCAGCACACAGCAGCTGAGATGGAGGATTAATTGCCCTGCTTTCAGAGCAATGGTTTAAAAAATTACATTAGTTGAATAGAATATCGCTTTGAAAGGCATAGCTGTATGTTTAAAAAAAACACAAACCGGGACTTAGGTTAAGGAGAGACTTTATTCGGAAAGATTATTGCAAGAGTGGGGACTAAGAATTACTGCCATGGGGAGGATGCTCTGACTGTCAGATCTGGAAACAAGAGGGCGCCTGCTGTAGGGCAGTGGATGGATGTGACTGTGGTGTGGACATGGCAGTGACAAGACAGTGGGTCAGAGAATGCACTACTCAGGGTCAGCCTACTCTTAGGAGGGGCTGACGCAGGCTGAGGGCGGACTAAAGTTCAGGGGTCTGGGGGAAGGAGAGACACTTAACTAAAGTTCAATCATATCAGATTCATGCATATTTTGCTGCAATTGATTAGTAGAGACAAAGCAGTTAGGTAATCATTTACGAGGCAGAGTGGGAATTTGGAGGGTCCTTGTCTGGCCTCATCAGAGGTAAACAAGGGGGGTAGCCCTGAGCTATAGCTCAGTCATACAGGGAAGAATGGGTCTTTCCATTTAGCAGTTTTCACAAAAACAAAAGGGTGGGTGGATTTCTTAACCATAGCTGTTTTCCAGGGTCCCAGGGTTTGGGGAAAGATTGACTTTATCAGTGCACAGATGAAATATTCAGGGTTTTTTTCCCTCTATTGTATGTGAGGCAACACGAATTTCACAGAAGTTTCTCTTACTCTGTGGTAGGCAGAATTCTAAGCTGGTCTCCAAGGTCCCTGCCTCTCTGTGCAAACATCCCCTCCCCTTGAGAATGGGCAGGACTGTCAATGTAGCAGAATCTCATTCCCAGGATTATGTTACTTTATTTGGTAAAAGAGACTTTACAGATATCATTAAGGTCCGTAATCAGCTTGCCTCTTCCCTCCACCAGAAAAAAATGCAGGAAACCTTCCCGTCAATCATATTTTAGCATAAATATTTCCTCTAAGCTTCCCTATCATTTGCCTGCTCTGCAGGGCCTGGGCAGCTCAGTATAAACACTCATCTGGTGCTGTAGGAGATTAAATTGGAAGTAGAAGGTTGAAAACAGAATGAACACTTTACTTCACCCAGCAGTGAGGAGTCCCACTCTGAATTGCCACTGGACCTTTTGCATCACTGAACTTCTTTCTTAAAATGAGATATGTTTCTTTTTTTTTTTTTTTTTTTTTGCGGTATGTGGGCCTCTCACCACTGTGGCCCCTCCCATTGTGGAGCACAGACTCCGGACATGCAGGCTCAGCGGCCATGGCTCACGGGCCCAGCCACTCCGCGGCATGTGGGATCTTCCCGGACCGGGGCACGAACCTGCGTCCCCTGCATCAGCAGGCGGACTCTCAACCACTGTGCCACCAGGGAAGCCCTGATATGTTTCTTTTTTAAGTTCTTAAGCATGGAGTTACCAAAAATGAGAAATAAATGGAGCTAGCTGACTGGGAACAGCTCATTGAGTGTGGGTCCTTCAACACCTTTTTTTCAGACTGTGTGTCTCTGGGCAAGTTCTGAACTTCTCTGTGCCTCCCATTCCTTGTCTCCAAAGTAGGAACAATGATACTGTATTCTCATGAGGTTATAAGAATAAATGAGATAATCTGTTTCTTTGCATAATATCTATATGGCTTAACTAGGAGAATAACTGCTAGTTAAAATTATATAAAAAAACCATTCATAAATAAGCAATAAAGGATTTTATTTTTATCTTTTTTATTTTGTTTTATTTTGCTTTATTTATTTATTTATTTGTTTGTTTTTATTTTGTTTTATTTTGCTTTATTTTTGTTTTATTTTTTATTTTATGTTTTTGTAGTTTGTGTTAAATTTTCTCCCTTGATTTGAATGTGCTCTTAGTTTAAAATTCCTGATATTTTGTCATTGTTTTTGCTGTTGTTGTTGTTGATTATTGGTATTGGCTACCTTGGGATTTGGTTTTGTTTTACTTCTTTGCTTTCATTTTTGTTTTTAAATTCCAACAGAGGTGTAAAGGTAAAGATTTGAGAGAGAGCTTTCATACCATTTTGCTCATAAAATGCTAAGTTTATTCAAGAAAAACGAAGGGCACAGTGTGTTTAGAGGCAACAATGAGACAACAAAAGAATCTGTCAGGCTGCCGAGGGGACTTAGAGTCTGAGGTTAAAAGATAGAACAAGGGCTTCCCTGGTGGCACAGTGGTTGAGAGTCCGCCTGCCAATGCAGGGGACGTGGGTTCATGCCCCAGTCCGGGAAGATCCCACATACCATGGAGTGGCTGGGCCCGTGAACCGTGGCCGCTGAGCCTGCGCGTCCGGAGCCTGTGCTCCACAACGGGAGAGGCCACAACAGTGAGAGGCCCACATACCGCAAAAAAAAAAAAAAAAAAAAAAAAAAAGATAGAACAAGTCTTACATTAGAACAGAAGGGATTTGAGTGGATTTGAAGGCCTTGGCTGTTAGGGCAAAGTTGATGGAATTGCTCTTATAACTGTGATCTTAATTGACTTAAGAGCACAAAGGTAAAAAAATAAAAGTTGAAGAAAAGTTTTTCCATAGAGACCATAAAAATATTCAGCCTTAATTCAGTTTGCTGCTCTTTTTTCCTTGGAGGACAGTAACCTAGGAAGCCTTCACAAGTGAATTTATGGGTTCCAATTTGGTTTTCATTGGCTACATTAGATTTGCTGCTTAATTAAGAATGTTATCCACCCATTCAACTTTCCAAATGAACACAAGAGCAACTATATAAATGTTAAATGCTAGAAAAATTTTTGGAATTTGTATTTGATATTTGTATTTGATATTAAATAACAACTCCTAACAACTTCTTGCTTGGCCAACCAAAAGCTTCAGAAAAACGCTCTTTTTGAAAGATAAATCTATAGTCTTAAAGTAGACACTGAAATCCATTTATCACTGAAGGTTCTTCCTTAATCAATCAGAGAATTGAAAAATGTAATGAAAAGGAATTTAGAGATTAAAAACGGCCAGCATCGTATATATTCTTTGAATATCCAGATGTATGAGGGGGAAAAAAAAGGCAGAGGGACACAGGAGGAGGAAGCAAGATGTGAGGAGCAATTCCTCGGGAGCTTGCCAGCTGTAGCTCCTCCTGTAAAGGACACCCCCTTCAGGGTTCAACCTGACGAGGTGCTCATTGCCTCAGACCCGCCATTTGCCTTAGCATGAAGCTACGGTTCTGTCCTACATCTGTGATTATAAAAGGCAGTCCAGGGTTATTTCATAACCAATGGAAATACTTATGGGCTTTTTTGCCAAAGACAATTTGTATGTGTGTGTGTGACAGTATGTATGATGTTCTGGCGACAGAAACTCCAATCCAGGCATTTCATCCTGGCCTTTTCTTGCTACAGATGAGATACGGGTGTAGGCGGGCAGAATAATTCATTGCAGATGACACAACCCTGATCACAACGTATAATGCCCAAGTTTATTGTCTATGCAGGCAACTTTAGTTATTATTATGCCATTTCAGAGCACTTTATAATTAAGTTTCAGATGAAAATCCTTATGGAAATGATTCACTAGCTTTCTATTTTGTTTTTCTTTTCTTTCCTTTTTCTCTCTGCAGTTCTTCAGTTTCCCCTACCTGCATTTTATGACATTCCCCACTGCTATAAACTAATGTTCCTAGTTCATGTTTCAGCCTTTCCATTAATTTGGTATTTACTCCTTATTCAGATTCCCTAATAAAAGTACTAATTATGATCATATCTAACAGTGACTAGGGAGGCACCCCACCAGTTCCTTCCTACCTCCAGCTGGACCCACTCACATCCATCATCAGGGTTTGGTTTGTCAGCCAGATTGCAATATTCCCAGCTGCATTTCTCCAAGCCTGCTAAACCCAGTTTGGGAAATAAATCCAATTCACAAGACACTCTATCAATTATTCCAGCAAACCTCAGATGCAGAGCCACATTCTGTGTATTTACTAATGTAATACCATTGGGAAAGAATCAAAGCTGAAGATGAAATCGAATTTATTCTTACCTCTTCTCATAATTATTTTACTTATTCCTCCTACAGGTACAGATTTTTCTACAATCATCTGGCCTAATATTAAATTCACGTGTTTACCTATCTTTCAGGAAGCTGCAAATAACAGTTCTAGGCTGCATGGAATTCTTGCCTTTTTTGAGCTCCAAAATTGATTCACAAAGTGCATCAAAACAAAGATTGATCTCTTGACTCTATTTTAATGTTCTTGAGCATTCTGATTATTTTCCTGAAAGCTGTTTTGACAAATTCTTTCCTACTCTAAAATAATTTTAAATATTTTTGCTAATTGATTTAATCAGCACCACCCACATACTTTAAAAAAATCTTCTTGTTCACTGCACAATGTTTGCCTTATTTATTAGAAACTTTTCTTCTTTCAAATTTTACTTTAGTTATCCAGACACTATGTTAGCCTTTTAATTTTTTTAAAATAAGTTCTGTTTTGGTGTGTTATTAAGACCCTGGAAAAACAATTCACTGTACCACAGAGGAAAGACAAGAAGAAAATATTAATGTAATTAGCTTCCTTCAATAACCAGGGGCCCCCGTGGGAAATTCTTGCCTTGTTGAAATCAGAGTATCTCTACTTTACTTATGATGTTTAGAACCACTCTACATTTTTTCCAACTTTCCTCATTTCCTTCTGATTACACCGAGATGAACAGCTCTTTTCTATCCCTACAATTCTGCCAACAGGCTTACTCTGAATGTCAGTTTTGGTTCACATCAGCTGTATTCCACGTATGTGTCAGCTGTATTCACACAACTGAGTCTTTAGGGTTGTGCTGCCATCAAAGTGATTTGTTGTTCAATCCACAGCTTCAAATACAACAGTTCAGAAGAGTTGTGTCCCTGGAAGTTCAGAAGTGCCTCCAGTTTTCCCCACAGAACTGTGTCTCCTCTCAACTAAGTTTTGAGGATGTAATTCTGATCCAGTACTGGCTGTCCTCACTATGCAAGATCTCTACTCACCAGAGCTTAGTTTAAAAAGCAGCAGACCCCAACCACAAAGTTCAAATTTCAGTTACCATGTTGTCATCACTGTGAGCAGTTTCATAAAGTACACACTTCGCTGTGAGCCACTGTCCACAAATCACCAGGTAAATAAGAGATGTGCTTCAGGATCATGACCAAACACCTGGCTTCTTTCAAAGTCTGTCACTGCAGATCCCGTTTGGTTCACAGGTAGGAAAGCACGTGCTTGTGTTGCCTCCTTGTCTCTCATTCTAGGTTATTAGTAGTAGGTTCCACTACTGAGACTTCTCATTTGGATATAAATGGTTCTCAAATTGTGAAGATTATTAGCGTTACTGCTGTTAAGGAGATTACTGAGCCTATAGATGAAATTATATTTCACTCTGTATATGCATCAGGGTAGTAACATCATGGCACCCCTTTTATTCTCACGGTGGTGCCTCCAGGTGGTTCCTGAAGACATCTGGTTCCTTCCAAGTGACTCGTTCCAAAAATGGATAATCAAAGAGGGAAGTGGTCAACAAAGATGAAAGTGCTGACTTGAGGACACAGGGGGGAAGGGGAAGCTGGGATGAAGTAAGAGAGTAGAACTGACGTGTATACAGTACCAAATGTGAAATGGATGGCTAGCAGGAAGTAGCTGCAGAGCACAGGGAGATCAACTCGATGCTTTGTGACCCTCTAGAGGGGTGGGATAAGGAGGGTGGTAGGGAGGCTCAATAGGGAGGGGATATAGGGATATATGTATATGTATAGCTGATTCACTTTGTTATACAGCAGAAACTGAGACACCATAGTAAAGCAATTAAACTCCAATAAAGAGTGAAGAAAAAAATGCAAGTGCAGCAAATAAATGAGGGGTGATTACACTGGGAGAGATATTTCACTGGAACTTGCATGGAGTCCCAGCTGACTGTGGGGACACTGGCACAGCCACCATTGGGGAGGCTCTAGACCTACAGCCGGAGAGCCTAATGGAGGTGAAGTGACAGACAGGTGTGGACAGACAGGAGGAAGATGGTGGTGAGGAAAAGGAGGACGATGTCTTAGAGGAAGTGACGCTGGCAAAAATGTCTCATTAGAGAAATTCTTCGAGATATTTCACAACATTGAAAGGGAAAAGGATACAACATGGGAAGCTGATCCAGATTTACGAAGGAATGTGATAATCGGCCAAGGCGGTTAGGTATATGACAACAATAAGGGCATCACTGTTCAAGCTACCCTTGGTAATTTTTTTACAAATAAATGAAACTTTCATTATTAATGTTTCTAATTTTTTTTGATGTGGACCATTTTTAAACTCTTTATTGAATTTGTTACAATATTGCTTCTGTTTTATGTTTTTGGTTTTTTGGCCACGAGGCATGTGGGATCTTAACTCCCTGATCAGGGATCAAACCCGCACCCCCTGCATTGGAAGGCAGGGTCTTAACCACTGGACCACCTGGGAAGTTCCCTCTGATATTTTAAATAGCAGTATGTTAAATAAATATTAGTTTTAGTATTTAAAAATATCTCCCTATATACTTAAAACCAATGGTAAGAGAGTTTTAAGTGTTTTGATGACAGTTTCTAATAGCACAGAACAATCATAAATTTTCCCAACTATGATTAAGATCCCCATGCTTTGTGTCAGCTGGCACAGCCATTTAATGTTCCTTCACAACTGTGCAAAGTAAGGACAACCTGTAATAATTTTTAAAAATTTCAACACCAATAGCTAAAAGGGACCTATGGTTTTCCAAACTAGGGAGACAGGAAACATGTTTATTTATTTATTGGGCTTTGACTACACTGTCCTTATAGACATTCAATTTTACTATTTCAGCATGAAATAGCATATTGCCAATGTAATTCCCCACATTTTTTCCCCAACGCTTAATCTAAATGTGGCACAGTTTCTGATTTTCTTCCTTCCTGTTACAGAATTCAAGCAGCTTACACTCCTGGTAACAAATTTTTGTATTGCTCTCACATGAGTGCAGTTGTCTACATAACCCAGGAAACAGAAGATGAGATTCTAAAAGGGACTCTCATGGCTTACAATGGACTGAGTTCCACAGGATGTTGACACTGAACCACACTAAGAGAGCTCCATGTACACAAGTTTGAGCCCAGCCACAGTGGGAAGATCTTTACCCAACTTGAGGGGAAGAAAAGCTCAGAGAGAGTGGATGGAACCTTTTTCTCAAATTTTCGGATTGTCTAAATTAAACTTGCCACTCAAAGTATGAACACAGATTGTCTCTTGTTTATTCAGAGACTCACAATGACCCAAAGAGCAAGTGGTTGCCAAAGGGACAGAGTAACTAGAAAAGAACAAGAAGTTCTTATCCTGCAATATTTTTCATTCCTAAGAATGTTATTTGGAACCCCAGATTCATTTTCTCCTACTGTCAGCATTATACACAGTGAACATGCCAGCCCACAGAAACCTGTTTAACCCAAAGTGCCCCTCAAAAGAGACACTAATTGTTACACGGCAGTAACCCTTCATTTTTCTAAAGATTATTTTACTCAATAAGCTGATGACAAGGAATATAGCCAGAACGCAGGAGGTGTATAAAAAGTCTACAGAAACTGTATTTATTTATTTATTTTTAATTAATTAATTAATTTTTGGCTGCATTGGGTCTTCATTGCTGTGTGCGGGCTTTCTCTAGTTGTGGTGAGCTGGGGCTACTCTTTGTTGTGGTATGTGGGCTTCTCATTGATGTGGCTTGTCTTGTTGCAGACCATGGGCTCTAGGCACACGGGCTTCAGTAGTTGTGATATGTGGCCTCAGTAGTTGTGGCTCATGGGCTCTAGAGTGCAGGCTCAGTTGTTGTGGCACACAGGCTTAGTTGCTACATGGTATGTGGGATCCTCCCATACCAGGGCTTGAACCCATGTCCCCTGAATTGGCAGGTGGATTCTTAACCACTTCACCACCAGGGAAGTCCCCAGAAACTTTCTTTTACTTGTATTATTTTGCTTAGGAAACCCAGATTAACAATAAAAATATCACTTGTAATTTGACCACCCACAGATAACCATGCTTAATATTTTGATGCTTATTATGAGACTTTTTTCTATACACATGTGTATGAATGTGTGTAATGTTAATTTCTAACAAAGGTATAATCATACTATGAATTTTACTTTGAAACCTGCTTTTCCTCACTTAACATATTACAGATATCATAGTGAGAAACATGTATCTACATGATAATTATTAAAGGTTTTACATATTCTATCAGTGAAGCATAACTTGGCAAGGGACCTTCTCATTAACAGCAGACTAGGTGATATAGAGGAATGCATACATGATCTGGAAGATAGAATAATGGAAATCACCCAATCAGAATAGCAAAATGAAAAACAAATTTTTTAAAATGAGAACAGTTTAAAGCAGCTCTGAGCCAACAGCAAGCACACCAACATTTGCATTATAGGGGTCCCAGAAGGAGAAGACAGGAAGGGATCAAAAATGCATTTGAGGAAATTATGGCTGAAATGCTCTAAACTTGAAGAAGGAAACATATATCCAGGTACAGGGAGCACACAGGGTCCCAAACAAGATAAACCCAAACAGACGCACACCAAGACATATCATAGTTAAAATGGCAAAACTTAAAGATAAAGAGAGAATTCTAAAGGCAGCACGAGAAAAACAAAGAGAACAAGGGAAGCCTCATAAGGCTATTAGCTGATTTTTCTACAGAAATGTTGCAGGCCTGAAGGGAGTGGTGTAGTCAAAGTGCTGAAAGGGAAACACCTCCAACCTAGGACCCTATACCCAGCAAGAATATCATTCAGAATTGAAGGAGAGATGAAGAACTTCTCAGACAAGCAAAAGCTAAAAATGTTCAACTCTACTAAACCTACCCTAAAAGAAATGTTAAAGGGCCTTCTCTAAGTGGAAAAGAAAATGTTACAACAAGAAATAAGAAGTTATAGGAAAGGGAAAATCCCCTACTAAAGGAAAATATATAGTGAAGGCTATGGATAAACCACTTAAATAAGATAGTACAGAGATTAAAAGACAAAAATTGTAAAATCAAGTACAGTTGTATAACTACAATAAACAGATAAGGGATAAACATGACGGTATAAAATATAAAATAAAAAACACAAAACTTGGGGGAAATTGGTTCAAGATAGCAGAATAGAAGGATGTGTGCTCACTCCCTCTTGCAAGAGCACCAGAATCACAACTAACTGCTGAACAATCATTGACAGGAAGACACTGGAACTCACCACAAAAGGTACCCCACATCCAAAGACAAAGGAGAAACTGCAAGGAGATTGTAAGTGGGCTGTAATCACAATAAAATCAAATCCCATAACCACTGGGTGGGTGACTCACAAACTGGAGAACAATTATACCACAGAAGTCCACCCACTGGAGTGAAGGTTCTGAGCCCCACGTCACTCTTCCCAACCTGGGGGTTCAACAGTGGGAGGAGGAATTCCAAGAGAATCAGACTTCAAAGGCTAGCAGACGTGACTACAGGACTTTGACAGGACTAGGGGAAACAGAGACTCCACTCTTGAAGGGCACAAACAAAGTAGTGTGTGCAACAGAACCCAAGGGGAAGGAGCAGTGACCATATAGGAGACTGAACCAGACCTACCTGCTGGTGTTGGAGGGTCTCCTGCAGAGGTGGGGGGTGGCTGTGGCTCACCATGAGGACAAGGACACTGGCAACAGAAGCTCTGGGAAGTACTCCTGGGCATGAGCCCTCTTGGAGTCCACCATTAGCCCCACCAAAGAGCCTGTAGGCTCCAGTGCTGAGTCACCTCAGGCCAAACAACCAACATGGAGAGAACTCAGCCACACCCATCAGCAAACAAGTGGATTAAAGTTTTTCTGAGCTTTTCCCACCAGAGTAGCACCACACTCTACCCACCACTAGTCCCTCCCACCAGGAAACTTGAACAAGCCTCTTAGATAGCCTCATCCACCAGAGGGCAGACAGCAGAAGCAAGAACCACAATCCTGCAGCCTGTGGAACAAAAACCACATTTACAGAAAGACAGACAAAATGAAAAGGCAGAGGACTTTGTACCAGATGAAGGAACAAGGTAAAACCCCATAAAAAAGACTAAATGAAGTGGAGATAGGCAACCTTCCAGAAAAAGAAACAAAAATAATGATAGTGAAGATGATCCAGGACCTCGGGAAAAGAATGGAGGCAAAGATCAAGAAGATGCAAGGAATGTTTAACAAAAACCTAGAAGAATTAAAGAACAAACACCTAGAAGTATTAAAGAACAAACAAACAAAGATGAACAATACAATAACTGAAATGAAAAATACACCAGAAGGAATCAGTAGCAGAATAACTGAGGCAGAAGAACAGATAAGTGACCTGGAAGACAAAATGGTGGAATTCACTGTCATGGAACAGATTAAAGAAAAAAGAATGAAAAGAAATGAAGGCAGCCAAAGAGACCTCTGGGACAACATTAAATGCACCAACACTTGCATTATAGGGGTCCCAGAAGGAGAAGAGAGAGAGAAAGGACCCGAGAAAATATTTGAAGAGGTTATAGTCAAAAACTTCCCTAAAATGGGAAAGGAAATAGCCACCCAAGTCCAGGAAGTGCAGAAAGTCCCAGGCAGGAGAAACCCAAGGAGAAACACACTGAGACACATAGTAATCAAAATGGCAAAAATTAAAGACAAAGAAAAATTATTTGAAAGCAACAAGGGAAAAACAACAAATAACATACAAGGGAAGCCCCAAAAGGTTAACAGCTGATTTCTCAGCAGAAACTCTACAAGCCAGAAGGGTGTGGAATGATATAATTAAAGTGATGAAAGGGAAGAAACTACAACAAAGATTACCCAGCAAGGATCTCATTCAGATTCGATGGAGAAATTAAAACCTTTACAGACAAGCAAAAGCTAAGAGAATTCAGCACCACCAAACCAAGTTTACAACAAATGCTAAAGGAACTTCTATAAGCAGGAAACACAAGAGAAGGAAAAGACCTACAGTAACAAGCCAAAACAATTGAGAAAATGGTAATAGGAACATACATATCAATAACTACCTTAAATGTAAATGAATTAAATGCTCCAACCAAAAGGCATAGACTGGCTGAATCAATACAAAAACAAGACCCCTATATTTGCTGTCTACAAGAGACCCACTTCAGACCTAGAGACACATACAGACTGAAAGTGAGGGGATGGAAAAAGATATTCCATGCACATGGAATCAAAAGAACACTGGAGTAGCAATACTCATAGGAGATAAAATAGACTTTGAAATAAAGAATTTTACAACAGACAAGGAAGAACACTACATAATGATCAAGGGATCAATCCAAGAAGAAGATATAACAATTATTAATATATATGCACCCAACATCGGAGCACCACAATACATAAAACAAATGCTAACAGCTATAAAAGAGGAAATTGACAGTAACACAAAAATAGTGAGGGACTTTAACACCGCACTTACACCAATGGACAGATATCCAGAGAGAAATTTAATAAGGAAACATAAGCTTTAAATGACACAACAGGCCAGATAGATTTAATTGATATTTATAGATCATTCCATCCGAAAACAGCAGATTACATTTTCTTCTCACATGCACATGGAACATTCTCCAGGATAGGACACATCTTGGGTCACAAATCAAGCCACAGTAAATTTAAGGAAATTGAAATCATATCAAGAATCTTTTCCAACAACAATGCTATGACATTAGAAATCAATTACAGGGAAAGAAATGTAAAAAACACAAACACATGGAGACTAAACAATATGGTACTAAATAATCAAGAGATCACTGAAGAAATCAAAGAGGATATCAAAAAATACCTAGAGACAAAGGACAATGGAAACACAAATATCCAAAACCTATTGGATGCAGCAAAAGCTGTTCTAAGAGGGAAGTTTATAGCAATACATTCCTACCTCAAGAAACAAGAAGAATCTCAAATAAACAATCTAACCTTACACCTAAAGGAACCAGAGAAAGATGAACAAACAAAACCCAAAGTTAGTAGAAGGAAAGAAATCATAAAGATCAGAGCAGAAATAAATGAAATAGAAATGAAGAAAACAATAGCAAAGATCAATAAAAGTAAAAGCTGGTTCTTTGAGAAGATAAACAAAATTGATAAACCATTAGCCACACTCATCAAGGAAAAGAGGGAGAGGACTCAAATCAATAAAATTAGAAATGAAATAGAAGAAGCTACAATGGACACCTCAGAAATACAAAGCCTCCTAACAGACTACTACAAGCAACTCTATGCCAATAAAATGGACAACCTGGAAGAAATGGACAACTTCTTAGAAAGGTATAACCTTCCAATACTGAACCAGGAAGAAATAAAAAATATGAACAGACCAATCACAAGCACTGAAATTGAAACTGTGATTAAAAATCTTCCAACAGATAAAAGCCCAGGACCAGATGGCTTCACAGGCGAATTCTATCAAACATTTAGAGAAGAGCTAAGACCCATCCTTCTTAAACTCTTCCAAAATATAGCAGAGGTACGAACACTCCCAAACTCATTCTACTAGGCAACCATCACCCTGATACCAAAACAAGACAAAGATAATACAGAAAAAGAAAATTACAGACCAATATCGCTTATGAATATAAATGCAAAAAACCTCAACAAAATACTAGCAAACAGAATCCAACAACACATTAAAAGGATCATACACCATGATCAAGTGGGGTTTATCCCAGGGATGCAAGGATTTTTCAATATACAAAAATCAATCAATGTGATATGCCATATTGACAAATTGAAGATTAAAAACCACATGATCATCTCAATAGATGCAGAAAAAGCTTTTGACAAAATTCAACACCGATTTATGATAAAAATTCTCCAGAAAGTGGGCATAGAGGGAACCTACCTCAACATAATAAAGGCCATATATGACAAACCCACAGCCAACATCATTCTCAATGGTGAAAAACCGAAAGCATCTGGAAGTCCTAGCCACGGCAATCAGAGAATGAAAAGAAATAAAAGGAATCCAAATTGGAAAAGAAGCAGTAAAACTGTCACTGTTTGCAGATGATATGATACTATACATAGATAATCCTAAAGATGTCACCTAAAACTACTAGAGCTAATAATCAATGAATTTGGTAAAGTTGCAGGATACAAAATTAACGCACAGAAATTTCTTGCATTCCTATACACTAAAAACAAAATATTAGAAAGAGAAATTAAGGAAACAATCCCATTCACCATTGCAATGAAAAGAATAAATAACTAGTTAATAAACCTACCTAAGGAGGTAAAAGACCTATACTCAGAAAACTATAAGACACTGATGAAAGAAATCAAAGATGACACAAACATATGGAAAGGTATAACATGTTCTTGGATTGGAAGAATCAATATTGTGAAAATGACTATACTACTCAAAGCAATCTATAGATTCAATGCAATCCCTATCAAATTACCAATGGCATTTTTTACAGAACTAGAACAAAACAATTCTTAAAATTTATATAGAGACAAAAGGTCCCAAATAGCCAAAGCAATCTTGAGGGAAATAAATGGATCTGGAGGAATCAGACTCCCTGACTTCAGGATATACTACAAAGTTACAATAATGAAGACAATGTAGTACTGGCACAAAAACAGAAATGTAGATCAATGGAAAAGGATAGAAAGCCCAGAGGTAAACCCACACACCTATGGTCAACTAATGTATGACAAAGGAGGCAAGAATATACAATGGAGAAAAGACAGCCTCTTCAATAAGTGATGCTGGGAAAACTGGACAACTACACGTAAAAGAATGAAATTAGGTCACTCTGTAACACCATACACAAAGATAAACTTAAAATGGGTTAAAGACCTAAATGTAAGACTGGACACTATAAAATTCTTAGAGGAAAACATAGGAAGAACACTTTTTGACATGAATCACAGCAAGACCTTTTTGACCCACCTCCTAGAGTAATGAAAATAAAAACAAAAATAAACAAATGGGACCTAATGAAACTTAAAAGCTTTTGCACAGCAAAGGAAACTATAAACAATACAAAAAGACAACCCTCAGAATGGGAGAAATATTTGCAAATGAATCAACAGACAAAGGATTAATCTCCAAAATATATAAACAGCTCATGCAGCTCAACATTAAAAAACAAACAACCCAATCCAAAAATGGGCAGAAGACCTAAATAGACATTTCTCCAAAGAAGACATACAGATGGCCAAGAGGCACATGAAAAGATGCTCAACATCACTAACTATTAGAGAAATGCAAATCAAAACTACAATGAGGTATCACCTCATACTGTTTAGAATGGGCATCATCAGAAAATCTACAAACAACAAATGCTGGAGGGGGTTTGGAGAAAAGGGAACCCTCTTGCACTGCTGGTGGGAATGTAATTTGATACAGCCCCTATGGTGAACTGTATGGAGGTTCCTTAAAAAACTAAAAATAGAATTACCACTAGACATATACCCAGAGAAAACCATAATTCAAAAAGACACATGTGGGGCTTCCCTGGTGGCGCAGTGGTTGAGAGTCCGCCTGCCGATGCAGGGGACACGGGTTCGTGCCCCAATCCCGGAAGATCCCACATGCCGCGGAGCGGCTGGGCCCGCGAGCCATGGCCGCGGAGCCTGTGTGTCCGGAGCCTGTGCTCCGCAACGGGAGAGGCCACAGCAGTGAGAGGCCCGCGTACAGCAAAAAAAAAAAAAAAAAAAAAAAAAAAAAAAAAAAAAAAAAAAAAGACACATGCACCCCAATGTTCATTGCAGCACTATTTACAATAGCCAGGTCATGGAAGCAACCTAAATGCCTATCAACAGATGAATGGATAAAGAAGATGTGGTGCATATATACAATGGAATATTACTCAGCCATAAAAAGAAACGAAATTGGGTTATTTGTAGAGATGTGGATGGACCTAGAGACTGTCATACAGAGCAAAGTAAGTCAGAAGGAGAAAAATAAATATTGTACATTAACGCATATATGTGGAACCTAGAAAAATGGTACAGATGAACTGGTTTGCAGGGCGGAAATAGAGACACAGATGTAGAGAACAAATGTACGGACACCCAGGAGGGAAAGTGGGTGGGTGGGGGCTGGTGGTGGGATGAATTGGGAGATTGGGATTGACATATATACACTAATATGTATAAAACAGATAACTAATAAGAGCCTGCTGTATTAAGAAAATAATAAAATTAAATTTAAAAAAAGAAAAAGAAAAATACAAAACATGGGAAATGAGAATAAAAAAAGGAGATCTGAAGAATGTGTTTGAACTTAAATGACTATTAGTTTAAAACAAGTAGATATAGTTATAAGATAACATGTAGGGACCCCATGGTAACCACAAATCAAAAACCTACAAATAGACACACAAAAACTAGAGAGAAAGGAACACAAACATACCACTAAAGAATATCATCAAACCACAAGGAATGAAACAAAAAGAAGAAAAGAACAGAAAATAACTAGGAAAACAGGTAACAAAATGGCAATAAGTATACACCTGTCAATAACCACTTTAAATGTCAACAGACCAGAATGTTTATTTTTTATTATAAACATACACATATATATATCATTGAATATCTATCTTCATATATTTCTTTTCTCTGGATAGATTTTTTAGAATTAAAATGTTAAGTCCAAGTATGCTATAGTTATACGATCTATTAATATCATACAATTAAGTTTTTATTTCAGATATTGTAATTTTTTAGTTCTAGGATTTCCATTTGATTCTTTTTACTGAAATTTCTTAATTTCTTCCCATTGCTTCCATATTTTTCTGTAGATTTGTTAACATATTAAACATGCTAATTTTATCATCTGGGTGATCTGCTATTCTGTTTCTGTTAACCATATTTTCCTCTTGACTATGAATTACATTTTCTGTTTTGTCATATACCTAGAAATTTTTTTAATTGTATACTAAGCCTTGTAGATGGTACATTGTGGAGGTTTTTAAGCAAGAGTTATCTGAGGGTTCCATTTTGTTTTGTTTTTGTTCTCAATTAAATGCAATTGAACCTAGTACTACCTAATACATTGTTTATCTGGGTTTGTTTCTGAGCTATTCCATCCTACTGATCTATTTGTGCACTTGGCTTCCAGTAAAAAACTGTGTTAGGGGGCTTCCCTGGTGGCACAGTGGTTGGTGGTCTTCCTGCCGATGCAGGAGACGTGGGTTCGTGCCCTGGTCTTGGAGGATCCTGCATGCTGCGGAGTGGCTGGGCCCATGAGCCATGGCCACTGAGCCTGCGCGTCCGGAGCCTGTGCTCCGCAACAGGAGAGGCCACAGCAGTGAGAGGCCCACGTATCGCAAAAAAAAAGAAAAGAAAAGAAAAGAAAGAAACAACTGTGTTAACTTCCTCTGAAAAGTATTGAGTTTTGTTCCTGCAAATAATTAAATTGTTGGTAGAACACGTTGAGAGTGTGGAAGTGTGGTTTCAGGCTTTGTTAAATAAAGCTGGTGCATTTCAGTTATGCCCTTTCTCCGGAGACATGGGTCCCATTCCTAAACCATGGCCTTCTGGATTCCATGGAAGGCCTGGGGTGTTTCTCAAACATTGGTGGGAATCAAACTCCAAACTCTATCTCTCCAGCATCAGGGTAGCTGCTTAAATCTCTGTACCACTTCTTTTTTTCAGCCTTCCAGCTGCTGTTTTCCCCTGAGGCATCCTGGCATCTTCCACACATGTGGAAGGATTTGAGAAGTTAGTACACAGATTTGGGGGCTCCCCCTTGTGTCTCTTTCTTTTCTGGAATTTCTTCCCCTCGCTTCCTGGCACCATGGCCACACCAACTTGCCAAGAAGCATGGGAAATGTAGTCTTTGTTTCAGGTGCCATGCATTCACATTTTAATTACATTTTAATATATATTAGTCTATCAAGGTAAAAAATAAACTACATTTATTGATAGCCACACATAAGGTGAAAGGTTCATATATTTCTACCTCCTCTTCTTCCCATCCCCAAGTTTTTGTTGAAATAATCTGTCTCTAAAAAAAGAAAAATCCAACAAGAAGAATACAGCATCACTTCTCTATTATTTCAGCAAATAAAATCATAACCTGATTATACACAAGAGGAAATATCAAACAGAAATTTAGAAAGTTTCTACAGAAAAACTGACCTTCAAAAATGTCAAGGTCATTAAAGTCAATTAGACTGAGGAATTCTTCTAGACTGAAGGAAGCCAGGGAGATATGACAATTGGGTACAATGTGTGGTCTTGAATTAGACCTTTTGTTATGAGGGCATTGACAATGGGCAAAACTTGAATTTGGGACAAGGGTATTCAGGAATTTGTCATGCTATTCATGCAACACTTGAGAGTTGGAAATTATTTGAAAATAAAATGTTTTTTTTAAATAAATAAAAAGAAACATCCAGATTATCTTGATTATTATTTTTCTTTTCAGATAGTACATATATTCTAACTCAATACATTACGTTTTTGGCATTTTAAGCTATGTTAACAATTTTAGACTTACACTTTTTCCATTTCTAATTTATGATTAACATTCCTCTATGTGCAATAACTTCAGGAGAGGTAAGCAAATAAAGCACTTTTTGAGCTGTTGTTTATCTGCAAATGTCTTTTCTGCTACTGCAGTGAACAATGACTTTTCAGGCAGTATAGCTTTTATGCCACAACTGTTGACATTTCTTCCTCCTCTTTTAGTGTTTAGTCTCATAGAAGTATGACAAAAAGGATTTTTTGCCTTCTATAAGATTTTCTGGCTAGGTATTTGAACGATTTCCCCTTTGTTTCTGAAATTCAATTTAGTAGACTATGTCTCATCATTAATTTTATTTGGATTTTATGACCCCTGTATTATGAAGACCAAGTCTTTTTAAAACTCCTGGAAATAATATTATATCTATGAATATTTTAATTTTTTTGGCTTGTTTGTTTGGGTACTTTTTCTTCATTTGTGGCAGTGTTTTCCCAAATTTTCATATCATTAAAATCACTCCATGTTCATATTTTGAAAAATAGGTAAACCTCAGTCGAATCCCCAACATACTCAGCTAGCATCTCTGAGGATGGGGCTCAGGACGCAGCATTTTAACTGTGTCCAGGTGGCTCTTACACTCATAAACATTAGGAAAACATTTTGATATTTTTCTTTATGCCTATATTTGACTTTTCTGCATCTATCCTCTGTGTCCTTTGTACTCTAGGCCTTTATTTTTTTCCTTTATCTTCTCTGAGACTTTCTTGAGCTGCTTTTCTAGTTCACTGATCCAGTTTTCTGTGGTATCTACTCTGCTGTTCAATGACTGATTTTTCAAATTCAGTACTCACAAGCACCTGAAATAAAACCGTCCCAGTTTCTGATTCTTCTGTTTATATAAATGCAAGAGCATTTGAGTCCTGTCGAGTAGACACATTAGATTTTTTTAAAACTTGGTCATTTTTCTTGAAGAAGTCAGTTCCTCAGGGGCCATTTTGTCTGCCTTGACTTCTTTTGAACTAGTGAATCATTTCCTATGTACTGTGTATATATTGTGATTTTGTGGTACTTACAACCCATCGAGGGATGGACTTATCCACTTTTAGAGATGATGTGCCCATGTGTTTATGCAGACCAAAAGGGGAAAGAGAAACATGTTTCTATAGTTTTTTTGTCTGCATAGTATTTATTCAGTGAAACAACGATCAAGAGTTCACTTGGTTTCGCTTGGAATGGATCTTGCTTTGAGAAGGACGGCTGCATCCCCAGAGAGCTTAGAGATTCTCAACAAGTAGTATCAAGAAAATAAATAAATGTTTATTCACAGCTATTCCTTATTGGAGATGGAGGAAAACAGGGGTGGTAGCAAAACTTCTCTGTGTATATATTTTTATACTATTTTATTTTTGAAACATATGAAAGTATTATTCATTCAAAACCTAAATAAAGTTAAGGTAAAAAATAGTATAAAAATTTAAAGGAAGGTGGTAGGAATGGTGTGAACAGCCCTAGGGAAAGTACTAGATTTTTTTTTTTTTTTTTTTTTTTTTTTTTTGCGGTACGCAGGCCTCTCACTGGTCTCTCCCGTTGCGGAGCGCAGGCTCCGGATGTGCAGGCTCAGCAGCCATGGCTCACGGGCCTAGCCGCTCCGCGACATGTGGGATCTTCCCGGACCGGGGCACAAACCCGTGTCCCCTGCATCGGTAGGCGGACTCTCAAACACTGTGCCACCAGGGAAGCCCTAGATTTTTTTAAACAATAAAAATTATTTTCTTTAGCAAGAGAACCAAGTGGTCACTCAATTGTAGTTTGTTTAGATTTTTGAAAGATCAGCTTTTAAATACAGGTTTCTGAAAATTCCTTTGGGATTTTCTCTAATGTGTTAGCTCTTTATTAAAGTAACTATGCCCCATTTCTATTTGCACTGCTCTATTAAGAAGCCCATTCCTGTTTCAGATAAGCAACAAGGTTAGGCAGAGGAAAGTCAGAGAACTCAATCAATACACTTAGAACATAACAAGTGTACCAATTTCTGGCCCCCTGTTTCCTAAAGAAAGACTTTTAATATATATATATTTTATTATTGGGAGTGCCAAGTCTCCCGCATCATGTTGGAATTTTCAAATAGTTGCATACGTTCTTAGAAAACAACCTCTCCTGGATGTTAGAGTGAAATTCTGAGACGTAAAGTCCTATCCTGGCTCCAAACTGTATAAATTAAAGGAATATTGATCTTAAAATACCAGTACAGTAAATAATTGAAGCGTTAGCCTGCACTGCCACTGGCATTGTTAGTTTTGTCTTCATAATGCTCTCCCAAGCAAGCACTTAAACAGTCAAACCCATTAGCTCTTTATAGAGATCAACTTTGTCAGCTTAGACAGATTTCTTTAAGCATATATATCTCTTTCTTGAGTCTGATTACTTGCTCTGGCATAGTGATGACAAAATTCACCATATTATCTGAAAACCCATTTAAAGTAGCTATAAACACCTGCCTCCAAGATGAATACAGGTGCAAGAGAGTCACAGTTTTCTTACTGCCTCCTATTTTTCTGTTATGCACACTAGTCTGAAGTCAAAAACAGAGTATTCATTGGAGAAATGGCAGGACATGAATTCAGTACCATTAATTGCCTCACCACCAAAACCACCAACACTTTTCTCCTTTGACTAACAAATTGAAAATAGTCTTCATTTTATAAGATTCTTTCAGAAGATGATTTTTTTTTTTTTTTTAGCGGTATGTGGGCCTCTCACTGTTGTGGCCTCTCTCATTGCGGAGCACAGGCTCCGGACGCGCAGGCTCAGCGGCCATGGCTCACGGGCCCAGTTGCTCCGTGGCATGTGGGGTCTTCCCGGACCGGGGCACGAACCCATGTCCCCTGCATCGGCAGGTAGACTCTCAACCACTGCGCCACCAGGGAAGCCCCAGAAGATGATATTTTAAACAACAACAATAAAAATTGGAACATGGGCAATTGCAATTCTGCAGGAGAAATGGCTATAGCTCCTCCTTGTGAAAATAATTGCAGATTTAAGTTGAAATCACTTATTAGTGAAAATAATAGGATATTGATCAATACAAGATGTGACCATTATTTCACATTATTTAGTCTAAAAAACATAGTCCTTTTGGTAATGCAGCTTTCTTGAGATGATGTTATTTGAGGGGGGAGGCGGCGCAAAGAACAGAGGGCTGGAAATAAAGAGGCTGAAACAAACCACCCAGCAGGGTGTCTGACACATAGCAACTTAGTGAGTGTTCATTGAATCAAAATCAGAATTGGGGGTCCGGACCTGTCAGTCACCACTTGTGATCTTGGATGTTTTGCTCTCTAACACACAGCTTTCTCATTCACAGTGGTGTATGCCTCTCAGAATAACATGTTACAGTGTATACGAACATTTGAATTGTTTAAAGGGAACATACATTTTATAATCTGCTTCACTTAGAAATTATTCTTATTCTGAGATATCAGAGACGGTGTTGGAACAAGCCCAGTGATCAGCTATTTGCTTAAATTTACATGCTTGTGTGGACAAAACATTAATGTAATGGATAGGATTCCACCATTACGTAGATAAACCAAAAATAAACTGAATTCTGCCATTTTCTGTTTGCTTCAAAAGGCTTCTCAAGCTCCAGGCAACAAAGGGCTTCTATGTGTCAGTTCAGCCCTCCTAGCACCTGAACAGACTGTTAGAAGTAGGATAGGAGCCAGGGTTTCTGCTAGGATCTAGCTGTCCCTGGGATGGGGTCTGTGCATCCCATACACACAAGGGGTTCTCCCCATTCCGTGTGCATCCTCACCGTTTGCCTTGATTTTCAGAGTGTTTCCCAGATCCTACCCCCTGCTGCAATCAGTACCTTTTCTGAGCCCCAAGTTCTATTGAATTGGTCCCAGATGCCCTGCCCCGCTTCCTGCCTAGTTTCCTCCTAATGAAGTTCAGACTCCATTCTCTTAATCACCTCCCCCTACCCTCCATCCAGCCATGCCAAGGCACTGGACAAAGATGTGATTAACCCTGAATTAACCTGATAGTGATACATCACCACTCACCTGACTACTCATTAATTGACCCAATAATCATCTCGAACTCATGGGCAGTTGTTACCCTTGAGTCCTCTTTCACTGATAAAATTGAAGCAACTAGAAGAGAATTTCCAGACCCTTACTTGCATCTCCACCTACATGCTCTGCCTTCCTGTCTGTAACTGAGTGAACTACCCCTGCATCTATCTGAAACCAGGCCATCCACATAAACATAGGACCCCATCTCTTCTTTCTTCCTTAAAAGCATCATTCTAGCAATTCTCTTCTATCTCTCCCACATCAACACATTTATTTTCTCTGCTAGTCTATTACCACGAAAATGCACTGTTATTTCTCTGGTACTATTAAAAAAAAAAAAAAAAAAAACTTTCCTTTGTCTCTCTGCTGCCAGGTAGCACTATATTGCTTTGCTTTCCTAGAGCAAAATTCCTTGAAAGCACTATCTACACTGTCTCCAACTGCCCTCCTATTCTCTCTTAATACATTCCAATGTGTCTTTTATGCCCAGCTTCACCAAAACCACTCTTGTCTCCGTCACCTATAACAACCACATGACCCGTTTTCACTTCTCAATCCTCCCCCTCCTCAGGCTACGGGCAGCATTTTACGTGGGTTAGTGCGCCCCCTCCTGGATACACTTGGCAACTCCACTCTCCAGTGGAAGAGTCATCTGTCATCTGGGATGAGAAAACCCAGGAAACCCCTAGGTATTCTTTCAGAATACACCCAGGATCTGACTGTTCTTCCCACCTCCACTGCTGACACCCAACTGGAGCCACCATCACCTCCCTCTTGGATGTTTGTGATGATCTCCTAACTGGTCGTTCTGTTTCCACCCCTGCAGCATTACAATCTCTTTTCAACATCAGCCAGAGTACTCCCTTTAAACCGAAGTCAGATGATGTCTCTCTGTTCAAACTCTTCCAGTTGTTTCCAATCTCGCTCAATGTAAAACCAAAGGCTTTAAAATCTCTTACAAGGACCTGCAGGATGTGATCGCCAATTCTGTTCCCTGAGACACTGTCCTCAGCTGTTCTGCTCCAGCATATGAGCCTTACAGTTTTTCTCAAACGTATTCCCGGAAGAACCCCTCTCTCTCTTAAGGGGGTGCCACCCCCTTCTGATCGCTCATTTCTGCCTCCAGTTTTCTGTGGATGTATCTGCTTGGAGGAACTCAAAGACGTGCAGAACTCCAGCTGCAAGGGAGTCCCCAGGTGTGATTTGTAGCCAGCTAGTTTCTGTAGTATAGCAGGGGATGGAATGGTACTGAGTGTGCCAATCTGGTCACTATGCACTAGGAATGGAATAATAACTAGGGGTTAGTGGAGAGAAAAGGTAGTGGAAATTAGTCATAATTTAGGCTACATCAGTGCAAGAAAATAGAGAGGTTGCCTTTGGGCACAAAATCAATAAAGTAGCATACTTACATTAAAAACAATAACATTAATTACATATGATAATTTGAATAGTGTCATAGATAAATCTTACATGAACCACACAAAGAGAATGCTAGACTTAACAGGTCCTTTATAAAATATATATGTGCTCTCACCATTTACAGAAGTGATATATAAAATTTCCGTTTCAAAATCTCACAGAATTTTAAGAACCTTCGCTGGTGAGATTTTCTAATGGGCTTACTTCCAGGTGTGAAACAAAGATTCATAACGACTGGCTCAATGTCACGTGCCCAGCCAGAGATAAATTCCAAGAACTTGGTGTCTCTATTCACAAGACTATATTTGACTGTGCTTTAAGTGAAAAGATTGTGATTGTTCAAAATAAAGCACAAGGAGAGCATATTAAATGAAAGTGGGCAATATTATATTAACCATTTCCTCATGGCAAGTTAAATAGTTCAGTAATTCTAGGATCTAACAGTAACATCAAAGTACTGACTTGCTATTACTTTTTGCTATGGCTGCATTTCTTCCACACCACCACACAGGTCCTTTCAGATTCCACTCAGTCACTGATGGAACTGCCAACCCAGCTCAAAAATGCCTTACTACTGGATTATTTCCAGGATTCTCATGGCACTTTCCTTGGAAGTAGGTCTGTGGCTCTGGTCAATATTTCCTACACATTCCAAACCATCATCAATCACAATGCTCTATCTCAAATTTATTTCATACATTACTTTTCCTGGGACCAGCAAAAATAATTTAACTAAAATTTCTCCATTGATTTCTATGGGATAGGATGGCAGCCACTTCTGCTGTACTTTCTTCCTAAAAAGCTATTTTATTTTTATAACACTTATAATTTCTTCTGCATAGTTGAATGAATACATATTGGTGTTAATAATGGGGAAATTGAGGAAACTTGCTTTGATGGCTTCACTGAAGAACATAAATGAAAGTGATCAGTTCTCAGCCTAACAAGTAATGCTTCAAGGAGCTTTTGCTACATTTTCACCTGTTGACAACAGCTGCTGCTGATTGTTTAAAAAAGGCAATTGATAAACATTTATTATGCATTTACTAAATAAGAAGAACATTTTGGATAAGGAAATGCAAATAACAGTAATATTTTAAATTTTAAATATAAAGAAGATAACATTGTACCTTAATATCTTAGTGCTAACTAACCACTAGGGGATAGGGCTCAATCCTGGCTGGGGCAGTGATTTAGGATATAGGAAGCATTCCTGCCTTTGGAGGACCTGAAAAGTATAGATCTGGAAGAAGAGGATTCTAAGTCAGTGGAATGTGGTGACCAGAGACTTGTCTGGAAGTTAGGGTGAAATTTGTTCAGGAGTTAATAAGCAGATAGGCCATTTTATTAATATAAATTTATTTAATTATTTATTTAATTTATTTATTTGGCTGCTTTGGGTCTTCGTTGCTGTGTGTGGGCTTTCTCTAGTTGCGGAGAGTGAGGACTTCTCCTGGGAAGCACAGGCTCTAGGCACACGGGCTTCAGTAGTTGTGGCATGAGGGCTCAGTAGTTGTGGTTCTTGGGCTCTAAAGTGCAGGTTCAGTAGGTGTGACACATGGGCTTAGTTGCTCCGCGGCATGTGGGATCTTCCCGGACCAGGGCATGAACCCGTGTCCCATGCATTGGCAGGTGGATTCTCTTTTTTTTTTTTTAACATCTTTATTGCAGTATAATTGCTTTACAATGGTGTGTTAGTTTCTGCTTTAAAACAAAGTGAATCCGTTATACATATACATATGTCCCCATATCTCTTCCCTCTTGCATCTCCATCCCTCCCACCCTCGCTATGCCACCACTCTAGGTGGTCACAAAGCACCGAGCTGATCTCCCTGTGCTATGAGGCTGATTCACACTAGCTATCTATTTTACATTTGGTAGTATATATATATCCATGCCACTCTCTCACTTCGTCCCAGCTTAACCTTCCCCCTCCCCGTATCCTCAAGTCCATTCTGTACATCTGCGTCTTTATTCCCATCTTGCCACTAGGTTCTTCATGACCTTTTTTTTTTTTTTTTTTACATTCCATATATATGTGTTAGCATACGGTATTTGTTTTTCTCTTTCTGACTTACTTCACTCTGTATGACAGACTCTAGGTCCATCCACCTCACTACAAATAACTCAATTTCGTTTCCTTTTATGGCTGAGTGATATTCCGTTGTATATATGTGCCACATCTTCCTTATCCATTCATCTGTTGATGGACACTTAGGTTGCTTCCACGTCCTAGCTATTGTAAATAGAGCTGCAATGAACTTTGTGGTACATGACTCTTTCTGAATTATGGTTTTCTCAGGGTATATGCCCAGTAGTGGGATTGCTGGGTCATATGGTAGCTCTATTTTTAGTTTTTTAAGGAACCTCCTTACTGTTCTCCATAGCATCTGTATCAATTTACATTCTCACCAACAGTGCAAGAGGTTTCCCTTTTCTCCACACCCTCTCCAGCATTTATTGTCTGTAGATATTTTGGTGATGAATATTCTGACCAGTGTGAGACGATATCTCATTGTAGTTTTGTGGGGTTTTTTTGCGGTATGTGAGCTTCTCACTGTTGTGGCCTCTCCTGTTGAGGAGCACAGGCTCCGGAAGCACAGGCTCAGCGGCCATGGCTCACGGGCGCAGCTGCTACGCTGTATGTGGGATCTTCCCGGACCGGGGCACGAACCCGTGTCCCCTGCATTGGCAGGCAGACTCTCAACCACTGTTCCACCAGGGAAGCCCTCATTGTAGTTTTGACTTACTTTTCTCTAATGATTAGTGATGTTGAGCATCCTTTCATGTGTTTGTTGGCAATCTATATATCTTCTTTGGTGAAATGCCTCTTTAGGTCTTCCACCCATTTTTTAATTGGGTTGTTTGTTTTTTTGATATTGAGCTGCATGAGCTGCTTGTAAATTTGAGAGATTAATCCTTTGTCAGTTGCTTCATTTGAAACTATTTTCTTCCATTCTGAGGGTTGTCTTTCTGTCTTGTTTATGGTTTCCTTTGCTGTGCAAAAGCTTTGATGTTTCATTAGGTCCCACTTGTTTATTTTTGTTTTTATTTCCATTTCTCTAGGAGGTGGTCAAAAAGGATCTTGCTGTGATTTATGTCATAGAGTGTTCTGTCTATGTTTTCCTCTAAGAGATTTATAGTGTCTGGCCTTACAATTAGGTCTTTAATCCATTTTGAGTTTATTTTTGTGTATGGTGTTAGGGAGTGTTCTAATTTCATTCTTTTGCTTGTAGCTGTCCAGTTTTCCCAGCACCACTATTGAAGAGGCTGTCTTTTCTCCACTGTATATTCATACCTCCTTTATCAAAGATAAGGTGACCATTTGTGTGTTGGTTTATCTCTGGACCTTCTACCCTGTTCCATTTATCTATATTTCTGTTTTTGTGCCAGTACCATACTGTCTTGATTACTGTAGCTTTGTAGTATAGTCTGAGGTCAGGGAGCCTGATTCCTCCAGCTCCGTTTTTGCTTCTCAAGATTGCTTTGACTATTCGGGGTCTTTTGTGTTTCCATACAAACTGTGAAATTTTTTATTCTAGTTCTGTGAAAAATGGCAGTGGTAGTTTGATAGGGATTACATTGAAACTGTAGATTGCTTTGGGTAGTATAGTCATTTTCACAATGTTGATTCTTCCAATCCAAGAACACAGTATATCTCTCCATCTATTTGTATCATCTTTCATTTCTTTCATCAGTGTCTTATAATTTTCTGCATACAGGTCTTTTGTCTCCTTAAGTAGGTTTATTCCTAGATATTTTATTCTTTTTGTTCCAATGGTACATGGGAGTGTTTTCTTAATTTCACTTTCAGATTTTTCATTGCTAGTGTGTAGGAATGCAAGAGGTTTCTGTGCATTAAATTTGTATCCTGCTACTTTAACAAATTCATTGATTAGTTCTAGTAGTTTTCTGGTAGCATTTTTAGGATTCTCTATGTATACTATCATGTCATCTGCAAACAGTGACAGCTTTACTTCTTTTCTGATTTGTATTCCTTTTATTTCATTTCCTTCTCTGATTGCAGTGGCTAAAACTTCCAAAACTATGTTGAATAAGAGTGGTGAGAGTGGGCCACATTGTCTTGTCCCTGATCTTAGTGGAAATGGTTTCAGTTTTTCACCATTGAGGACAATGTTGGCTGTAGGTTTGTCATATATGGCCTTTATTATGTTGATTAAAGTTCCCTCTATGCCTACTTTCTGGAGGGTTTTTATCATAAATTGGTGTTGGATTTTTTTCAAAAGCTTTCTCTGCATCTATTGAGATGATCATATGGTTTTTCTCCTTCAATTTGTTAATATGGTGTATCACATTGATTGATTTGAGTATATTGAGGAATCCTTGCAGTCCTGGGGTAAACCCCACTTGGTCATGGTGTATGAGCCTTTTAATGTGCTGTTGGATTCTGTTTGCTAGTATTTTGTTGAGGATTTTTGCATCTGTGTTCATCAGTGATATTGGCCTGTAGATTTCTTTCTTTGTGACATCTTTGTCTGGTTTTGGAATCAGGGTGATCATGGCCTCATAGAATGAGTTTGGGAGTGTTCCTCCCTCTGCTATGTTTTGGAAGAGTTTGAGAAGGATAGGTGTTAGCTCTTCTCTAAATGTTTGACAGAATTTGCCTGTGAAGCCATCTGGTCCTGGGCTTTTGTTTGTTGGAAGATTTTTTATCACAGTTTCAATTTCAGTGCTTGTGATTGGTCTGTTCATATTTTCTATTTCTTCCTGGTTCAGTCTCGGAAGGTTGTGCTTTTCTAAGAATTTGTCCATTTCTTTCAGATTGTCCATTTTATTGGCATATAGTTTCTTGTAGTAATCTCTCATGATTCTTTGTATTTCTGCAATGTCTGTTGTTACTTCTCCTTTTTCATTTCTAATTCTATTGATTTGAGTCTTCTCCCTTTTTTTCTTGATGAGTCTGACTAGTGGGTTATCAATTTTGTTTATCTTCTCAAAGAAACAGCTTTTAGTTTTATTGATATTTGCTATTGTTTCCTTCATTTCTTTTTCATTTAATTTCTGATCTTATCTTTATGGTTTCTTTCCTTCTGCTAACTTTTGGGGTTTTTTTATGTTCTTGTTGCTCTACTTGCTTTAGGTGTAAGGTTAGCTTGTTTATTTGAGATGCTTCTTGTTTCTTTAGGTAGGATTGTATTGCTATAAACTTCCCTCTTTGAACTGCTTTTGCTGCTTCCCATAGGTTTTGCGTCATCGTGTTTTCATTGTCATTTGTTTCTAGGTATTTTTTGATTTCCTCTTTGATTTCTTCAGTGATCTCTTGGTTATTAAATACCATATTATTTAGTCTCCATGTGTTTGTGTTTTTTTACATTTCCTTCCCTGTAATTGATTTCTAATCTATAGCATTCTTTTTGGAAACGATGCTTGATATGATTTCAATTTCCTTAAATTTACCAAGGCTTGATTTGTGACCCAAGATGTGACCTATCTTGGAGAATGTTCCATGTGCATGGGAGAAGAAAGTGTAATCTGCTGTTTTTGGGTGGAATGTCCTATAAATACCAATTAAATCTATCTGGTCTATTGTGTCATTTAAAGCTTGTGTTTCTTTATTAATTTTCTCTCTGGATATCTGTCCATTGGTGAAAGTGTGGTGTTAAATTCCCCCACTATTTTTGTGTTACTTTCGACTTTCTCTTTTATAGCTGTTAGCATTTGTTTTATGTATTGTGGTGCTCTGATGTTGGGTGCATATACATTTATAATTGTTATATATTCTTCTTGGATTGATCCCTTGATCATTATGTAGTGTCCTTCTTTGTCTCTTCTAGCATTCTTTATTTTAAAGTCTATTTTATCTAATATGAGTATTGCTGCTCCAGTGTTCTTTTGATTTCCATGTGCATGGAATATCTTTTTCCATCCCCTCACTTTCAGTCTGTATGTGTCCCTAGGTCTGAAGTGGGTCTCTTGTACACAGCATATATACGGGTCTTGTTTTTGTTTCCATTCAGCCAGTCTATGTCTTTTGGTTGGAGCATTTAATCTATTTACATTTAAGGTAGTTATCGATATGTATGTTCCTATTATAATTTTCTTAATTGTTTTGGCTTGTTATTGTAGGTCTTTTCTTTTTCTTGTGTTTCCTGCCTACAGAAGTTCCGTTAGCATTTGTTGTAAAGCTGGTTTGGTGGTGCTGAATTCTCTTAGCTTTTGCTTGTCTGTAAAGGTTTTAATTTCTCCATCAAATCTGAATGAGATCCTTGCTGGGTAGAGTCATCTTGGTTGTAGGTTTTTCTCCTTCATCACTTTAAATATGTCCTTCCACTCCCCTCTGGCTTGCAGAGTTTCTGCTGAAAGATCAGCTGTTAACCTTATGGGGCTTCCCTTGTATGTTATTTGTTGCTTTTCCCTCACTGCTTTTAATATTTGTTCTTTGTATTTAATTTTTGATAGTTTGATTAATATGTGTCTTGGTGTGTTTCTCCTTGGATTTATCCTGTATGGGACTCTCTGTGCTTCCTGGACTTGATTAAATATTTCCTTTCCCATGTTAGGGAAGTTTTCAACTATAATCTCTTCAAATATTTTCTCAGTCCTTTTCTTTTTTCTTCTTCTTCTGGGACCCCTATAATTCGAATGTTGGTGGGTTTAATGTTGTCCCGGTGGTCTCTGAGAGTGCCCTCTCTTCTTTTCATTCTTTTTTCTGCTCTGCAGTAGTTATTTCCACTATTTTATCTTCCAGGTCACTTTTCCATTCTTCTGCCTCAGTTATTCTGCTATTGATCCCTTCTAGAGAATTGTTAATTTCATTTATTGTGTTGTTCATCACTGTTTGTTTGTTCTTTAGTTCTTCTAGGACTTTGTTAAACATTTCTTGTATTTTCTCCACTCTTTTTCCAAGATTTTGTGTCATCTTTATTATCATTATTCTGAATTCTTTTTCAGGTAGACTGCCTATTTCCTCTTCATTTGTTATATCTGGTAGGTTTTTACCTTGCTCCTTCATCTGCTGTGTGTTTCTCTGTCTTCTCATTTTGCCTAACTTACTGTGTTTAGGGTCTCCTTTTTGCAGGCTGCAGGTTCATAGTTTCCGTTGTTTTTGTTGTCTGTCCCCAGTGGCTAAGGTTGGTTCAGTGAGTTGTGTAGGCTTCCTCTTGGAGGGGACGAGTGCCTCGGTTCTGGTGAATGAGGCTGGATCTTGTCTTTCTGGAGGGCAGGTCCACGTCTGTTGGTGTGTTTTGGGGTGTCTGTGGCCTTTTTATGATTTTAGGCAGCCTGTCTGCCAATGGATGGTGTTGTGTTCCTGTCTTTCTAGTTGTTTGGCATAGGGTGTCCAGCACTGTAGCTTGCTGATCATTGAATGGAGCTGGGCCTTGACGTTGAGATGGAGATCTCTGGGAGATTTTTGCCATTTGTTATTACATGGAGCTGAGAGGTTTCTTGTAGACCAGTGTCCTGAACTTGTCTCTCCCACCTCAGAGACACAGCCCTGATGCCTAGCTGGAGCACCAATAGCCTGTCATCCACATGGCTGGCACAATGTGGCCATCCCTGCTTTCATATCAACATGATCTCAGGCACAAACCTCCTTGTTTTTCCATTTTGTCTTTAAGTTACTTGTTGAAACAACCAGCCTGCAATACCCAGGACTGTCCCAGCTTCAGCTGCTTGGGCCCCTCCAGTGCCAGCAGCCTCAGTGAGGCCACCCTCCCTTTGGGCTCTGGGGCAGTTCAGTGACAGTGGAGGGAAGAAACCGGCAGGCGGATTCTTAACTACTCTGTCACCAGGGAAGCCCAGAGAGGCCATTTTTGACTGAAACTGTGATTGATGTAATAGTTGAACAGATTAGAAATGGAAACCCAGGTTAAATCCAAATCTGAGTCCTGAGTACGAAGCTAAGGAATTTAGACATCATATTTAGATACTTATAAATCAGGGTCATAAACTGGTGGTCCATGGGCTTTAACAGCAACAAATGTTTTCCGCTTGACCTCACCTGATGGCTTTTGGGTTTGCCAATCCTGCTCTGAAGAGTGGAGCACCATTTAAAACATTTTCATAAAAGAGCAACATATGGGAATTAGTAGTTTCAGAAGAGGAGTCTGGCTGCAGTGTTCAATAAGAACTAGAACATAGATAAACTGGAATGAAGGAAATCTACTAGCAGGTGACAATAGCAATTTAAGGATGGAATGATAAAGGTCTGAACCAGCATGGTAATGGTGAGAAAGGACAGGGGAATTCCTGAGGGCAGTCAATTTAGTTACTTACAAATATTTTTGGAATATCGAATATGGTGGTCAAAAGTATTTGCCCTAAGAGAGCTTATAATTTATTGTGGGAGACAGACTGTAATCAAATAATAACACAAATGATTACAAAATTGTAAATACTATAAGTACTTCAAAGGGTAGAGCATGCTGGGAGCCTTGACAGAGTAAGACTAGGAAGAAAAATTTCAATTAAACCTTGGGTGTAGATCTGGAGGATCAGCTGGAATTAATCAGATAGGGCTGATAAGAGGGTTCTAGGTTGAAGATACAGGCAATGAAAAGTCCTGTGATGGGAAAAGCATAGCAAGCAGTAAACACTGAGGTGAGGTCAGTGTGACTCAGTGCAGAGAGGGGGTGTGCATGTGGAGGAGCCAGACCATGCAAGCTCTTGTGAAGGAGATTGGGCTTAATCATAAGGAAAACTGGAATATTATTTGACTTTTTGGATGCAGCTGGGTGATAGTTACATTTTAAAAGAACATGCTGGCTGTAGCAAGGGGAAATGAATTGTAAGAAGGCATGGGGAAGGGTTTAAACCCAAATACTGCTGGCAACGCTAAGCTTTAAACAGAAGGAACACGTAGGTGAAATAAAATATTTAAGCACTTCCTAAAATATATTTCATAAAACACCAATGCAAAATGTCCTAAGGGGAAACTGTTCCATGATCCAGGAACTTTGGGAAGTGTTGCATATTATATCCCCCTCTTAGAAATCTGCAGTGAATGTAGCATATTAAAGACTAGTGCTGTGAAAGAATCCAGCTAGAAAAAAAAAAATAAAAGCATGTTTAGCTTTGCAAAACCCAGAATATCACAATTGTATATAACCTTGAAACTTATTGCACACAGAATACCTCTTGGGAAATAAAGATATGGGCTGATTTCTTGTAGACACAGAACTGGATTTTACTTGATGGCTCTGACTAGTAGTTTAGTTGATGGTTCTGACATATTGCTATTATAGAGAAATATTTTTCTACTTCAGTTTTTAAGAATAATATTGAAGAAAGAAAAAGAAGAAGAATATTTAGTCCGTTAGGCTATTGCAATGATATAAAAATGAAATAATTGCAGAAGTATAAGAAAATTGAATAATAATGATGGGTTTGCTTCTAAGGAACAGTTGTTGGGGGGAACTAATAAAATCAATTATTACATATTTCTAAAAATAAGAAATGGAAGTTTGAGCAGCAGCAAGCCTCCAAGACATCCTAAGGAGCCATACCTTTTGCTATTTATGCTCCACTTAGCACCCTCCCATGATGAATCACACTACTGGTGACCAATAACACAGTGGGAGTGGCTGTAAATTTCAAGGTGAGGTTATAACAAACACTGCAACTTCCACCTTGGGCATTTGGGTTCTCAGATGGTTGCTTACTCTGGGGGAAGCCAGTGGCTGTGCAGTGAGGAGACTCAAGCTACCCACTGGAGAGACCTGGGTGCCAGGAGCCAGCATTAAACTGCCAGCTAAGTGAGCCACCTTACAGCAGGGACCGCAGCCCCAGGCATACTTTGATGATACTTCAGCTTCTGCTGACATCTGACTGCAACTGCTTGAGACCCTCAAGAGAGGACTTGCCCCAGCAAGCCCTTCCCAAACCCCTGACTTACAAAAACAGTGAAAGATAAACAATTACATAATAAGGAAGAATCTGTGTTCTATTACAAGTTCATCACTGAAGGAAAGTTAAAGTGTACACAATGGCCCATCTCTGAGAACCCTGCCTCACAGGTGATGAGCATTCAACTAAAATACCTTTGTTTAGCCCACAGGAAACATCCTGACCAGACCCACCTGTGAGTGGCTGCAGGAAGGAAGATATTAACGCAACCTCTCTGGAGTCTGATGGGAACCAAGAAATGTTTTACTTTACTCTCTCCCCTTTCAGTATAAAAGAAACCCAAATTCTAACTCAGGCAGGATGTTTCTTTGGGACACAGGTCCACCATCTTCTCCGTTTTCTGGCTTTCTGAATAAAGTCTCTATTCCTTGTCCCAACAACTCATCTCTCGATTTATTGGCTTGTCGTGCAGTGAGCAGTATGAGCTTGGGCTCGGTAACAATTATTGTCATTTTATGTCACTAAATTTTGGGGTGTTTTTGAAAGCAGCAATAAGAAACTAACATCTAAATACAAGTCATAGGGCTATACTTTGCCAATTAAGCATTAATACTTGTAGAAGCATTTTATTTGCCTTCCAACATAGTTTATACTATGCCTTTCAGAAATAAAGCTCCAAGGATGTCACCTGATCATCTGCAGGAAAAAATTTAAAGACCTCATGATATAACTCATAGGAACTGACAGATCACATCGCAAATGCTAATGCATAACCCTTCTTCTTTGGTGGAGGCATATTGTCACAGAAGTGGGTCTTTAGCATACTGTCAAATCTTGAATAGGATAACCTTCTCTGATGATGAAAATGATTTAAAAGCTTTGAAAACTCTGCTAGCCACTGTGAATGGAGTGAAAAATTTTACAAGGTGAAGAGGATGAATTTCATACTTTGCAAGGTCTTCCCTTAATAACATTCACCAAACTCTTTCCAATCCTATATTCTGTATTATCTACTCAATTAGGTATAATAACACAGGCCTGGGATAGAGTCTAACTCATTTCCATGATCCTGACACTTCACTTTATCTATTAGTCTCAACCTCGTCCCTCACTTCTTACCCTGATGTTTCTAACAGAGAAAAATGGTCTTGGATTTTTTTCCTTCCTCTTTTTTTCCCCACTCCCAATCACTTTAGGAAGTCTTAATTGAGTAAGAGCATTGCTCCAAATCAGAGACACTTGGGTGAAATGTGAGAAGGCATAGCTACCGACAATCTGTAAGTACAACCAGCCTTTGGATAACTGAGATTTGACTACTTTAATTTTAAGTATATTCAATTTTATTTATTTTAAAATTATCTTAACTAAGAAACTCTGTGAAAATTTTATATCGGTCCTAAGGTTGAAAAAGATACAGTTTCATATATTTTTATTTATAAAAAATACATTCAATTTCCAGTTTCAGCTCTGACATGTAAAGAGCTTGGAAGTTGTTGCTCTAATTCATACAAGAAAAAAGTCAAACAAACTGAAAATCTGACTTTTCTTGGACCCGTTAGAGACTTGAGGTCACAGGGAAAACCACCACCTCAAGATCTGGAGAGATAAGGTGAATCCAGAGAATCACAGATGAGACCAGTTTACTTGGAGCAGAAGCAGCTGGAGCCATAAACTGGTAGAAGCAGTTAAATGGTAATTTTGATGAATTGCTGGAGGCTGAGTGTGAACCAACTTGAGAAGGAGGACACCTGACACATTTTCATGAATTTTACTTCCAGGAACCCCACCGGGTTCTCACAGGGAAAATTTAAGGAAAACCCCCTTACATTTCTGGGAGGGGGAGGAGGAAAGTAACCATTCTGAAATACATTCTGAGTTTTTCCCTATAATGAAGGGCTACTCTCCAAGAAAAAGACTTTATAAGCTCCTTATCCTACTTGGGAGAAGGACAACTACCCAATTCCAGCCTCCTCTACCCTTCTGTCTCACTTAAGGGGAGAAGAAAAGGCTCAAGAACACTTGTGAAAGTCACAGTTCAGGGACCTGAGCCCAGTGAAAGACTGAGGTTTAATCACAAGATTATAGACCCTCTCCCCTCCCCCACCACCACAGCAGAGCTCCAGCAAACAGTGGACCACAGCTGAAGGAGCTGCTAGCAACAGACTCTATTTAAGAGAATTTCTTAGGGACACAGACAAAAGAGGGAGGACAAGTGACAAAAACAAGGACACTAGAGGAAACCAAAGACTTTGGCACCCACAACTATAGCAAATATTAAACAAAGCCCCAGGTAACATAAAACCTCATAGTAAATTACCTGATACATCATGTTTGACTGTCAGCAAAAAATTACAAGGCATGCTAAAAGGCAAAAAAATAATAATAATCCACAGTCTGAAGAGACAAAGATCAGAACCAAACTCAAATATGACAGATTTGGGGATATCAGATAAGGTATTTAAAGTCAGGATAATTACTATGTTAAGGGCTCTACTAGAAAAAAATAGAAAATATGCAAAAACACATAGGCAATATAAGCAGAGAGATGGAAACTCTAAGAATTTATCAAAAGGAAATACCAAAAATCAGAAGCTCTGTAATAGAAATGAAGAATGCTTTTGATGGACGCATCAGTAGATTGAATACGGCAGAGGAAAGAATCTGTGAGCTTGAAAGTATGTCAATAGAAACTTCCAAAACTGAAATGCAAAGATAAAAGAGAATGAAAAAACAGAACAGAATATTCAAGAACTGTGGGACAATTTCAAAAGGTGTAACATACACTAATTTGGGATACCAGAAGGAAAAGAAAGAAGCAGAGGAAATATTTAAGGTACTAATAGCTGCGAATTTTCCAAAATTAATAACAAACACCAAACCACACATCCAGGAAGCTCAGAGAACATGAAACAAAGTAAAATAAACAAACATAGATTTATCATATTCAAACTGCAGGAAACCAAAGACAAAGAGAAAATCTTGAAACAAGTCAAAAGTCAGGATGTTGGGTGAAATACTTAACCATAGTGAAGCAAGGATATGAATTATATTGAACTTCTTATCAGAAAATATTCAAGCAAGAAGAAAGTAGAATGAAATATTTACAGGGTTGAAGGAAAAAACCACTAACCTAGAATTGTGTACCAGTGAATTTATCCCTAAAAAGTGAAAGAGAAATAAAGCCTTTCTGAAACAAATAAAAGCCGCCTGTGAGAAATGTTAAAAGAAATTCTTCCTGGATGAAGAAAATGATATAGGTCAGAAATAGGGATCTACATAAAGAAAGGAAGAACATCAAAGATGATAAAAATCTTTTAGATTTTTTATTTTTCTTATTCTTATTTGGTCTAATAGGTAGCTGTTGAAAATAATAGTATTGGGTGATGATAGCATATGGGTAAGTGAAATGGACAACAATGAAATATGGGGTGGGAGGGAGAAGTTGGGAATATTCTGTTATAAGGGACCTGTGCTAATTGAAATGATACAGTTTTATTTGAGAGTTGACTTAGATTAGTTGTATATGTATATTGCAAACTGTAAGGCAACCAATAATTAAAAAAAAAAAAAGAAATGTAATTGATGTGGTGAGAGAGGAAAAAAATGGAATCATATAAAATGCTCAATCCAAACCAGATAAGGCAGAAAAGAAGGAAAGAAAGAAAGAAAGAAAACTAATATAACAAATAGAAAACAGTTACAAATATGATAAATATTGATTTAATTATACCAATAATCAAATTGTGATCTGTCTAAATATAAAATGTGAATAGTCTAAATATACCAATTAAAAGACAGAGACTGGCAAAGCAGACTTTTTAAAAATGACCCAACTATATGTTGTCTACAAGAAACCCACTTATATAAAGCAATAGGTTGAAAGTAAAGTAATAAAGATAAACCATGATAACACTAGTCAAAAGAAAGCTTGAGTAGCTATATTAATTTCAGACCAAGCAAACCTCAGACAAGGAAAATTATCAGGAATATAGAGGGGCATAACATAATAATAAGGGGGTTAATTTTTAAGAAGACCTAATAATCCTAAATGTGGATGAACCTAACAACAGAGCATCAAAATACATGAGAAAATACCTAATAGAACTTCAAGGTGAAATAGACAAATCAACTATTACAATTGGAGATTTCAACATCCTTCTTTCAGTAATCAACAGATCAAGCAGGCAAAAAATCAGTAAGGATATAGTTGAACAGAATAGCACTTTCTAGCTATAGATGTAATTGACATTTATAGAATACTCCATCCAACAAGAGAAGAATATACATTCTTCTCAAGCTGACATGAAATATGGCCCAAGACAGACAATGTTCTGGGCCATGAAAATACCTTAAGAAATTTAAAAGAATAGAAATCATACAGATATGTTCTCAGACCTCAATGTAATTAAATTAGAAATCAATAATAGAAAGGCAGCTTAAAAATCCAAAAATGTTTGTTGATTAAATAATACACTTATAAATAACATAAAGGTCAAAGAAAAGTCTCAAAAGAAATTTTAAAATATTTTGAACTTAAATGACAAAATACAATCTCAAAATTTGTGAAATGCAGCAAAAACAGTGGTTAGAGGAAAATTTATTGTATTAAATGTAAATATCAGAAAAGAAGAATGATCTAAAAATTTATAATCATAGGCAACTTGGGTGAGAGAGAGAGAAGAACAAGAAAGAGAATTTAAACCAAAAACATGAAGAAGAAAAGAAATAATTAGAGTAGAAATTGGTAAAACTGAAAGCAGAAAAATTAGTTTTAAAAATCAAAATCAAAAGCTGCTTCTTTGGAAAGCTCAATAAAATTAATAAACCTCTAGCCAGGGTAGCCAAGAAGAGAAAGAGAAAAGACATAAATTACTAATAATATAAATTTAAAAGGCTCATCACTACTGATCTCATGGACATTAAAGTGATAATAAAATATTATTAACAACATCATGCCCCTAAATTTGATAACTCAGATGAAATAGACCAATTCCTTGAAAGATACAAATTAGCAGAACACATAAGAAGAAAGAGAAAAACCTCAATAGTTCCATATCTATTAAAGATGCTGAATCAAATACCAGGCCCAGATGGTTTCACTGATAAATTTTATAAACATTTAAGGAAGAAATAATTCTAATTCACCACAGTCTCTTCCAGAAAATGGAAGCAGAAGAAATGTTTCCTAACTCATTCTATAAGGCCAGCATTACTCTAAAACCAAAACCAGATAGTCATTAAAAGAAAGGAAAACTGCAAACCAGTATCTTGCATGAACATAGATGCAAAAATCCTCAACAAAACGTTAGCAAATAACATCCAACACTGTATAAAAAGAATTATACACTGTGAACCAAGTGAGATTTATTCCAGGCAGGCATTACTGGTTCAACATTCAAACATCAATCGATGTAATCTACCACGTGAACAGGTTAAAGAAGAAAAAGCAAAAGATCATATCAACTGAAGCAAAAATGCATATGACACAATCCAACCCTCAGTCACAATAAAAACTCTCAGCAAACTAAGAATGGAGGGGAATTTCTTCAACTCAAATTAAAAACACCTACCAAAAAACCCTACAGGTAACATCATTACTTACAGTGAGAAACTGGATGCCGTCTCCCTAAACTGGGGAGAAGGAAAGGATGTCCTCTCTCACCTTTTCTATTCAACACTGTGCTGAAAGTCCTAGCCAATTCAATAAGACAAGACAGGAAATACAATGTATACAGACCAGGAAGGGAGAAAAACACTGCCTTTTTTTCAAATGACATGATTGTCTATGTAGAAAATCCCAAAGAATTGAAAACAGAACCATTGGAACTAATATATGTAATTATAGAAAGGTTGCTGGATACAAGGTTTATCAATGAAAGTCGATTGCTTTCCTATATATCAGAAATGAACAATTGTAATTTGAAATTAAAAATACAATACTAGGGCTTCCCTGGTGGCGCAGTTGTTGAGAGTCTGCCTGCCGATGCAGGGGACAAGGGTTCGTGCCCCGATCTGGCACGATCCCACATACCACGGGATGTGTTCCGCAATGGGAGAGGCCACAACAGTAAGAGGCCCGAGTACCACAAAAAAAAAAAAAAAAAGAATTTAAAACTTCTGCTCTGTGACACTACTAAGAGAATGAAAAGATAAGCTGCAGACTGGGTGATAATACTGGCAAAACACATGTCTGCTAAAGGACTGGTATCTACAATATACAAAGAACTCTTAAAACTCAACAATAAGAACACAAACAGGGTTTCCCTGGTGGCGCAGTGGTTGAGAATCTGCCTGCCAATGCAGGGGACACGGGTTCGAGCCCTGGTCTGGCAAGATCCCACGTGCCGCGGAGCTACTGAGCCCGTGAGCCACAACTACTGAGCCTGCGCGTTTGGAGCCTGTGCTCCGCAACAGGAGAGGCCGCGACAGTGAGAGGCCCACGCAGCGTGATGAAGAGTGGCCCCTGCTCGCCGCAACTAGAGAAAGCCCTCACACAGAAACAAAGACCCAATGCAGCCAAATAAATAAATAACATAAATTTATTAAAAAAAAAGAACACAAACAACCTATTTGGAAAATGGGCAAAAGATATGGACACCTCACTAAAGAAGATATACAGATGATAAATAAGCATATGAAAACATGCTCAACATCATTTGTTAGTAGAAAATTGCAAATTAAAACAACAGTGAGGGGCTTCCCTGGTGGCACAGTGTTTGAGAGTCCACCTGCCGATGCAGGGGACACGGGTTCGTGCCCAGGTCTGGGAGGATCCCACATGCCACAGAGCGGCTGGGCCCTTGAGCCATGGTCGCTGAGCCTGCGCATCCAGAGCCTGTGCTCCACAACGGGAGAGACCACAACAGTGCGTACCGCAAAAAAACAAAAAAAAAACCCACAGTGATATATCACTACTATTAGAATGGATAAAATCCAAAAACCTGACAATAGCAAATGCACAAAGTTACATATTTAGATTTAAGAAACTATAGACAAATTTCTTACAATTGCCCTGTTCAAATGAGTGAATCATTAAAAATAGGCTGAAGAAAGTGCTTGGTGATAAAGTCCATTTTCCTCTGAAGGCTTTCGAAAATCCTTTGTATCTCGGGAACAAGAGCAGATATGGAATGTACTTAGTTATAGTGTTGGGTAGAGAACACACATACACAGAGTTTCTGCATGTCTGAATGTCTGATGTGGAAAGTAGGGATTAGGTGATTTTTTTTGAGCCAAAAGTAGCAAATAGTTACTGCTGAGCCCCCAAAAAAGTCAAAATTCTCAAGCTTGCTAACACCAAAACTGTCAGACAGCAACAGGGCCAGCCATTCAGAGCATAAGATGTGACAACATGAATTGCATGGATGTGTGAAATGTACAAAGTAGCAAAAATCATCTTCCCTGTTCCCTTCCCTCCTAAGGCATTATCTTTGTTCAGAATTCCCTGGTTCCTTTATTTCCCAAATTAGTACTAATAGGCAGAGAAAATGGGAAGGTCATTAGCAGGTGGCTTTACATTTTAAAAAGACATGGAAAACTGGATAATAAAATTAAGACTTTCTGTTAATCAAAAAACACTAATAAGAGAGTATAAAGGCAGCACTTGGAGTGGAAAAAGATATTCATAACACATATATCTGAAGAAATCTATCCTGAATATACAAAGAACTCCTACAGGTCAATAGAGAAAGAACACACAAACCCAGTCAAAAATGGACAAAGATTCCCAAACATTTTACAAAAGAGGATATCCAAAAAGCCAACGAATGTATGAAAAGGTGTTCAACTTCTTCAGTCATCACAGAAACGCAAGTTAAAACCACAAATAGATTTCACCACACACCTACAATGATGGTGAAAAGGAAAATATACAAGCAAATGATAATGGAAAATAAGCACTGGTGGGGTAGTAGAGAAACCGGAATGTTCCGACAATACTGTTGGGAGTGTAAATTTGTATAACCACTTTGTCAATCTTGTTGGCATTCTCTATTAAAACTGTCCATGCTGAGAGGAGGGAGTTAAAGCAACTGGGTTTTGATCCATTCACTGCCCTTACCAAGGGGAGCTCTTGGGAGAAAGGCTCTTGGGGTCATCCAGTGTAATCTGCTCTATAACTAGACCTCCAGGTAAATAGACTAATGATATTTGGGAGAAGTGACCTTAAATCTGAAATGCCCTTGGCAGGATGTCCTAGTTACGGATTACCCAGAGAAAAAGAACCCAGGATACGTGAGAAATGGCCCTCTGGAGAACCTCACCTAAACTACACAGCTCCATGGCTTCACAATTTAAATGCTCCTGACTTGTGTGGTGACCCCACAAATGTAACAGAGATCTCATCTATTATTCTGGGCCAGCAGGACATGTTGGGCAAGGAAAGACAAGACCGGGGAAGCCACCCTTGATGACCTGAACTCTCTCTGCTCTTTCTGAAATTGTCAATCGCCTTTAAATTGAAATTATTTAGTAAAGCTTGCTGAGGGATAAGATCTCTGTGGTTCATGTGAGTCTGATTTGATAATTCCTTCCTGTGTGTTAATTTATACAATCAGACACGATAATTACACTCATAGATGAATGCCAAACAGAAGTCATTCAGATGTTCAGCTAAGGCCCAGGAGTGTTATATTCGTATCAGGACTATTCTTAATCCAAAATGCATATAAAATATCCAAATGGGGGCTTCCCTGGTGGCGCAGTGGTTGAGAGTCTGCCTGCCGATGCAGGAGACACGGGTTCATGCCCCGGTCCAGGAGGATCCCACATGCCATGGAACGGCTGGGCCCGTGAGCCATGGTTGCTAAGCCTGCGTGTCCAGAGCCTGTGCTCTGCAACGGGAGAGGCCACAGCAGTGAGAGGCCCACATACCGCAAAAAAAAATAAAAAAAAAAAATCCAAATGCCTATACAGAAAAATGGACAAACTGTGGTATGTTCACACAATGAAATGCTATTCAGCAACTAATAAATTCAACTACATGAGTTAGTATGGATGGGTCTCAGAAAAGTGATGTTGACTGAATTAAACCAGACTCAAAGAGTTCTGTGTGTTTCTAAAAGCACAACAGGCAAAATTAATCTAAGATGTTAAGGGTCAGGTCATGTTACCCAGTTGGAGGCTTGTAGTCCCTAAGGAGAGCATGAGGGGATTTCCTGGTAAGGTTTTATGTCTTGATCCAGGGACCGGTTAGTTCAGTTTGTAAGCATTTATTGAGCCGTATGCTTATGACATGTGAACCACAGGAAGAAAGGATCGCTGGTAGGGAGCAACACCCGTAAATGGGTCTTTGAGGGGTAAGATGGTTATGAAAACATTTTAGGAAGTTTCACTGGATATCGGTCATAGAATTCTCCCACTGCTGCCCCTTCAAGAAGCTTCTGTCCTCTTGGGACCAGTGAGTGAGTCCTGATCTCAGGGCAACTTCCGGTTTTCCTAGATGGATTACTGTGTCTCATAGGAACACGGAGCATCTAGTCTCCTCTTAGATATACACAGTGCGAATTTCTAAGATAAATACACACTATGCATTTATCTTAGAAATAAATAATGGCTCATGGAATTCAGATTAACTAGTTTATCTGTAGCTATCTTATGAAAGAAGGTGGCAAAGAATGTATTGTGGAGTTTGAGTGATGAATCGTAAACTCAAAGTTTAGTGAACAAAGAGAAGGCTTCCTGGGGAGTAAAAGTGGTTCTGGGAAAACAGTACATTCTCAGGCTGTGAGCTTTAAAAATAGGGATAAGCGCCTAGAGGAGTATGGCAAACTGTAAACCTCAGAGTGGAGAGTGCACCTACTGATGAGGTGAGGTAGGAGTCTGTACCTCAGTGTTCTGATGATGTAATGCACATAAACCATGAAAAAATTGTAGTGTTGAATAAATACATGCTTCAAATACATCCCCCCCCAAAAAAAAGAAGCTTCTGAAGAGATTTATATGAATTTCAATGGTTTTTAAAGCCAAATTATTTATCTATTCAATGTGACAACATGTGGAAATGAGTGATGAGGTGGGAACAACATAGCATTGTAATTGAAAAGTAAGAAAACTTTTCCAACAGATATAAATGAAAAAAACTTTACAGATAGCAAGGCACCTAATTATTGACATTTCTAAGCCTCTGCTTTTGGTTTTAAGAAAATACCCAAATTGATGCTGTCATATTTCATTCCATATTGTTAGTGAATATTCAACTTTTTAGTCTATTTTTAGTAGCTCCTAAGAGGCTTCAAACGTTATTGCTAAATTAATAATTCCAAATACATATTCCTGCCTTCTGAAATGATGACAATGGTGACAATGATGATGGTGGTAGTAATTGTAACAACAACAAATATACCTTAAACCCCTAATCTATAAGATACTGTGCTAAAACCTTCTAATACAAGGGTTCTTGGGTTAAAATCCAGGGATCCATAAATTTGAATGGGAAAAGATACATCTTAATTTTCCCTAGCTTTTAACATAAATTAGCACTTCTTTCAACAGATATTTAACATTTCTTTCAATAGAAATCACAAATATTTTCATCACACATTACACATATACCTTGAAATACTTGTTTATGCTTATTACTACATTGAAATTATGAGTTATTTGACTTATCCTCAGATCTTATTATTTCATGTGTAAAGAACCATGTATACTAGTGTGGCACACAATTTTTAATATTTTGATAACTGTATTTCAAAATGATTTGTTTTCTTTTAATTCTATGTATTATATTTTATGAATTGAAAAATGTTATTTTCAATTACACCAAAGGGTTCCATGGCACCTAAAAGGTTAAGAACCCCTAAAATGTCTCATTTAATTCTTATAACCTTATGACATTGATAATATTATCATCTTCATTTTAGAACTAAGGAAAATGAAACATGGAAAGTCAAATGACTTTCCCAAGTTCACAAGACTAATAAATCTCAGGGCTAAAATTAGAGCCTAAATTCATCTGTCTTCAGAACCTGTCCTCTTGACCACTGGTCTACGTAGGCTGTTAGAAATTTAAATCCTAGTACAGTGGCTTTCAAACCATGTCTACAGATCCCTAGGGTGAAGCAGTAGAGACCAAACATCAGGCAGAACAGTGCTTTGCTGATAGCTTGAAGTTCCATTTAAATTTTTGCTTTTAAAACTTATGTCCTCTAATATTAAAAAAAAAAAAGTTCTCAACCATGGCCCTAAAAGTAACATAAAAATATACAAATATTAGTCACAAGTGAAGGTTTTAAAAAAATCAGTTTTTAGACAGATATTTTTATTATCAACCAATTCGCTCAGCCAAGGCCCCAATTAAATCATTTTGCTGAGTAATTTGATCCCTCAAAATCTTAATCTGAGAGCCAACTGTGTTTTTGCAGTTCTGATGGAACATCTCTAGCCTTGACCCCTCAAAGCCAATGATAGAACAAGGGAAGAATCCTTTACTTCCCAAGATTGCACCCACTCCATCCAACCCCAAGCCCAAGACCCTAAGTTTATTGCATTTGTTTTGTTTTACAAAATTTTCAGAGCTGGTAGACTTGGCCATGCTGAAAATATCTGATGGCTGACAGCAGGCTAGACGTGGCTGTAGTATATGTTTAATATACAGTCACTCAACTGCATTTTTATTTTATTTTTGTTGTTAAATTAAGCTGCTTGGCTTGATTACTTCCTGTGAGATTTCTGTGAGTTCCATGGAACAACTTCAAGATTATAGATAAGGCAAAGTTAACTTTATGAAGACATGTTGAATATTTGGAAATGGTACCATATTCAATTAGGAGGGCTTACATTGAGGCAAGAAAGATACACATACATAAAAACATTGGATTTTTCCTTTTAGGATATTATTCAGGTTCAGAAGGAGTGCAGATTGATTAGGAAAAAAAAAGAAGCCTTTTTGAGATTTATCCCTTTTGTGATGGGTCAGAAGGAAGTACAGGGGCTGACTAGGTCAGAATTGAGAAAAAAACACTGACCCAGTATTATTGTCTCTGCCATTAAACATATCTGAGTGACCAACAGAGATGCCATTCAGCACTATTAATTATCCCATTAAGTATTAAGTGTATCTTTTAACATTGTATCCCAGTGTTCTAGGGTATAAAGAAATGAATGAAAAATAATTTGGGAAACAGATGCTGCTGGATGAGGGAAAAAAATATGATAAGATCGGAGGATGATAGACCATAGTTTACCCAAAAATCTTGTGAGTAAAACAGAACATCTCTGTGCAGCCTTTTCACTGATCCTGGGTGTCTTATAACTGCAACAAGAAGAAAAGTCGTCTTTAATCCTTGACTTGCCAGAAGCTTAAGTACATATCTGCTCTCAGATGAAGCTCTCATTACCTTGTAGTCTCTCCTCTCCACCCCCATTCCCTACAAAACAAGAGAATACAAATGATCTACATGTAGTCCTGGGCGCTTTACTGGGCACTTTAAGCACAGATTAATCCTTATAAACTAGTCAGATGGCTATTATATAAACAAAAACAGCATAGAAATTGGATTTGATTTTCTTAGCCTCTCCCTTCTTTTATAGATTAATCAGTAATTACCAGCCTTTAGAATGGTGTCCTCTCTCTCTGTCCCACATGAAAATATCAGACAAATATCAGAGGAGAGACACAATTTAGCAAGCATCTGAGTCAGTGAGAAGTCCAGCAAGTGCCATGTCATGAGAGATGGACAGGGATCCAGGCAGGGGCTGGGACGGAACTGTAGCAACAAGACAGGGAAGCAGAAACCGTGCTGCAAAGGGAGCCTGGACAGCAGTTATGACTCAGGAGGACGACCCTCAGGCACCCCTGCGACATCATCAACATCTCCACTTCCCATACGATCTGTCTCAGCATCTTGTCACCAAACATTTTCCAGCCGCCTCTTTCCATGTTCATATTTCACCAGCATGTTCTCAACCACCAATTGCCAGAGAGTGAGATACACAAAACCCCCTTCTTTGAAAGGGATCCCCTTTATGTGCTGTGGTAGCCTCAGAACCTACAACAGTGCTAGCGCACAGTTCTCAATATGTGTGTTAAAATAATGAATGATTTGCAAATCACTCAAAATAACTTGCTTTCGGGGTGAGATAGGGAGGGTGGGTTGGAGGGAGACACAAGAGGGGAGAGATATGGGAACATATGTATATGTATAACTGATTCACTTTGTTATAAAGCAGAAACTAACACACCCTTGTAAAGCAATTATACTCCAATAAAGATGTTAATAAATAAATAAATAAATAAATAACTTGCTCTCCCTGAGCATTCATAGGGTTTATGCACCCTGCAGTCAATCAGATGCAAATATGGATTAAATAGAGGTATGTGTGGGTCAGTTTGTGTGCATGGCAATGTTAACATGAACGTTTTGGGCAGGGACTTACATCCTTGATGGGGGAAGGATAATCCAAAACAAGATAAGCCATGCAACTCAGCATGTGCTATTTGATGAAATGAATTTTATATATATATATATATATATATATATATGTGTGTGTGTGTGTGTGTGTGTGTGTGTGTGTGTGTGTGTATTTATTTATTTTCTATATTTTTTTAAAGATTTTTTTGATGTGGACCATTTATAAAGTCTTTATTGAATTTGTTATAATATTGCTTCTGTTTTATGTTTGGTTTTGTGGCCGTGAGGCATGTGGGATCTTAGCTCCCCGACCAGGGATCAAACCCACACCCCCTGCATTGGAAGGCAAAGTCCTAACCACTGGACCGTCAGGGAAGTCCCTATTTTCTATATTTACCTGAGGAAACCATCACAGGTAGGTAAATCCAAGAAGGAAAGCTTCATGGTAAGAATGACAATCGCAATTCAGTTTTTAAGAAAGTGCTTTATGTATATTATTGATTCAAATCATTTCTCACTCCCTTATAAAGTATGTGCTCTTTTTTTTTTTTGTGGTATGTGGGTCTCTCACTGTTGTGGCCTCTCCCACTGTGGAGCACAGGCTCCGGATGCACAGGCCCAGCAGTCATGGCTCACGGGCCCAGCCGCTCCACAGCATGTGAGATCTTCCCGGACCGGGGCACGAACCCGTGTCCCCTGCATCGGCAGGCAGACTCTCAACCACTGGCCACCAGGGAAGCCCAAGTATGTGCTCTTATTATCTCCATTATACAGGTGAGGAAGCTGAGGGTCGGGTGGTAGAGGAGCTTTACTCCGAACACACAGCTAGCAAATGTGGACCCAGCTCTACAGCCCAGACTCTTAACTACTGGGTTGCATATAAAGGAGTGTAGACATAGATTTATTATTATTAATACTATTGTGGCTCACTCATGTAATCATTATTAATAATACTGTTGATGATAGCTTCTAATATAGACTGAGTGCGTCCTGTGGGCCAGGCATTGCACTAAATGCTTTACATATTTTATTTAGTCCATACAACACTTTTACCAGGTCAGTCAGTCATGAATCCCACTTGACAGAGGACGACACTGAGACCCAGCTTCAGCAATCTGCTCATGTTTCATGGGCAGTGATGAAGCACAGGGTGAGCCAGACTAACTCAAGAGCCTACCCACCTAAGCACTATGACAGAGACCAGTCATTCCCAGTGGGCAGCTTCAGAGACTAAACCAAGCAGTGACAGAGATAAGGGCATCATGTGAGCGTTTCCATCCAACTGTATTTTCCACCCCTTCTAAAGCAATGTGAACTCTCTGAAGCTTCTATTTGAATGGAGACTTTCCCTGCAGTTGGAAGAAAGTGATTTGGGGTCATTAAACAGAGTGGCTCTCTTCGATATGTAATTCATTGTTGTACAGAAATTTTCACCATCGAGGTCTGAAATCCAGGCCAGGGCAGTAACCAGAAGTCCCTTCACAGAGCAATATAGGTGGCCTGAAAGCAGGTACATGTCAACTGAAGACATGGGTGTTCCTCTCATGACAGGTACCTGTGCAGTCCTGTCAAAAATAAGATATTACAGTGAGGAGACCAAATGATGCTGTCTAGTCATCATGAAAAGGTTTTTTTTCTTATGTTGTGAGTTTTGTCTTTTATTGTTGTTAAAATCACTAAATTTTTACAAAGCTTCTGCGTGCTTTGGTTGCCTCATCTGTCAATGGAGATAATAGTACCTACTCCTCAGGGTTGACGTAAGGATTTAAATGAGATAATGAGATAACATTTCATAGGTGCTTTGTACAGTGCCTCGCACAGAGTAAACACCTAGTAAATTGTATGTACATCTATGTACACTTACTATAATCCAGCCCAATAATTCATAATAATAATTACATCATCAATTATCATGTACACCACAGAACCATGAGGACCTGACAGTTGAGAGAAGGAAACCAGGAAGAAAATGATTTTGTGGGAGTGGAGGGAATTACATTTTTATTGGTTTTCTTAATTAGCACTTTATTGAATTTTCTAATGGCCCTGCTGGTTTATGATTTTTATTAATAATCTGTACGATATAGAAGGAAGGAAAGACAGGGTATTAATCCAGCTTTAACTGCTCATTTCATTCAAGCTCCTGATTTCAGCTTATAGATAACTATTTTTCAATCCTCTCTACCCGTATTCTTTTTCTTTTCTCTATTACCATTCTAGAGCTATCAATACCTTTTTTAATAAGCATATTGACACTGTGTGACACTTCAACTGTTCAATTTTTCATACATCATATCCCAAGTTCAGTGGCAGAATTACTGTGAAATTAATGATGCTTAACTTTCAGAGGCTCTCACTCCCATAGGTCACTTTCAAAGCCTTTGGAGGAGCCCTAGCATTGATTTTGTGAAATTTGGAAAACTAATGTATTTTAGCATTCTTTTTCTTTAAAAAGAATTCCTAGAATTATATTAAGCTTCAGGATCCCCAGATCAGGATGTGCTTCAGCCCCACATGCATGCTAGCTTAATAAATCCATAGATAAATTGAAACAGGGTAGGCTATTTAATTTACAGTATGATGGAATCAGGAATCTTTAAATCTTCAGCTTCTAAAAGAATGAATCAACATCCCCAGATTAATTTATCAGAACTAAGGTAATGTCCTGATATTAACCACAAATAATCAATTGCTTGGATGCAGAATAGAAAAGGAAAGAGATATGAAAATCTCTAAGATGGTGGCATAAACACACTAGAAGTCCACAAGAATGACACAACCACTATAAACCTAGTGCAAACTCATAGAAATACTCTGTCCTGATTTTTTAAAAAAAGGATTAAATAGTCTCACTCTTCTATGTGCTGGGCAGATACTAAAGGATCAGATTTAATTCTAGTTTCCTGACCTGAATAGCTTGGCTACCAAACAGGGATCCCAGGATAGTGGGCTGGACAACCCAAGGAAAATGCTGAGGAGAGGAGGTCTGTTTCCACTGGATGATACTCAGGAGAGGGAAAGACACAGTCAGTGCATTTAACTCATTGAATTAAAGTTATACAGAATAGGGAGTAGGTGCATTCTTCATTGCAGAGGACAAGAGTAGAATCAACGGATGAAAACCAGATGAGTAGACACATTCAGCTGTTGAAATGGGATGCCTCAAGAAATAGTAAGTCTCACTGGTTTTACATGGCTGCTTTAAGGACTGTAGACTGTTCTTATTTTTTCAAGTTTTTGCTTCCTGAGAGATTATTTATCTCTGTCCACTGTCATGTGACCTGCAGTATCTTCCTGTGGGTGTGCACTTCCCTGATCCACATTGAGGTTTTGTCAATGATTGTGAGGGTGTGTGATGTACCCCAGTATTTCTCACACTTTAATGTGTCTAAAAATAGGTGAAGATCCTGTCAAAATGAAGGTTCATATTCAGTAGGTCTAGAGGGGGTCCGAGATACTGTATTTCTAACAAACTCCCAAGTGATGTCACAGCTGCTGGTCGTCAGACCAAACTTTGAGTAGCAAGGCTTTATGCAGCACCTAAGCTTGCAGAGGCATTATGAGTTTCTTGTGTCTCTCTTGCTTTTTCCCCTTGGCCACAAAGCCAGCATGTCCTGAATTTAGGAACTTTTTCTGCCTCAGTCCTGCAATGAGAAGACATGTGCAGAGCCAGAGCCACCAACATCAAAATGAATATGAAACATATGTTTTGAGATTACCACTACAGAAACACTGACTTATGCAAGATTCTTCTATGAAGGATCACACAGAGGGCATTCCTGAAAAGAGAGTGAGTCTGGACTTAATTGCAAGTGTCTTTACAAATCTGTATTCTAATCATCCATAGACTACAATTTGAACATGTTCATGTACACCAGTAATCAGCAAATTAGTAAAATGCTAGGGTTGATTGACACTTCCTCTTCTCTCCTTGCTCCCATATCCAGGTGATGAATCTGACATTTGAAGTCCTCTAAGCCTTCAGGTCAGAAAAGAGAAGTTCCCCTCCTGCACTGTTGGTGGAAATGTAAATTTGTGCAGCTACTATGGAGAACAGTATGAAGGTTCCTTAAAAAACTAAAAATAGAGTTACCATATGATCCAGCAATCCCACTCCTGGGCATATATCCAGAAAAGATGAAAACTCTAATTCAAAAAGATATATGTACCCCAATGTTCATAGCAGCACTATTTAAAATAGCCAAGACATGGAAGCAACCTAGGTGTCTATCAATGGATGAATGGATAAAGAAGATGTGGTGTATATATATATATATATATATATATATATATATATATATATACACACACACACACACACACACACACACACACACAATGGAATACTAGTCAGCCATGAAAAAAATGAAATAATGTCATTTGCAGCAACATGGATGGACTTAGAGATTATCATACTAAGTGAAGTAAGTCAGAGAATGATAAATATTATATGATATCACTTATATGAGGAATCTAAAAATAATACAAATGAAACTATTTATAAAACAGAAACAGACTCACAGTTATAGAAAACAAAGATGGTTATCAAAGGAGAAAGGGAAAGGAGAGGATAAATTAGGAGTTTGGGACTAACATATATGCATTACTATATATAAAATAGATAAACAACCAAGACCTGCTGTATAGCACAGGGAACTGTCTTCAATACCCTGTAATAACCTATAATGGAAAGGAATCTGAAAAAAATTATATATATATATATATATATATATATATATATATATATACACATATATATATATAACTGAATCACAAATCTGTATACCTGAAACTAACACAATATTATAAATCAACTATATTTCCATTTTAAAAAATTAGAAGTTCCCCATCCTGTGGCAAAATCATGAAACGTTCATTGTCACGAGTCTAGATTTTAGATAAGTTTCATAGGTATGAGGTTGAGAGGTTGACTATGGGATTTTACTGGTCCCAAGAAGTTTAGAATTGCCTTGAGTAACCATGAAAATGGCCTGAACAAGAGGAAAGCGCACTTTCCTCAAAGAGGTCTGAAAGGAAAACTCCCCACATTCAGCTCTTCTAAATAAGCAAGCACACTCATGAGATTACGACATTAGCAGCACAGAGGAAAAGGTGTTGCCAACCTCATAGTCAAACCATTGAATTAATGTTGGTTTATCTTAAGTAAACTTATTATTATAACCCTGCACTAAATGTTGCTGTCCTGTCTTTCCAGTATTCCCAGGAGTGCTGGGGGAACATGCCAGCCCAGCAATATTCCATGAAATTAATTACATAAGGAAATTTGCTAAAGTATACTCTAATGTGAATGCTTTTCCTATACTTACTCTTTAGATTTTATGGTTAGTTTTTAAATTGGTTGGAGCAATAGTAATACCTTTATAAGAAAGCAAATTCCTGAATGAAGCCTCTAAACAGAATCTACTGATTTAATATTTAATACATTAATAAACAATTCATCTGGTTCATGACCATTAATGTGAGATCACCATTTGTCAGAGCCTGTGGAATATCCCATCACCAACCAAAAATGTGTTGTTAATATTTCCCTTGTTCTATATTACCAACTCTGGAATTTTGCAATGTATCAATTACATATCTGGCTAAGTAGCAACACTGCTGAGTGATTATTGACCATATATCATAGAACATGAAAACAATTATCCTTTCATTCCAAAATATAATGATATGAATTTTTAAATGCTCTAGAAGATCATATCTTTCAAGTGTTTATATAAATTGTTAAGTTGCCTCATGAAGAATGGTTTTCACTTTACTGTGAACATAACTGTACACGTGCTCTTAATGAGTAATTTATTTACATTGGTAGACGTAATTACCTGTTTCATCACCTAAAATGAATGTCAAATTTCTAGAGAAAGATTTCCCCCCAAAGCGAAAGATGTTTCTCATGTATCATGTCATAAACTGAGAATGCCTGTGAGGTACTTCAAAGTAATCATCAACATCAAACTACACTCAGGGAAGTCAAAACTAGAGGGATAGGAACAATGGTGGTTAAACTACATCCTGGGTAATGACTCACCGTTTGACTTTGAACTAAGGTTCATGTTAAGCAATCCTCTACTCTGTCAAGATTACTACTCCATAGGAAAAATTATATTTATTTACTTCTCTAGATAGCTACAAATTTTAATTAATGCCTCTAAAGAGCATTTGACCTCCTTGAACATGTGCTAGCATTTGTATAATGATCTCTATTCTTGGTCTGGTCATATTTTTTAAATTACTTTTAAAATTACTTCCCTGGCAGATAATACAATAAGATGTTAGGTAAGTTAAAATTAAAACAAGACTACTCATTTCTAATGTTAGACTACATTACACTGCACATAAGTTAAGGGTGCTCCATGACCTTCAACAAAGATGTAATAAAAACCTAAAAGCTCCAACCACTTGAAAAGGGGCTATGACTGTCTCCTTGGCATTTCTGTAAAGCACTGCTCTCTGTGACATGAATTTTATCATTACCAAACCAATAGCAGAAACAACTGCATTCCAAAATATTTTTAAATTCAAACAGCTACCACTGGTAAATAAAATCTGTCATGATTTTTACTCTGTAATTCAAATATTACTGAATCCCCATAAGGATTTAAGAACAGGAACAAATTTCTTATCCCCCAATGCATGATATGGTTATTGTTTATGAAGATAATGCCTCAAATTTAAACCCATAATTTTAAAAAGTTGGTTTCTCTGATATTATGCCTTATTCATCTTTTTTCATCACAAGGACAATATCTGCCTCAAATAATTTTCTTTTATCTCTAGACCTCATTCTTATCTTCTTCATGTTTGTTTTCTTAACAAGACTACTTAAGTAGTTTTTCCCTTACCTCTTCCTAAATATTATAGAAAACAACTGCAAACTAATATTAACAATGAGACATACTTTCAGCTTTAATTCTAAATATTTATATAAATAATGCAAAAATTACTAGAAAAATAATTCTCAGTTACCTATTTCAACTAGATTATACCTGCAATATACCAGTCCCAATCTGCTGGTTATGTATGCCAATGGTTTTCATTATACTTTCTACAAGTTATGTTTAATTATAAAATATATATTAAATATGCAGAAAATACAGGGTACAGTAAGGGAGCTATATCAGGTACTCATTTCCCAAGGCTAGAAAATATTAACATTCTACCATAATCTACAAATCTGATTTTATTACTCCCTTCTGAGAAGTAGCCACCATTGTGAAGTTGTTATGTAGCCTTCCTATCCATGCTTTCACATGCATACATTTCTGTAGACAATATAGAGCAGAGGTATGCAAACTATAGTCTATGTGTCAAATCCAGTCATGGCCTGTACTGTATGGCCATGAGTTAGAATAGTTTTTATATCTTTAAAAGGTTGAAAAGAAAATATGCATATATGCAGCAGAGACTATATGTGGCTCACGAAGCCTAAAATATTTACTATTTGGCCTTTTACAGAAAATTTTACTAGTCCCTGATATCAAGTATTAGTTTGCATTTTTAAAATGGATATACATGATGTCATATTAAAGAGATCTTCTGAAACTTCCCTTTTTAAACTCACATTGTTTTTGAAAATTATCAATATGGATATCTTTAGATATATTTCATATTTTCAAATTGCTGCAGAGTTAAAATACCACTGAAAATGCCACAATTTATTGTGAAATACCCCTATGGACAGACATTTGTGTTCTGCTCAATTTTTGGTCATTAAACATATATCTGAAATATATACTATCATACACATCTCCTTGTACACATGTGGGAGGTCTCCTGTGTTGTGTGTTCCTGGAAGTAGCATTGCAGGTGATGAGGTCTGCATATCTTCAACTTTGCTCAAGATTGACAATTACTATTTAAACTGGCTTCATTGAAGGAAACAATCCCATTTACCATCACATCAAAGAGAATAAAATACCTAGCAATAAACCTACCTAAGGAGGTAAAAGACCTGTACTCAGAAAATTATGAGATGCTGATGAAAGAAATTTAAGAAAATTCCCTGGTGATCTAGTGGTTAGGACTCTGTGTTTCCACTGCCAGGGGCCCAGGTTTGATCCCTGGTTGGGGAACTAAGATCCTGCAAGCCTCGAGGCACAGCCAAAAAAAAAAAGGAAATTGAAGATGACACAAATAGATGGAAAGATATACTGTGTTTTTGGATTGGAAGAACCAATATTGTTTAAATGACCATACTACCCAAGGCAATCTACAGTTTCAATGAAATCCCTATCAAATTACCAATGGCATTTTTCATAGAACTATAAAAAAAAATTTTAAATGTGTATGGAAACACACAAGACCTCGAATTACCAAAACAATCCTGAGAAAGAAGAACAGAGCTGGAGCAGACTTCCGGGTAAGATGGCGGAAGAGTAAGACGCGGAGATCACCTTCCTCCCCACGGATACACCAGAAATACAGCTACACGTGGAACAACTCCTACAGAACACCTACTGAACACTGGCAGAAGACCCCAGACCTCCCAAAAGGCAAGAAACTCCCCACATACCTGGGTAGGGCAAAGCAGAGAGATCCCCACACAGAGGATCGGTGCCGAGCGGCACTCACCAGCCCGAGAGGCTTGTCTGCTCGCCCGCCGGGGCGCGCAGCGCTGGAAGCTGAGGCTCGGGCTTCGGTCAGAGCGCAGAGAGAGGACTGGGGCTGGCGGCGAGAACTCAGCGTGAAGGGGGCTAATGTGCCACAGCTAGCCGGCAGGGAGTCCAGGAAAACTCTGGAGCTGCCGAAGAGGCAAGAGACTTTTTCTTCCCTCTTGGTTTCCTGGTGCGCGAGGAGAGGGGATTAAGAGCGCTGCTTAAAGGGGCTCCACAGACGGGCGCGAGTCGCGACTGAAAGCGCGGAGCCCAGTGACGGGCGTGGGACGCTGGGGCTGCTGCTGCTGCCGCCGCCAAGAAGCCTGTGTGCGAGCGCAGGTCACTGCCCACACCGCCCTTCCGGGAGCCTGTGCAGCCCGCCACTGCCGGGGTCCCGGGATCCAGGGGTGGCTTCCCTGGGAGAATGCACGGCACGCCTCGGGCTGGTGCAACGTCACGCCAACCTCTGCCGCTGCAGGCTCGCCCCGCACTCCATGTCCCTCCCTCCTGCCGGCCTGAGTGAGCAAGAGTCCCCGAAGCGGCTGCTCCTTTAACCCTGTCCTGTCTGAGCGAAGAACAGACGCCCTCCGGCGACCTACACGCAGAGGCGGGGCCAAATCCAAAGCTGAGACCCAGGAGCTGTGAGAACAAAGAAGAGAAAGGGAAACCTCTCCCAGCAGCCTCAGAAGCAGTGGATTAAAGCTCCACAATCAACTTGATGTACCCTGCATCTGTGGAATACATGAATAGACAACACATCATCCCAAATTGAGGAGCCCGGAGTCAGTGCTGTGCCTCTGAGGTGGGAGAGCCAACTTCAGGACACTGGTCCACAAGAGACCTCCGAGCTCCACATAATATCAAACGGCAAAAATCTTCCAGAGATCTCCATCTCAACACCACCACCCAGCTTCACTCAACGACCAGCAAGCTACAGTGCTGGACACCCTATGCCAAACAACTAGCAAGACAGGAACACAACGCCACCCATTAGCAGAGAGGTGGCCTAAAATCATAAAAAGTCCGCAGACACCCCAAAACACACCACCAGACGTGGACCTCCCCACCAGAAAGACAAGATCCAGCCTCATCCACCAGAACACAGGCACTAGTCCCTCCACCAGGAAGCCTACACAACCCACTAAATCAACCTTAGCCACTGGGGACAGACACCAAAAACAACGGGAACTATGAACCGTCAGCCTGCAAAAAGGAGACCCCAAACACAGTAACATAAGCAAAATGAGAAGACAGAAAAACACACAGCAGGAGAAGGAGCAAGATAAAAACCCACCAGATCTAACAAATGAAGAGGTAATAGGCAGTCTACCTGAAAAAGAATTCAGAATAATGATGGTAAAGATGATCCAAGATTCTATTTCCCAGATCCAAAATCTTGGAAATAGAATAGACAAAATGCAAGAAACAGTTAACAAGGACCTAGAAGAACTAAAGATGAATCAAGCATCGATTAAAGACACAATACATGAAATGAAAAATACTCTAGATGGGATCAATAGCAGAATAACTGAGGCAGAAGAACGGATAAGTGAGGTGGAAGATAAAATAGTGGAAATAACTGCTGCAGAGCAAAATAGAGAAAAAAGAATGAAAAGAACAGAGGACAGTCTCAGAGACCTCTGGGACAACATTAAACGCACCAACATTCGAATTATAGGGGTTCCAGAAGAAGAAGAGAAAAAGAAAGGGACTGAGAAAATATTTGAAGAGATTATAGTTGAAAACTTCCCTAATATGGGGAAAGAAATAGTTAATCAAGTCCAGGAGGCACAGAGAGTCCCATACAGAATAAATCCAAGGAGAAATACGCCAAGACACATATTAATCAAACTGTCAAAAATTAAACACAAAGAAATCATATTAAAAGCAGCAAGGCAAAAACAACAAATAACACACAAGGGAATCCCCATCAGGATAACAGCTGATCTCTCAGCAGAAACTCTACAAGCCAGAAGGGAGTGGCAGGACATAATTAAAGTGATGAAGGAGAAAAACCTGCAACCAAGATTACTCTACCCAGCAAGGATCTCATTCAGATTTGATGGAGAAATTAAAATGTTTACAGACAAGCAAAAGCTGAGAGAGTTCAGCACCACCAAACCAGCTTTACAACAAATGCTAAAGGAACTTCTCTAGGCAAGAAACACAACAGAAGTAAAAGACCTACAATAACGAACCCAAAACAATTAAGAAAATGGGAATAGGAACATACATATCGATAATTACCTTAAATGTAAATGGACTAAATGCTCCCACCAAAAGACACAGAGTGGCTGAATGGATACAAAAACAAGACCCATCTATATGCTGTCTACAAGAGACCCACTTCAGACCTAGAGACACATACAGACTGAAAGTAAGGGGATGGAAAAAGATATTCCATGCAAATGGAAATCAGAAGAAAGCTGGAGTAGCAATTCTCATATCAGACAAAATAGACTTTAAAATAAAGACTACTGGAAGAGACAAAGAAGGACACTACATAATGATCAAGGGATCGATCCAAGAAGAAGATATAACAATTGTAAATATTTATGCACCCAACATAGGAGCACCTCAATACATAAGGCAAATACTAACAGCCATAAAAGGAGAAATCGACAGTAACACAATCATAGTAGGGGACTTTAACACCCCACTTTCACCAATGGACAGATCATCCAAAATGAAAATAAATAAGGAAACACAAGCTTTAAATGATACATTAAACAAGATGGACTTAGTTGATATTTATAGGACATTCCATCCAAAAACAACAGAATACACATTTTTCTCAAGTGCTCATGGAACATTCTCCAGGATAGATCATATCTTGGGTCACAAATCAAGCCTTGGTAAATTTAAGAAAATTGGAATTTTATCAAGTATCTTTTCCGACCACAATGCTATGAGACTAGATATCAATTACAGGAAAAGAGCTGTAAAAAATACAAACACATGGAGGCTAAACAATACACTACTTAATAACGAAGTGATCACTGAAGAAATCAAAGAGGAAATTAAAAAATACCTAGAAACAAATGACAATGGAGACACAATGACCCAAAACCTATGGGATGCAGCAAAAGCAGTTCTAAGAGGGAAGTTTATAGCAATACAATCCCACCTTAAGAAACAGGAAACATCTCGAATAAACAACCTAACCTTGCACCTAAAGCAATTAGAGAAAGAAGAACAAAAACATCCCAAAGTTAGCAGAAGGAAAGAAATCATAAAGATCAGATCAGAAATAAATGAAAAAGAAATGAAGGAAACGATAGCAAAGATCAATAAAACTAAAAGCTGGTTCTTTGAGAAGATAAACAAAATTGATAAACCATTAGCCAGACTCATCAAGAAAAAAAGGGAGAAGACTCAAATCAATAGAATTAGAAATGAAAAAGGAGAAGTAACAACTGACACTGCAGAAATACAAAAGATCATGAGAGATTACTATAAGCAACTCTATGCCAATAAAATGGACAACCTGGAAGAAATGGACAAATTCTTAGAAAAGCACAACCTGCCGAGACTGAATCAGGAAGAAATAGAAAATATGAACAGACCAATCACAAGCACTGAAATTGAAACTGTGATAAAAAATCTTCCAACAAACAAAAGCCCAGGACCAGATGGCTTCACAGGCGAATTCTATCAAGCATTTAGGGAAGAGCTAACACCTATCCTTCTGAAACTCTTCCAAAATATAGCAGAGGGAGGAACACTCCCAAACTCATTCTACGAGGCCACCATCACCTTGATACCAAAACCAGACAAGGATGTCACAAAGAAAGAAAACTACAGGCCAATATCACTGATGAACATAGATGCAAAAATCCTCAACAAAATACTAGCAAACAGAATCCAACAGCACAGTAAAAGGATCATACACCATGATCAAGTGGGGTTTATTCCAGGAATGCAAGGATTCTTCAATATACGCAAATCAATCAACGTGATACACCATATTAACAAATTGAAGGAGAAAAACCATATGATCATCTCAATAGATGCAGAGAAAGCTTTCGACAAAATTCAACACCCATTTATGATAAAAACCCTGCAGAAAGTAGGCATAGAGGGAACTTTCCTCAACATAATAAAGGCCATATATGACAAACCCACAGCCAACATCATCCTCAATGGTGAAAAACTGAAACCATTTCCACTAAGATCAGGAACAAGACAAGGTTGCCCACTCTCACCACTCTTATTCAACCTAGTTTTGGAAGTTTTAGCCACAGCAATCAGAGAAGAAAAGGAAATAAAAGGAATCCAAATTGGAAAAGAAGAAGTAAAGCTGTCACTGTTTGCAGATGACATGATACTATACATAGAGAATCCTAAAGATGCTACCAGAAAACTACTAGAGCTAATCAATGAATTTGGTAAAGTTGCAGGATACAAAATTAATGCACAGAAATCTCTGGCATTCCTATATACTCATGATGAAATATCTGAAAGTGAAATCAAGGAAACACTCCCATTTACCATTGCAACAAAGAGAATAAAATATCTAGGAATAAACCTACCTAAGGAGACAAAAGACCTGTATGCAGAAAATTATAAGACACTGATGAAAGAAATTAAAGATGATACAAATAGATGGAGAGATGTACCATGTTCTTGGATTGGAAGAATCAACATTGTGAAAATGACTCTACTACCCAAAGCAATCTACAGATTCAATGCAATCCCTATCAAACTACCACTGGCATTTTTCACAGAACTAGAACAAAAAATTTCACAATTTGTATGGAAACACAAAAGACCCCGAATAGCCAAAGCAATCTTGAGAACGAAAAATGGAGCTGGAGGAATCAGGCTCCCTGACTTCAGGCTATACTACAAAGCTACAGTCATCAAGACAGTATGGTACTGGCACAAAAACAGAAAGATAGATCAATGGAACAGGATAGAAAGCCCAGAGATAAACCCATGGACATATGGTCACCTTATCTTTGATAAAGGAGGCAGGAATGTACAGTGGAGAAAGGACAGTCTCTTCAATAAGTGGTGCTGGGAAAACTGGATAGGGACATGTAAAAGTATGAGATTAGATCACTCCCTAACACCATACACAAAAATAAGCTCAAAATGGATTAAAGACCTAAATGTAAGGCCAGACAGTATCAAACTCTTAGAGGAAAACATAGGCAGAACACTCTATGACATAAATCACAGCAAGATCCTTTTTGACCCACCTCCTAGAGAAATGGAAATAAAGACAAAAATAAACACATGGGACCTAATGAAACTTAAAAGCTTTTGCACAGCAAAGGAAACCATAAACAAGACCAAAAGACAACCCTCAGAATGGGAGAAAATATTTCCAAATGAAGCAACTGACAAAGGATTAATCTCCAAAATTTATAAGCAGCTCATGCAGCTCAATAGCAAAAAAACAAACAACCCAATCCAAAAATGGGCAGAAGACCTAAACAGCCATTTCTCCAAAGAAGATATACAGACTGCCAACAAACACATGAAAGGATGCTCAACATCTTTACTCATTAGAGAAATGCAAATCAAAACTACAATGAGATATCATCTCACACCAGTCAGAATGGCCATCATCAAAAAATCTAGAAACAATAAATGCTGGAGAGGGTGTGGAGAAAAGGGAACACTCTTGCACTGTTGGTGGGAATGTGAATTGGTACAGCCACTATGGAGAACGGTATGGAGGTTCCTTAAAAAACTACAAATAGAACTACCATATGACCCAGCAATCCCACTACTAGGCATATACCCTGAGAAAACCATAATTCAAAAAGAGACATGTACCAAAATGTTCATAGCAGCCCTATTTACAATAGCCCAGAGATGGAAACAACCTAAGTGTCCATCATCGGATGAATGGATAAAGAATATGTGGCACATATATACAATGGAATATTACTCAGCCATAAAAAGAAATGAAATTGAGCTATTTGTAATGAGGTGGATAGACCTAGAGTCTGTCATACAGAGTGAAGTAAGTCAGAAAGAGAAAGACAAATACTGTATGCTGACACATATATATGGAATTTAAGAAAAAAAAATGTCATGAAGAACATAGGGGTAAGACAGGAATAAAGACACAGGCCTACTAGAGAATGGACTTGAGGATATGGGGAGGGGGAAGGGTAAGCTGTGACAAAGTGAAAGAGCAGCATGGACATATATACACTACCAAACGTAAGGTAGATAGCTAGTGGGAAGCAGCCGCATAGCACAGGGAGATCAGCTCGATGCTTTGTGACCGCCTGGAGGGGTGGGATAGGGAGGGTGGGAGGGAGACGCAAAAGGGAGGGGATATGGAAACATATGTATATGTATAACTGATTAAATTTGTTATAAAGCAAAAAATAAAAAAAATTAAAAAAAAAGAACAGAGCTGGAGGAATCATGCTCTCTGACTTCAGACTATACTACAAAGCTACAGTAATCAAAACAATATGTACTGGCACAGAAACAGACACATAGAGCAATAGAACAGGATAGAAAACCCAGAGATAAGCCCAGACACTTATGGTCAATTAATCTATGACAAAGGAGGCAAGAATATACAATGGAGAAAAGACAATATTTTTAATAAGTGCTGCTGGGAAAACTGGACAGTTATATATAAAAGAATGAAATTAGAGCATTCTCCAACACCATATATAAAGATAAACTCAATATGGTTTAAAGACCTAAATATAAGACCAGAAATCATAAATCTCCTAGAGGAAAATATAGGCAGAACACTCTTTGACATAAACTGCAGCAATTTTTTTTTTTGGAGTCATCTTCTAAAGCAAAGGAAACAGGGCTTCCCTGGTGGCGCAGTGGTTGAGAGTCCATCTGCCGATGCGGGGGACATGGGTTCATGCCCCGGTCCGGGAAGATCCCACATGCCACAGAGTGGCTTGACCCGTGAGCCATGGCTGCTGGGCCTGCACGTCCAGAGCCTGTGCTCCACAACGGGAGAGGCCCATGTACCACAAAAAATAAATAAATAAAATAAATAAATAAAGCAAAGGAAACAAAAGCAAAAATAAACAAACAAGACCTAATGAGACCTAAAAGCTTTTGCACAACAAAGGAAACCATTGACAAAATGAAAAGACAACCTACTGAATGGGAGAACATATTTGCAAATGATATGACTGTTAAGGGGTTAATATCTAACATATATAAACAGTTCATACAACTCAACAACAAAAAATCAAACAAACAACCTGATTTAAAAATAGGCAGAAGAACTGAGTAGACATTTTTCCAAAAAGAAAATGCAGACGTCCAACAGGCACATCAAAAAATGCTCAACATCACTAATCATCAGGGAAATGCACATCAAAACACAATGAGATAGCATCTCACATCTGTCAGAATGGCTATCATCAAAAAGAACACAAATAAAAAATATTGATGAGAATGTGGAGAAAAGGAAACCCTCCTACACTGTTGGTGAGAAGTAAATTGGTTCAGTTACTCTGGAAAACAATATGGAGGTTTCTCAAAAAACTAAAAGTAGAACTGCCATATGACCCAGCAATCCCACTCCTGGATATTTACCTGAAAAAAAACAAGAACACTAATTCAAAAAGATACGTGCACCCCAGTGTTTGTAGCAGCATTATTTACAATTGGCAAGGTATGGAAGCAACCTAGGTGTTCATCAACAGTTGAATGGATAAAGAAGATATGGTATAGTATATATATATATAATATATATATTATATATATACATAATATATATATATATATATATATATATTATACACACACACACACAATGTAATATTACTCAGCCATAAAAAAGAATGATAGTTTGCCATTTGCAGCAACATGGATGGACTTGGAGGGTATTATGTAGACAGAGAAAGACAAATACTATATAATATTTACATGTGGAATCTAAAAAATACAACAAACTAGTGAAAAAAGCAAAAAAGAAGCAGACTTACAGATATAAAGAACAAATTAGTGGTTACCAGTGGAGAGAGGAAAGAGGGGAGGGGCAATATAAGGGTATGAGATTATTTTTAAAGGGTTATTATGGGATTATATGAAATCATCTGTGAAACTTCTGAAAATTGTAAAGTACTACAGAATTTAAGGAATCTTTCCTTCAATAAAAAATAAATTTAAAACACCTTTGTTGATTACATTCTCAGCAGCAAGGTATGATTGCTCTCATTTCAATACTTGGTATTATTATCACACCTGTTTAAGTTTTGTCAGTGGTAACCCCTTGTTTTACATGCACTTTATTGATTACCAGTGCACCAGTTTTCAACTTACTGACTCTCAGCTTTAAACCCATCCTTTTTGTCCTGCTCTGTGATACTGGAGCTGTACCCTCTAAACTTTCATCCTTTTATGGCTCCATCAGTAGAGGTCCCTGAAGGGAGTGTAAAGCCACAGCAAGAGGAAGGGGTGTCCCTCCCTCAGTCCAGTGTGCTTTTCTAGTCTAGCACAACAGCCAGCAAATTGGTACACAAGAGGCCTGGTGGTGTGTACCCACTTCAGCGGCCTGCAGGGTCTGACTCCAGCCTACCCATGCCCCTAGGCAAGCTTCTCAGCCACCTGGCTAGCTCATGTCTTCCGGCAAGTTTCTTCCCATTGGCAGCTTTAGAGAGAAGAGAGACAGAGTCATCTAAGCTCTTAATTCCTTTCTTGTTCATTCTCCCACAGCTTAGAGGTGGTAGCTGCTTTCTTCATTTGTAACTTCTGTACCCTTAGAGTCATTTTTAGCTTCTATTATCAGTTAACCACTTTTTGAGAGTTAGTTGTTTGTATTAATATCTCCCTGTTCAAATGATTGGTATGATTAATGTCTCCTGAGCAGATCCTGACTGTACAATGAGTGAGGATGAACATATTTTCAACCCTCAGTTATTGGCCCTTCAATTTTCTTCTCTGAATCATGGGTATGTAGGTAGACAGACAGATAAGTAGGTAGGAAGAAAGAAAGAAAGAAAGAAAGAAAGAAAGAAAGAAAGAAAGAAAGAAAGAAAGAAAGAAAGGAAGAGAGAGAGAGAAAGAAAGAAAGAAAGGGGAAGGAAGGAAGGAAGGAAGAAAGAAAGAGAGGGAAGCAGAGAGGAAGGAAGGAAGGAAGGAGAGAGATGTGCATCTTTCCTTGGGGGAAGGTAGATATCCTTTATGTATTTGGGATACTAATCTTTTATCAGATCTATGGTTTACAAATATTTTCATCAAAGCTGTAACTTATCTTCACATTCAGTGATGTCTTTTGACATAGAGAAATTGATCAATATTTTCATTTATGATTTGTGCATATTGTGTTTTATTTTAAAAACTTCATTATCCTTATGTCATAAACATTGTCTCCTATTTTTCTCATGGAAGTTTTAGAATTTAATTTTTTTATATTTAAGTCTTTAATATGCCTGCAATTTTGGGGTAAGCAAAGTATAAGTTGAGAGTAGTATTTTACCTTTTTTCATAGAGATAGTGATTTTTTGTCTCAGCACCATATGGAGAAAGGGCATACTGAATAGTTATTCTTTCTCTACTAATGTATAGTGCAACCTCGCATTTAACAAGTTATTATAAACATGAGCTTATCCCTAGATTTCAAAATTCTGTTCATTTTAACCTATTTATCTAATCTAGTATCAATATCCACAGTTTTAATTATGATGACTTTATAAATTTTTTAATCTGATAGAATAAATAAACACTCCTCCATCTCCTCTTCTTTCCTCTCCTTTAAAATTGTCTTGGCTAAAGATATGGAAGCAATCTAAATGTATATTGATAGATGAATGTATAAAGAAGATGCGGTATGTATACAATGGACTATTACTCAGCCACAAAGAGAATAAAAGCTTGCCATTTGCTACAACATAGATGGACTTAGAGGTATTACACTAAGCGAAATAAGTCAGATAGATAAAGAATTACCATAGGGCTTCACCTATATGTGGAACCTAAACAACAAAACAAACAAACAAACAGAACAGAACAGAAACAGATTCATAGATACAGAGGACACTCTGGTGGTCGCCAGAGGGGAAAGCAATGTGAAGAATGAGTGAAATAGGTCAGGGAGATTCAGAGGTACAAACTTCCAGTTATACAATAAATAAGTCACAGGGATGTCAAGTATAGCATAAGGAATACAGTTAATATTATTATAATTACTGTATGGTGACAGATGGTAACTAGATTTATCACGATGATCATTTTGTACTTTACAAAAATATTGAATCACTTTCTTGTACACCTGAAACTAATATGATATTGTAAGTCAATTATATTTCAATTTAAAAACACATTAATTAATCAGTTAAATTATCTTGGCTATTCTTTGCCCTTCAATCTTCCATCCAAATTTAGGATAATCTTATCAAGTTCCAAGAAAAGTATTTTGGGGATTTATATGAATAGTATTGAATTTATTAATTAATTCGGCAAAATAGAAACAGTTACAATGTCGAGTCTTTCCACACAAAACACGGTATTTCTCTCCACTTATTAAGGTCTTCAGTAAAGGTTTTAAATTTTTTCCATAATAAACCTGAATGATTTGTGTTATATTTATTCCTAGATACAGTAAAAGTAATTAAACAAGGAGGCTGTTAGAATGAGGTAGCCCCAATACCTTGGTAGTTACATAAGCAATCAAAACCTAAGAGTCAACACATTGGAATTTGAGAAAATGAAACTTAAGAACAATCAGTCACAAACAGCCAACCAGCCTTTCCCAAATAAGGTAACTGCTTACGCTATAGCCAATCAAACAATTTGCTGGCTTGGCTTCCATATCTTCTCTATAAAAATCTCTCCCCTAGCTCCTGGTGGGGGAACACTCCTAACCACTTCTGGTTTGGTGCTGCCTAGTTCAAATTGATGTATGCTCAAATAAACTCTTGAAAATTTTAATGTGCTTCAATTCATCTTTCGATGATACCATACAGAGTTTTTGTTTTTTTTTTTGTTTTTTGGGGTTTTTTTTTGCTATATCAAAATAGTTTTTTAAATCACACATTCTCATTGGTTTTGATGGTATATAGAAATGAGATTATTTTTTGGTGGTGATTTCTGTATTCAGCAAAATTGTTGGTCTCATGTCTCAGTTGTAATAGTTTGTCTGTAGATTCTCTTGGATTTTCTAGGCAGTTAATCACACCATTTGTAACATTTTGCTTTACATTTTATTTCACATGAAATAGTGGAACATTCCTAAAGACCAAAGAATTTAATCTTCAAATGGGATTCACTAACTATTAAGCGTCTTCTCTAAAAAGAAAAGTTTCCTCCAGAAATGAAGTTTAGCAGCATTGAGAGCCCTCGTGTGGACACAAGTCAAGTAAATCTCACTTATATTTTGTTTTTTAAACCAGATCAGTTCAGGTATTAACTGATTTAATCAACCTTGTCAGTTGTTAGTTAAGCTGAAACTTCTGAAACTTAATTTACCTGTGATTTGAGTAGCACGTTGCTGTGGCACTCTCTGTGTGCCCTTAATCAAAGATATAGAAGAAGAATTACTTCCTTTATCTTTTCTTAGTTATCAGTCTCTCTAAATTTATGTCTAAAGGAAACTAAATTTATGTCTAAAGGAAACTAAACTATCATAGAGTGATATGTCAAGGGTGACCATCCAGACCAAAATAATAATAACTAGAAATAATCAATAAACATAAAAATCAGCTTTGCTAGTAATAAAAATGGAAATTAAAATATTGTTTTTACCCATATAAAATTGTTACAATTTTGGTTTTGGTTTTGGTGTGTTGGTTTGGATTTTTAAGGAGTAAGAAGGGTAAGAGGGTTTTTTCATATTGTTTGGTTTCAGGGAAAAGGAAGTCTCATGGATTTCCCATAGGGGTATATGCTGGTGAGCAACTGGGCAACATTTAGAAAAAGAGTTTAAAATCATATATGCCATTGGATTCAAGAATTTCTCCTCTTTATCTTTATTTTAAAGAAAGAGTCAGATCTGTGGTAAAGATGGAGATAAAAGGAGGCGGATTGTGGTGTTATTTATAACGACAAAAATGACATATCTAACAAGAAAGAATTTGTTAAATTTTGGTACATTCGTATGACAAAATACTATCTAGCCATTTTAAATCTTATCATAAAAGGCTATTTCATGAACTAGAAGTAATTTTCCTAATATACTGCTAATGTTTTAAAAATCATATGTATAATATAAGATCAGTTTGAATCAAATTCTGTGTATGTAGGAATAATAGCTTTTACTTATAATGGGCCAGGCATATGTGTGTATAAATCTATTTAATCTTCACAACAGTTTTATGAAAATGCTATTATTATCATCATTTTACAGATGCAGAAGCCAAAATACAGGGAGATTCAGTTATTTGCTTAAGATTAGACAGTAACAGGCAAAGCTGGACACACACACATGCATGCACACACACACACACACGCCAGAACATAACACATAGTTCTCTCTAAGCAGTGGGAGTGTGCATCGTTTTTGTTTTCATATTTGTGCATGTTTTATATACTCCAAATTTCGCCAAATGAGCAGTTATTAGTAAATCCCATAAATTATGTAACTATAAAGATGAATATTAATGTTTCTTGTGAGAGTTGAAGGAAAAAATGCCTCCTTAGTCATAGGTAATGCAAAAGCATATCCCTCTTCACATATATTTTTGGTACCAAATTCTGGAAACTTAGTGCAGCCTCTGTATTGATTTATATTTTCCTGTGCGTATTGTTTCTATGAAAACAAAAACAAAAAATTGTTAGCCATTACCATGCAGCAGCTTTATTCCCCTGTCAGTTACAGTTGATGTTGAGGGGGAATTTCCCACCCCTCACACCCTGAAAATAACTGAAGTCAGGCTACAGCTCTACCTGTGTTCACTCATTACCCTTAGCCAGAAAGCAATAAGTTCTGTAAGGAAATATATTACCCCATTAAACAAAGTGTCACCATTGAAGAGCAATCATTGTTTTTTATTTTTCCCATGAGGTTATCTTAATAACTCACTCATAACAGTTGTCTCCCAGGAAACATCTAGTTCATAGAGCGATACTGTTAAACAATATGAATCTGGTACAAATAGCACAGGATGAATGTTTCCAACTGTAAAGGCTCCATACTTATTAAAAATATACACAAGGCAAAGACCACTGCAAGCTACTGCTAACTGTCGGTGGAAAACTAATTTATTCTTGCCTTTTCAGGGCTTTTCACTCCTCCATATGTAATTTGTTATGTTACAAGCTATCTTTCATCACACCAAAGGAAACAAAGTAAACCTAATTGACAAACCCACATTTGATTTGTGAGACCAAAGATTTGTGAGAAATAATGACTAATTGCCATTTTATTCAATCATCATTTTAATATCACTGGACCATTATTCCCGAATGAAGGGAGTGAATTCATTTCACTGCTTTTCCTCCAACATGGGGTTGGCGGGAGAATTTCCAAAGAAAGTTACAAGGAAATCTTTGCAAAATATAAATTCTTGTTGCTATGGGGACTCTACACTCATACACATGCACTGGTGCCCACAGGATGGATCATTTGCTCAAATGACCTAAGCCCCATACCACCTACATTCTAGTTCTTACATTTATTGCTTTCCCCTCAACTGGCATTTGTTTATGATACAGACTTACTGACAGAATTATCACTGAGGTCAAAATAAATTTGGGGCTTCCCTGGTGGCGCAGTTGTTGAGAGTCCACCTGCTGATGCAGGGGACACGGTTTCGTGCCCCGGTCCAGGAGGATCGCACATGCCACGGAGCGGCTGGGGCCGTGGGCCATGGCTGCTGAGCCTGCGCGTCCGGAGCCTGTGCTCCACAATGGGAGAGGCCACAACAGTGAGAGGCCCACGTACCGCAAAAAAAAAAAAAAAAAATACGGCAAAATAAATAAATAAATAAATACATACATTTATTTGTATCATTCATTGTAAAGCAAAAAGAAAAGAAAGTGCTACTGAAAACATTTACCAAAACTTGGCACCTGACAAAGTTTGAAATAACTCACACTGAAAACCAATGCTTTTAAACTCAGTATACTTTGTTTCTTCAATCCAATACTAGTTTTTCACTGATGAAGTGTTTTTAAGAAAGGAACGATGGTCATGAGAAGGAAAATAAATATCTAGTTGCATACTAATCACCTGATTTGGGGTGATTATTGTATTTTCCAAAGAAGGGCTGTATTTCATTTTCTTGTAGATGATGGAATTACGATTTGCTGTAGTCATCACAGTGTATTAATTATCTATTGTGGTGTAACTACTTACTCTAACATTTTGTGGCTTCAAATACCAAAATGTATTATCTCAGTTTCTGTAGATCAGGGAACTAGATGAACCTTAGCTACATCTCCTGCTTCAGGGTCTCTCACCCTGGTGGCCAGGCTGCCCAACTAGGCAAGAATCCACCTGTGAGCTCATTTGTGTGGTTGATGGCAGGAATTAATTCCTTGTGGGTTTTGGACTGAGACCCCTTCCGATAGCCAGAGGCCACCCTTGGCTTCTTGCCACATAAGCCTCCTCAACACAGTAGCTTGTTTCTTCAAAGCAAGAAACCTGAGAATGCAACAGAGAACCTTCTAGCAGGAAAGAGCATGTCACCAAGATGGAAGGCAGAGTCTTTGGTCTCATAATCATGGAAGTGACATCCTATCACTTTAATGTGCTCTGCTTTTTAGAAACAAGTGACTAGGTCCAGTCCATACTCACAAGAGGGAACACAAAGGCATGAACACTATCTTGGAAATCTGCTCAACAGACACAATTATAAGTTGTGGATTAAAACATGCTCAGATTGAGAAGTATTACAAGCAGGAGCAGAATATATGAGCCCAAAATATGCCACGTTGGCACGTGGGTTATTTTAAGCTGATGGCAATCAAGACCTAATAAACTCATGAAGAGTTTTTTTTTGTTTTTGTTTTGTTTTTTAATCTCTTCCTTAACTGCCTAGAAGAGTTTATACAGGGGGCCTGGACCAGGAAAAGAGCTATTACCAGAGATAACTTTTTACATAAGAAAGACATCTGAGGGCAAATATTTGTTTAACTGTTGTTTGCTCTTCCTCTTCCTGTGAGTTGTCTTCCTCCTTTTTGAAGCCGCAGACCCCTATCCCCTTCTCCTTAGCTCAGGATGTTGTATAAACCTCAATTAACTGTCTGAGCACCTCATATCCTTGGAGTTCCCATATTTACAAAATTAAATGTTTTCTTCTCCCATTAATTTGTCTTATGTCAATTTAATTTTTAGACCAACCAAAGAACCTAGAAGAGTAGAAGGGAAAAGTTTTCCTCACCTACAATTACAGACACAGCTCATTTTACTGCATCTCACTTTATGGTGCTTTACAGATATTGCATTTTTCACAAGTTGAAGGTTTGTGGCAACTCTGCATGGAAAAAGTCTATTGGCACCATTCTTCCAACAGCATTTTCTCACTAGTGTCTCTGTCATATTTTTGTAGTTTTGGAATATTTTAAACTTTTTCATTATTTTTTTTTTTTCTTTTTCGGTACGCGGGCCTCTCACTATTGCGGCCCCTCCCGCTGCAGAGCACAGGCTCAGGATGCGCAGGCTCAGCCGCTCCGCGGCATGTGGGATCCTCCCAGACCGGGGCACGAACCCATATCCCCTGCATCGGCAGGCGGACTCCCATCCACTGCGCCACCAGGGAAGCCCTCATTATTATTATATTTGCTATGGTGATGTGTGATCAGTGATCTTTGATGTTACTACTATAGTTGTTTTGGGACACCATGAACCTTGCCCATACGAGATGGCAAATTTAATCAATAAATGTTTTTTGTGTTCTAACTACTCTATCCACCAGCCATTCTCCTATCTCTTTCCTCCTTGGGCCTCTCTATTCCCTGAGACACAACAATATTGAAATGAGGCCACTTTAAAAAACCCACAATGGCCTCCAAGTGTTCAAGTGAAAAGAAGAGTCACACATCTCACACTTTAAGTCAAAAGCTAGAAATGATTAAGCTTAGTGAGGAAGGCACGTCCAAAGCCAAGATAGACTGAAAGCTAGGCTTCTTGTGCCAAACAGGTAGCTGAGTTGTGGATGTAAATAAAAAGTTCTTGAAGGAAATTAAAAATGCTACCCCAGTGAACACACAAATGATAAGTGAAACAGCCTTATTGCTTATATGGAGATAGCAAACTCCTAGTGTCTGGATAGAAGATCAAACAAGCCACAACATTTCCTTAAGCCAAAGCCTGATCCAGAGCCAGATCCTAACTCCCTTCAATTCTCTGAAGGCTGAGAGAGGTTAGGAAACTATAGAAGAAAACTTTGAAGTTGCAGAGGTTGATTAATGAGGTTTAAAGAAAGTACAAGGTGAAGCAACAAGTGCTGATAGAGAAGCTGCAGCAAGTTATCCAAAAGATCTAGCTAAGATAATTAATAAAGGTGGCTACACAAACAACAGATTTTCAATGTAGATGAAACAATCTTCTATTGGAAGAAGATGCCATCTAGGACTTTCATAGCTAGAGAGGAGACGTTAATGCTTGGCTTCAAAGCTTCAAAGGACAGGCTGACTCTCTTGTTAGAGGTTATTGCAGCTGGTGACTTAACTTGAGGCCAGTGCTCATTCACCATTCTGAAAATCCCAGGACCCTTAGAATTATTCTAATTCTACTCTGCCTGTGATCTATACATGGAACAACAAAGCCTGGATGACAGCACATCTGTTTACAACATGGTTTACTGAATATTTTAAGCCCACTGTACTGCTCACAAAAGAAGATTTCTTTCAATATATTACTGCTCATTAATAATGCACCTGGTCACCCAAGAGCTCTGATGGAAATGTACAATGAGATTCGTGTTGTTTTCATGCCTGCTAACACAACATCCATTTGTCAGCCCATGGATCAAGGAGCGATTTTGACTTTCAAGTCTCATGATTTAAGAAATGTATTTTGTAAGGCTATAACTGCCACAGAGAGTGATTCCTCTGATGGATGTGGGAAAAGTAAATTGAAAACCTTCTGGAAAGAATTCACCATTCTAGATGACATTAAGAACATTCATGATTCATGGGAAGAGGTCAAAATATCAACATTAACAGGAGTTTGGAAGAAGTTGATTCCAATCCTCAGGGATGACTTGAAAGGGTTCAGACTTCAGTGGAGGACGTAACTGCAGATGTGGTGGAAACAGCAAGAGAACTAGAATTAGATGTGGAGCCTGAAGATGTGACCGAATTGCTGCAATCTCACGATAAAACTTGAATGGATAAGGTGTTATTTTCTATGGATGAGCACAGAAAACGTTTTCTTGAGATGGGGTCTACTCCTGGTGAAGATGCTGTGAAGATTGTTGAAATGACAACACAGGATTTAGAATATGACATAAACTTAGTTGATAAAGCAGTGGCAGGGTTTGAAAGGACTGACTCCAATTTTGAAAGAAGTTCTCCTGTGGGTAAAATATTATCAAACAGCATTGCGTGCTACAGAGAAATCATTAATGAAAGAAAGAGTCAATCGATGTGTCAAACATCACGGTTGTCCTGTTTTAAGAAATTGCCCCGGCTGCCCCAACCTTCAGAAGTCACCACCCGGATGAGTCAGCAGCCACCAACATCGGGACAAGTCCCTCCACCAGCAAAAACATTCAGACTCTCTGAAGACTCAGATGATGGTTAGAGTTTTTTTGCAATAAAGTATTTTTTAATTAAGGTATGTTCATTGTTTTTTTAGGCATAATGCCATTGCACACTTAATAGACTATAGTATAGTGTAAACATAACTTTTATATGCCCTGGGAAACCAAAAAATGTGTGTGAGTAACTTTATTGCAATATTCACTGTATTGTGGTGGTCTGGAAATGAACCTGCAATATCTCAGGGGTATGTTTGTACAAACCAAATCCTTATTTCTTTTTATTTCCATTTTAAAGGTAAGTTTCATCAAAAGTATGCAATCATTCCAAAGTATTAAACACACACATGCTCATGCACACACACACACAGAAGACAGAGAGAGATCAACGCGGAATTTAGAGTTCCAAGATGGGGGCAAATAAAGCATGGCGTTTCTTAAAAATATTTTTTAAGTGATGCTTAGGACAGAGACAGAAGCCACCTGGCTTTCATAACTGCTTCCCTCTGCCCAGCTATGTGGATTTATCACCTGGTTCAGGGCGTGTAATCACACTGGGCTTGATCCCCACCATTCCTCTATCATAATTGTTCCCGAATTCTGCAACACTTTACACCCCCGAGTACAGGAGACAACTGCATGATGAGGCTGAGGTGAGAGAGAGTTTGTGGGCCAGTCTCTTTACCACTTCTTTAGGTTTTGCTTAAAGCATAAGCCTCATTTCTTTATTTAGACAGAATTTATGGCACAAACCCTTCTCTACTCACCTTCCAGTGTGTACTTGCTGAATCACCTAGGTGTCTCCAGCATTCCACCAAGCCTTGTGAGTGGTTAAAAACTATAGATATGGCCCTTGCCCTTTAAACTAGTTTGGGGAATAAGCCATGTACACCTGCGACCAGGGGAAAATAATTTAAGACCAATTTAAAATTAAATCCAGAACACTGGGTTATAAACCAGCGGATCCTCTACAAAAATGTGGGTAAAATACTAGAGCATTGCAGTCCATTCATTCACAGTAAATGCCATTGTGATGGGTCGTATATTCCAAAGAAGACTGCAACAATACCTCCTACACCACATCCTCTCCTAGACCCTTTCTACTCTCTGTCAAGAGGCTGCATTTATGCTCCCTTCCTTTGGACCTAAGTAGGCTTCTGAGACTGCCTCAACAAACAGAGAAGGGAAGATAGACATCAGTGAATTCTGAGGCAAGGTCATAGCAGTGCCCTGTGCTCTCCCCTTGTTTTCTTGAGACGTTTGCTCTTGGAAATCTGTTATCACTTGTGAGAAAGCCCAAACAGCCCACAGGGAGGCCTACATGGAAAGGAAGCCAGGCCTTGGTCTCCCTGCTCTGGCTGAGCTTCCCGCCAGCTGCCAGCACCAATTTCACATCCATGTTCCACCCATGTGCCATCTTGGACGTGACCCTCTGGCCCCTCACTGAGTCACCCATAGTGACACAAAGTGGACCCATCCCACCATCCATGCCCAATTGTAGATTTGTGAGCAAAATTAATATTGTTGTTTTAAGCCACTAAATTTTGGCTGGATTTTTCTCAGCAGTGGGCACATGGAATACCACATAATACCAAACTTCACTTTCACTTGTATTCATCTAGGCTTCCATCAATAGTAAAAGGGATGGAGTTACATTAAAGCCCTGGAGAATGAACATAAGTCACAATCTGTCTTGATTAGGCCCAATCACACAAATAGCAACTGTTACCAGTGTGCCACTTATAGTTACTCAATATATATTAAACAATTTTATAAATATTATGCAACAAAATAAATGTGCAGATCTAGGAAATACTCTTCTATAGTTTTGTCAAGACCAGTGTATGCCCAACATGGGTAGGTCTTGAATGTTAACAACATCCATCTTCCTGAAAAAAGGGAATAAATTTTTTGAGTTTAGAGAAGGGGAAAATGAATCAGAGTTGGAGTAGTCAGGGAATATAACCTAAAGGAAATGGAACTTGGGCTTTCTGTTGAAGAGAGGGTTGCACTTGGACAGGCCACATGGAATGTGTACTGTGTAAGGGAAATACCATGCACACAAGCCACAGAATGGGATACAGGCCCAGGGTCTTTTCTAGACCAACTTGTCTAGAAGAGCAGAAAAACCTTAAGAAGGGATGAATGAAAAAAAGGAGAGACAAGATTGCTTACAAAGCTAAAATGTAAACTCCTTTAGCACTGGTTTTAAATCTGGGTAACAGTTCCAGTAATTGCTGTCAATTTGCCTGTTGTATTTAGATGCATTAATTAGGAATCCAAATAAATCTATTTTTAATGGATTTTCTCCCTCTCTGCTTCTGAGACGTGCAACAGCATGCTTTTTATCAAAAGGGAGTTAACTCTTTTTTTTTCTCAAGCAGCTCCTTAAAATTTAAAAAAACGTATATTGGTTATGTTTCTGTCTCTAAAGTCAAGCCCATATTTCGGTAACAGGAAGGGCTGAATGGTTTAAATTAAGTTCTCTGTTGTCCCAGGCTTTCTTATCAGTCCTAATAGCTTGAGTCAAAACCATTGACAACTGCGTGTATTGGCTGATGGGCGGTTTCAGAGCTGAAGGAAGATAACCCCAGTTTTGTTACAGTCAACTTACCTCTTTCCCCTACCCCCATTTCAGAATCCTATTCCTACTATCAAGGTGGACCTTCCCACGCTTTCGTGTTTACACATCCAATCACTTACCCATTAACTCCTATGTCCTAGGCCCTAGCCCAGTCACCACTGTCTGTGGCCAAATCTCTGAAGCAATGGTTTTTTGGCCTCTGGGAATGCGTGCCAACTTCCAAGGTCTTTGAGGTCGCCTGACAAATAGCTCTCTCTTACTGTTCAAGTTCTGAACCCAATAAGATCAATTTGTGGCAGGTCAAAATGTCACTCAGGTAAACCTGGATTGGAGGATGCAGTTTATATCTGAGGACTAAAGAACTTCTTGGAAATAAACAAAGGTACCTTGTCTTGACCAGAGAAGTTTCACTCATTGTGTCTTGTATTACGTCCCCAATTGACGGGAGCAGAATGGAGGGTAGCCCTAGCTTCCAAGACAAAAGGGAACAGAAGGGCTAGAGCTACACATGCCCAGTTTCTCTCCACAGACTTCCAAAAAGAGGTTGTTGAGAAAGATCAGAAATCTAGAGAATAGCTCTCACATAGGCTAGGAGTCAGCAAATTATGACCCATGGGCCCATCACATGTTTTTGTACAGCCTGCAAGCTGAAAATAGGTTGTACATTTTTTTAATGATTGAAGAAAATCAAAAGAAGGATAATATTTTGTGACCCATGAACACTACAGTAAGCTTACATTTCAATGTTCATAAATAAAATTTTATCGGAACACAGCCATGCCCCTTTGCTTACATATTGTCTGTGGCTGCTGTCACCATACAGTGGCAAAGTTGAGTGTTTGTGACAGACTGTGTGGCACATAAAGCCTAAGATATTTGCTCTTTGGCCCTTCACAGAAAAAGTTTGCTGACCCTTGACAAAGAAGGAAGAATCTTAGTGGAGAAGAATCATTCTCCCTGGAAGTTTTACTGAAGATGTATCCCCTTCTATGTTTCTGTCTGTGATGTGGGATCAACATTCTCTCAGCCCCACTGCTCAAAATCTTCCAGGCATTTTAGAACTTTCCTGAACTACCTTATCTATCTAATCACCACTTGTTTTCTGTTTATTTTCCTTTTAAATTGTCTTTGAAATTTTCTTTCCATTTTTCCTGCTAGTTCCCTAGCTTCACCATTTCACACCAGGATCCCTGCAACAGTTTCCAATTAGACATCTTAAGTCTACTATCTCCACAGTCTTTTTGAATTGAAAATAACATTAGAGACTTTCTATTCAATCTCCTCATTAGCAAAATGAGGACACTGTTACTCTGTGAGGCAAAATGACTTCCTCAAGCTTGCAGATCTAACTTGTGATCTAACTTGTGATAGACCAGGACGGGGCCCCAGGTCTCCAAACAACAGTTCAGTGATCCTTCTACCGTGGCATGCTCAGTCCTCACATTGCCCTGCACACGAAATTTCCAAGTCAAGTTTATAATCTAGACCAGGAATCAAAAATTATTGTCTGTGGGCCAAATTGTGCTCTCCACCTGTTTTTTGGAAATTAGGTTTTATTGGAGCACAGCCATGATCATTTCCTTACTTATTGTCTATGGCTGCTTTTTCACTACTGTCTGTGATGGAGTTGAGTAAGTTATACCAAAGACTGTATAGCTCACAAAGCCTAAAATATTTACTATCTAGTCCTTCAGAGAAAACATTTTCAGAGTCCTGATCTAGACTCTCTAAGTGCTCCACCTTATTTCTCATCACTCTTTTTGGCACTGATGTCTTTCTCTTCCCTATATTTATTCTTAATTTCTCTAATTTTCTTAAGCTAACCACATGGCAGCCTGAAATGAAGACTACACTTCTCCGCTTCCCTTGTGTGTTCTGGCCAATGAAATTCGTGAGAATTCAGTGGACTTGTGTATGCAATTTCCAGGAACTGTCCTCAAAGGAAGGAAGTGACTTTAAAGGATGAAAGTGTGCCCTTTTCTTCCAGCTGGAATGATGCCCAGATGACTGGAAAAGCCAGCATGCACAACCAAATGATTTTGACAGGGAGCTAATATATGGCAGAGCCACACGATGGAAAGATCCTGGGTTCTTGACATCAGAGTGTTCCTATAGTCCTCAGATCACATAGCTCTGGGTTTTTACATGAGTGGGAAATGCAATTCTATGTTAAACAAAATCCTCCACTAATTAAGATTTCTCTGCACTTGTAACTCATCCCAAGTGACACATTTTCCTATAGGAAATTTCTCTTGCAGACAAGCTGATATTTTTAGAACTTGTTGAATTAGTTATGCCCATTCCCACACCTCCATTCCTTTGATCATGTTGGACTGGCCCCTTGTCCTCTCCATTTGACCACATTTTATGAACTAGTCAAAGCAGTTGATGCTGTATCTACATCCTGAAGTATTTTTCTTCTCTTTTCCTATTTAAAAGTAAGTGCAATGGATTTGAACAACTGAGATTACACACTGCATTACATTCTTTGAGTCATGTGTTTTGATCTTTTATGCTCAATGAGAATGTAGACTTTTAAAGGACTGGGATAATTTCTTTTGTTTTATCTTTATTTCCGGGGTCTGCATACTCTAGGTAACCTCAAATATCTGATGGATTTATTTGAATAAATTTTGGCAAAAGTGAGCCATACATACTCATGAGCTCACAAGCTCTCATTCTTTAAACACAGAATGTCTTCCAACACCTGAGTCATAATGTACAAACCAGCCAAAGAAGATGTCCCATCATAGGTCATTCAAAAATGCATATGATGGACGTTTAGGCAAAGAGTTACATGCTGCCTAGTAAAGGCATCTTGAGACAATGCACATCACCTTTAGGCATGATAGACTGGACAGATGTGCCATGCTCTCACAGAAGTGAGAGGGTCAATTCTATGTTCAAATTCTTCCTTTATGATTTATGAGATGCTCTGAGGCCCTGGAAGCTACACAGCCATACCTTCTGCCTAAGTGATAGCACTTTAGACAAATAATTTAAACACTGGAACAAAAAGCTACTCAGATACTGTTTATACTTGTCCCAGTTCAGGAAGCAAACAGAAATGCACTGGCTTGTCAAGGCCTCAAACGTCAGAGCTCAAACATTTCCTGAGCCAACATGCAGGCAGTTTGCCCCCTGTGGAGCTGCAGAATGTAGATTAACCCTTGTTTATCTACAAGGTATAGGGCCATTTATGCAAACCCAGCCTGCAGTTCATACATGGTGATGTACAGTCTGTATCTGCACACTAGTTGGCAGCAGAGCTCCTAGAACATTCTTACAAATGAATCGATTCCAGTACCCGTCAAAAGCCTATCTACAGATAAGTGCCAGGGGCCGCTGAAGGGAGAAGTGAGTGAAAACCACATAAGCACTGATCTGAGTGGATGAAGTTTGCTTGCTCCCAGTTCTCTGCACTCACCATTTATGGCCAGGCTCTCCTGGGAAGGCAGACAGTTTCCTATCTGCAGAGGGAGTGAGACTATGGAAGAAGCAGAAGCTTGTCAGGTGGCATGGGAACAGAGGGGCTTGCAAGTCTTTTGTTTGTTGTAGTAAATTTGTTCCTGTCCAGATCCCCAAAGGCTTATTCTCCCAGTTTCACAGAACATTTTGTTCAAATCTTCTTGATTTCTTCATTAGTCATTGTTACTTTTTTGAAGTTCTTGTCAGAAAATTTCTTTTTCTTAATGAGAATATGTCATTAAGTTATGACTGTTTGTATCATTTCCACAAACCTTGGTTTGAGAAAGAAACCTTATTCCTTCACCTGGATTCTCACCTTCAGCCCAGACCTGCCTGCTTTAGAAAATTAGAAAATCCAAAGCCCACAGATCATTCTGAGACCTCAGCCCCAATGGTAAGAGGAAAAAAAGGCACTCATTTTTATTTTACGGTAACAGTTCTTCTTAGATGTCTTAGGTCACCTGTACATTTCTGCCCCATCTACTCCTAGATATCCTATTACAGTCCACTCCCCATATTTCTCCTCCACATCTTCATCAGGGACTTCTCCAGCAGTTAAATTTATCTTATTCACTGTAAACTCTTCCTTCCTTCATGAGCCTTCCCTTCACTGATTATGTTAGGAAAATATAATTAAAAACAAAATATTCCCTGGTGGCACAGTGGTTAAGAATCTGCCTGCCAATGTGGGGGACACAGGTCTGATCCCTGGTCTGGGAAGATCCTATGTGCCGTGGAGCAACTAAGCCCATGCACCACAACTACTGAGCCTGCACTCTAGACCCTACATGCCACAACTACTGAAACCTGCGTGCTCTAGAGTCCACGTGCCACAACTACTGAGTCCATGTGCTGCAACTACTGAAGCCCATGCACCTAGAGCCCGTGCTCTGCAACGAAAGAAGCCACCGTAATAAGAAACCCATGCACTGCAGTGAAGAGTAGCCCGCGCTTGCCTCAACTAGAGAAAGCCCACACACAACAATGAAGACCCAACATAGCCAAAAAAAAAAAAAAAAAAAAAAAATCTTCTCCCAACCCAGAAAACCTTCCCAGAAAGGGAAAGGAGAAAGAAAACTGTTTTATTATGGAATAAGCATTAAACCAGACTGTGATGTGCATCACAGGCAGTCCACTAATAGATACAAAGACAGAGAAATCTCACCCTTTATACAGCCTAGCAGATACAGCCCATTCCATATATTTGCAAGATAATAACTAGTGCTTACATAAGAAGACTCGACAGCACCATTTATTACACAGAGTTCATCCTGACTGTACCTGGTTATTGGGGTGACCATCTGTGTTAGATAATTGGCTTTTTCCAGAGGAAAACAATCTCATCTTTTTGTGACAGGAGGCTGTTTTGCAACTTGTAGCTGGGCACCCCCAAAGTTAGGCTCTAGCCCTCCCACAGAGATGGAGAGACTGGGCAGTGTTGCTCTTGATATTTACATTCCAAAGGATGGTTCCCAGGTCCTTGAGAAAGTCATTCCTGGGTCATAAAGCTAACAAAAGTCCTATCTAGTACTCAAATGTATTTATAAAATTTTAAAGAAAGAAGAGCTTACTAAACTAAATGCTCTAAAAACTAGAGGGGGGAAAGTTTCTTCCCTTATTTTCTACAGACGGAACTGGGTCTCTTATTTTAAATTTGTATTTGTCCTCACAATTATACCTTAACTTTAACCTCCTTGTTCTAACTAATGCAAGCATGTGTGATGAGGGAGGAGAGATTTGAAGGCCAGTGATTGAAAAGCTCCAAGAAGGAGATTGTGAGAGAACCAGGGAGAAAACAGGCATAGACCTTACTCTGAGGCAGGAGGAAAATATGGTACTTGAATGCGGTTCAGAAACACTCACTGGCTGTCACTCATAGGTGAAGTGTTAGGTGGGATTCTTGGGTCCCACCCTTGACATTTGCATTCAGTAAGTTTTGGGAGCTTAAGTTTAGGCTCCAAAACATAGAATTAAAGAAAGAAAAAAACTTTCCCAGAGAGATCACAATGGCAGAGTAGGAGGACATGGAACTCACCTCCCTCCACAAACACATCAAAAATCATCTACCTCTACATTTCTCACTGAAAATAACCTGGAGACTGGCAGAAAGAGTCCTGTACTACCAAGGCTGTAAGAAAGATTTACACAGAATCAGGTAGGAAGGGAGGAGAAGCCATCAGGTCAGGACCTGGGTCCCTGGGAGGGGACTCAGAGGAAAAGGGAAATTCACAGCTGGAGAACCACCCTGAGGAGTGAATGGCTTAAGCCACACATTGGGCACCCAGCCCTGGGGTTCATCACCAGAAAAGAGGAGTCCACATAGCTGGTTAGAAAACCAGTGGGACTGACATGGAGCTGTTTTCTTCTCATGAAGAAAACACTCAAGTAGCAAAAGGGCAAGAAGTCCATACCTATCAATATCATTTTAAATGTCAGTGGAGTAAATGCTCCAAACAAAAGACATAGGGTGGATGATTAGTTTTAAAAAGAGAAATCTATGTGCTGCTTACAAGAGACTCACCTCAGAGCTAAAGACACACACAGACTGAATTTGAGGGGAAGGAAAAAGATATTTCATGCAAATGGAAAAGACAATAAAGCAGGGATAGCAATACTCATATCTGACCAAGTAGACTTTTAAAGAAAGTCTATAACAAAAGACAAAGAAGGGTATTATACAATGATAAAGGGATCAATACAAGAAGAGGCTATTACACTCAACATATATGCACCCAATACTGGAGCACCTAAATATATAAAGCAAATAGTAAGAGACACAAAGAGAAAAATGTACAATAATATATACCATAATAGTCTGGGACTTTAACACCCACTGACATCAATGGACAGATCATCCAGACAGAAAATCAATGAAGAAACAATGGTCTTAAATGACACAATAGACCAGTTTGACTTAGATATCTACAGGACATTCCATCTAAAAGCAGCAGGATACACATTCTTTTCATGTACACATGAAACATTCTCTAGGGTAGGTCACATGTTAGGCCACAAAACAAGTCTCAACAAATTTAAGAAGATATGAATTATATTAGATTTTTTTCTGACCACAACAGTTTGAAACTAGAAATTAATTACAGGAAGAAAAATGGGAAAGACATAAACACATGGAGACTAAGCAACATTCTACTAAGAAACCAAATGGTCAGTGAAGAAATCAAAGAGGAAATCAGAAAATACCTTGAGACAAATGAAAATGGAAACAGCTCTTTCCAAAATCTGTGGAATGCAACAAAAGCTTCTAACAGAGAACTTTATAGCAATACATGCCTACCTCAAGAAATAGGAAAAATCTCAAATAAACAATCTAACCTACCATTTAAAGGAATTAGAAAGTGAAGAACAAACAAAGCCCAAAGTAAGCAGAAGGAAGGGAGTAATAAAAATTAGAGAGGAAATAAATAAAGTAGTGACAAAAAATAGAAAAGATCAGTGAAACCAAGAGGTGGGTTTTTTTTTAAATAAAAACAAAATTGATAAACCTTAGCCAGGATCACCAAGAAAAAAAGAGAGAGGCCCCAAATAAATGAAATAAGAAATGAAAGAGGACAAATAACAACTGATATCACAGAGGTACAAAAAAAAAAAAAACCATAAAAGAATACTATGAACAGTTATATGCCAACAAATTGGACAACATAGAATAAATGGACAAATTTCTAGAAACATACAAGCTTCCAAGACTGAATCAGGAGGAAATAGGTAATCTGAACAGACCCATCACTAGTGGTGGAATTGAAATCATAACCAAAAAACTTCCAGAAAACAAAAGTCCAGGACTGGACAGCTTCACAGGGGAATTCTACAAAATATATAAAGAAGAGCTAATACCTATCCTCCTTAAACTATTCCAATAAAATGAAGAGAATAAAACACTTCCTAATTCATTCTATGCAGACATTACCCTGATACCAAAACCAGACAAAGACATTACAAAAAAAGAAAATTACAGGTCAATATCCCTACTGACTGTAGGTGCAAAATTCCTCAGCAAAATATTAGCTAACCAAATTCAACAATATATAAAAGGGATCATACACCATGATAAGTGGGATTCATCCCAGGGATGCAAGGATGGTTCAATATCTGCAAATCTATCAATATGATACACCACATTAACAAAAGCAAGGATAAAAAGCACATGATCATCTCAATAGATGCAGAAGAAGCATTTGACAAAAAAATTACTATCCATTCATGATAAAAACTCTCATCAAGGGCTTCCCTGGTGGTGCAGTGGTTGAGAGTCCACCTGCTGATCCAGGGGACACAGGTTCATGACCCGGTCCGGGAAGATCCCACATGCCGCAGAGCAGCTGGGCCCATGAGCCATGGCCGCTGAGCCTGCACGTCTGGAGCCTGGAGCAATGCGAGAGGCCACAGCAGTGAGAGGCCCGCATACCACAAAAAAAAACAAAAAAAAACAACTCTCATTAAAATTGGTGTAGAGGGAGCATATATTATATTTCAATATAATAAATGCTATTTATGACAAACATGCAGCTAACATTATATTCAATGATGGAAAGCTGAAATCTTTTCCTCTAAAGTGAGGAACAAGAAAAGAATACCCATTCTCATCACTTCTATTTAACATAATATTGGAAGTCCCAGCCATAGCAATTAGACAAGAAAAAGAAATAAAATGCATCCAAGTGGGAAGAGAAGAAGTAAAACTGTCACTATTTGCAGATGACATGATATAGATATAGAAAACTCTAAAGTCTCCACCAAAAAAAATAATTAGAACTAATAAGTGAATTCAGTAAAGTTGCAGGGTACAAGATTAATATACAGAAATCTGTTGCTTTTCTATACACTAATAGTGAACTATCAGAAAGAGAAAGCAAAAAAACAATCCCACATAAAATCACATCAAAAAGAATAAAATACATAGGAATAAACTTAACCAAGTAGGTAAAAGACCTGTACGCTGAAAACTATAAAACACTGATGAAGGAAATTGAAGATGACACAAAGAAATGTAAAGATAGCCTATGTTTATGGATTTGAAGAATTAATAGTATTAAACTTTCCATACTACCAAAGCAATACACTAGTTTAATGCAATCCCCATCAAAATACCTATGATATTTTTCACAGAACTAGACAAATAATCCTAAAATTTATATAGAACCACAAAAGTCCCCAAATTGCCAAAGTAAGTTGAGAAAAAAAGCACAGAGCTGGAGGTATCATGATCCCTGATTTCAGACTACACTACAAAGCTACAGTAATCAAAACAACATGGTACTGCTATAAAAACAGCCACATAGATCAATGGAACAGAATAGAGAGCCCAGAAGTAAACCCATGCACTCATGGTCAGTTAATCTATGATAAAGGAGGCCAGAATACACAATGGAGAAAAGACATTCTCTCCAATAAATGGTGCTAGGAAACCTGGACAGCTGTATAAAAGATAATGAAATTAGACAACTTTCTCACACTATATACTCAAAATGGATTAATGACCTAAATGTAAGGCCATAAACCATAAAACTCCTATAAAAGAACATAGGCAGAATGCTCTTTGATATAAATCATAGCAATATTTTTTTTTATCTCCTAAGGCAGATGAAACAAAAGCAAAAATAAATAAATGGGACCTAATTAAACCTAAAGGCTTTTGCACTGCAGAGGAAACCTTTGAAAAAACAAAAAGACAACCTCTGAATGGGAGAAAACATTTACAAATAATAAGGGGTTAATATCCAAAATATAAAAAACAGCTCATGTAACTCAACATCAAAAAAATAAACAACCTGATTAAAAAATTGGCAGAAGATCTTTAATAGACATTTTTCCAAAGAAGATATACAGATGACCAACAGGCATATGAAAAGATGTTCAACATCACTAATCATAAGGGAAATGCAAATCAAAACCACAATGAAATATCACCTCACACTTGTCAGAATGGCCATAATCAAAAAGAACACAAATAACCAATGTTGGTGAGGGTGTGGAGAAAAGGGAACCCTCCTACACTGTTGGTGGGAATGTAAATTGCTGCAGCCACTGTGGAAAACAGTATGGAGTTTTCTCAAAAAACCGAAAATAGAAGTACCGTATAACCCAGCAAGCTCACTGCTGGGTATTTATCTGAAAACAAACAAAAAAACCCCACTAATTTGAAAAGATACATGCACCCCAAAATTCATAACAGCATAATTTACAATAGCCAAGATACAGAAGCAACCTAAGCGTCCATCAACAGAGGAATGAATAAAAAAGGTGTGTTATATATTTGCACAACGTAATCTTACTCAGGATAAAAAGAAATAAAATTTTGCCATTTGCAACAGCATGTATGGACCTAGAGGGTATCATGCTTAGTGAAATAAGTCAGACAGAGAAAAAAAACCACTGAATGTTATCACTTATATGTAGAAGCTAAGAAATAAAATAAATGAATGAATATAATAAAGGAGAAACAGACTCAGATATAGAGAACAAACTAGTGGTTAGCAGTTGGGAGAGGGAAAGGGACTGGGGCAAGACAGGTGTAGGAGATTAAGAGATAATAACTACTATGGACAAAATAAATAAGTAACAATTATGTATTGTACAGCACAGGGAAATATAGCCTTTAATTTGTAATAACTTTATATGGAGTGTAATCACTAAAATATTGAATCATTATGTCTCACACCTGAAACTAATATTATAAGTCAACTATACGTCTATAAAAATTAATTAATTAATTAAAGAGAAAAATGTTTTCCAAATGATTTTGATGTACAGCCAGATATAAGAACAACTGACCTGGGTATAATAATGTGAGCATTGCTCTCATTTTTCCCTTGGGTCAGTCCTACAGAGCTTGCCCTAAGATCTTGGAGAAATGGAGATAGAAATAAATAAAATACATAATACTAGTAGTATGTTAAAAAAATAAATAAATAAGCAACGCTCATTCCATTTGAAAGTTTTTAAAATGGAATTTAAAAAATCTCTTTTTCCCACCACAGAAAATACAGCCTCATTTTTAGATTCCACATACAAGTGACATCATACTGTATTTGTAGAAACAGAGAGCAGAATGGTGGTTACCAGGGACTGTGGATGGAGGAATTGGGGAAATATTGTTCAAAGGGCATAAACTTGCAGCTAGAAGATGAATACATTCTGGAGACCTAGTGCCCAGCACTGTGATTGTAGCTAACAATACTGTATTATATACTTCAAAGTTGCTAAGAAATTCATCTTAAGTGTTCTTATCACAAACAAGAAATGACAATGGTGGGACATGTTGGAGGTGTTAGCTAATGCTACAGTGGTAATTATATTGTGATAGACAAATATATCAATTCCACACATTGTAAACCATAAACTTATACAATGTTATATATCAATTATATCTAAATAAAAAATTATAAAAAGAGAGCTGCTCTTGCAGATGGTTTCTACTTCCCTCCCATCTATGTCATGGGGTTTGAGGTGTGGACATCAGCAAGGCCCCAGGGCTTCAGAGAAGGCTGGCAGAGATAACAACCACAGAGGTCTGTAAGAGTCACAAGGAAAGGACACTTCCAGGAGACAGGAAAGACTTGAGTAGGAAGGGGACATCCAGGGATCTCTAGGTGGAGGCTCAGATCAGCTACCATTACCCTTACCCACATCCTCTTGATTGTCTTCATCCAGACTTTTTTTTTAAATGTAGATCTTTCTTTTAATTTTATTTTTATTTATTTTTAATTATTTTTTTGCCTCGCAGCATGCGGTATCTTAGTTCTCCAACCAGGGATTGAACCCACAGCCCCTGATGTGGAAGCCCAGAGTCCCAACCACTGGACCGCCAGGGCAGTCCCCAGACTTTTGATTTATGGTGAAAAGCTAAAGGTGAAGGCACCATTTCTGCTGACAAATGACTGACAGCAACAATTAATCACAAAGCTCAGTTGAAAGCTGCATTTTCTGAGTACCATTTGGACCCTAGGAGGTTGATAAAATATGAATTTCCTAGCATCTGTAGATAGACTACAAAGCCTACAAAAGATGTTCTCAAGATTTCCTGGTAGGGCAGCCAGCAGCGCTGTTCATTACCATGTTATGTCTAAAAAATAGATGGTCTAAAAGTCGTGTCTTGATCACAGTGGGATGGGTGGAGAGGTGCAAGGGCAAGATAAGAGTACATGGGGATACTATCATAAAGCAATGTGATTTAATAAACAGCACAGAGGAAAAACAAAAGGATGTGAAGTCTAATAAAAGGATTTAAATGCAAGATGGACTAGGATCAGATATAAAACACAAATGCCTTTTGGAGCCTACTATAGGTAATAGGAATCTTTTATAACCCTATCCACCAACCAGAAATATATCCATCCAAAATCACAAAATTGGAGTAAATACTAGTTCACATCAGTGTAGTAATGAAAATAAAACAAAAGAAATGGTAGTGACTCCTATTCTCAAATGAAATTCATCCTCTTCTGGTAATTAGTAGGATATCCAGTTTCTCTAGCAATAACATCACACTGAGCAAACGGGCTACTGAAAATGTACCTGTAAAGATGCTGTGAGAAAAACTGCCATAGGTTGAGCACCTATAGTGTGCCAAGCGGGAGGCTAAGTATCCTACACAGGTTATCTCAGAAACGCTCAGAGTAATTCTAAGAATTAGGTGTTATTTACATTTTACACATATTGAGCCTAAATTTCTGAGAAATAAATTGCCCAGAATTGTACAACTAGGGATAGTGGAAGCAGAATTGAAGGTGAGGGCTTCTGGGCACAAAGCCCTTTGCATTTTCACCCTGCTTTCTAGTATCGATTCTGTGGATTATGCATCCTCTAGGCTTCTACTCTATAATTTGATTCTAAATGGTCATGAGATAGAGGAACTGTCTGATTAGTCCTTTTCTCATTTGATAAGCAATCCCTAATGACTTTAATTACCCAATATCTTAAAAACGGCAATCTTATATTTTTATTTCCAGTGGTCTCTGAGCTTAATATTCCCCTATCTCTGTATAAGTTTTTGAAGGACTAATATATTAATATATTGCATATATTATAACACTTGTGCAAAGATAAAATCATTTTACAATGAGATTAAATATTTTCAATATAACACTTTCAGTATTTTTAACTTTTACTTATCCACTCTGTCCAAATATATTGAATACAATGAGATGAAATATGTTGCCTTATTTTTGAAAACCTTGGTTTAATATTTTTTATACATTAATTAGATTCCAGGTCCGTTTTGAAATTCAGTTTATTTTGATATTTACGTGAGACATTTTTTATTTGGCCATGGCAGTCAATTAAAGCAAATATTCAACTGGTAAATATGCTTTTTCTCTGATTTCATCCTACTGTCCTTGAAAACTCATTAGACAGTGTTACTTTATATTTTTCATAAGTGGTTTCAAATATCCAATAACGAAATATTTTTAAATTAGCTAGAAAATTCTGTTTCCAATTTTCTTAAATGTGTGTAGAGGGTGTGTGTGTGTATAAGTACATATATATATTTATATCAATGGCACATATTGCTAAATGGTGAAAAGATATCCAGATGTTTATTTTCAATATATTTTCTGTATAGTATAAAAGGCGGTTATTTTCTCACTTACTGTTATTATAAAACTTACATCTGGATAATGTGAAAGTATCTGGTGGACCTTGTTAGATCTAAGCAGATGGTCGCTGTTTCTAACCATGGAGTGAGGCTGACAAAGAGCTCCTACCGCGAGTGTCACTCTGACAGTTTCTTGTGTGCACAGGTGCTTATATTATGATATCATTTTCAAGTTTAATTTCCATATTAATATTTAAACCTCTTTTCCATTTTTGAGGTATATTTATTAAAACTCAATAATTAGCTCTGTAAATCCATTTATCTAGTAATGTTACTGTGTGGCAGGGCCCTGATTAGATATGTGAGGGACCTCTGTCAGCCCAATTCTCAGGGCAAAACTAAACTCTCTGTGCAGGAAATCTTACTTACTGTGTATAACACATCCTGGTGAAAAATGTAGGGACCACTCAGGGCAGCCAGTGCCCATCCATAGGTGACACTTTGTAAAGCTTAATTCCTTATAAAAAATTAAAAATAAACACAAGTAAATGTTCCAATATTTTCTCCATACAGCATGAGTGGTGCCCATACACCTTCCCAGAGACTGCTGTGTGGTCAACTCCTACTTAGATGCCCAATCAACACCTCAAAACAACTTATCCAAAACAGAATGTCTCCTTTTTATATTCTACCACAAACCAAAATGTACCACTTTCCTGTGTTCCTACCTTTAAATATTAAAGGAAAAATGCCCCAAATCAAGAAACATTTGTCAGAACTTACTAGGTGCCAGCATTGCACCAGACAACACAATGCAAATTCAACCCAAATTGTCAATATCCTTAATCTGCAATGTACTTTTATAAACTGATAAGAAAAACTGATAATTTCCAAAAAATGTATGAAAAAGATTTGATTTCATTAGTAATCAAATAAGCACATCTTCTTAAAAAAGAGAGGCAACTTTTTATCAATCAAGTTACACAAGACATTTTAAATGGCAGTATTCTATATTCGTGATGAAGAGAATGTTCTTTGTATAATACCATTTGACAAAATTTGTCAAGGATTTAAGAAATGTTTGTGTCATTTTAAACTATGATTAACATGTCATTTTCATAAATTTATTCTAAAGACATACTCATAAAAGTATGGAAAGATTGATTTAAAAATTAGTCTAGCAAAACATTGGAGACAATTTAAATATCCAACAACTGGAGATTAGGTAAATCAACTGCAGTGGATCCAAAAGATGGACAAGTATGTGATTATTAAAATCAGATTCTGAAAGAATATTTAATGATATGGTATAATTGTAAGTGAAGAAACACAGGATATAAAAGGATATAAAGTAAATAAAGGAAGATCTCAATTTTGTAAAAAAAAATCTCACAAAATAAGAATAGAAGGAAACACATTTTTAACAATGTATGTCTCTGTGTAATAGAGTCACAAGTGGTTTCTACTTAAATTTTTTATGCTCTTTCATATTCTAACAAATTTTTACATTGAATATATATGTATGTACACATATGTATATATACACACATATATGTATATATATTATATATTATATATATAGTATATTATATATATACACACACACATTCTATTTACTATAGACATTTAAATTTTTTGAAATACTTTTGGATATTCTCTGATATCCACCCAAATCAAATCCTGTATTATGTGTACACGTGCATATACAGGATTTAATTTTGCAGCATACCATAGAAAATCCTAGTACATGGCCTAAGCAAGACAAAGATTTATTTCTCTCACTTGACTGAGGTCTGGAGGAAGGGAATCTGGAGGCTGGCAGGTCCAGGGTTACCAGTGGCTGAGGCTTCTCATACCTTTCGGTTCCACCAGTAGAACATGGCTTCCTTGCTCAGGGTCACCTTACCGTCCATTCCATCTGCATTCCTGGCAGGAAGAGGGATGAAAGGGGGTGGCAAAGGGCCCACCTCCTACCAAGTCAGGCCCTGTGAGGAGCCTTTTGGGAATCTCTACCCAGTAACATCTCATGGCCACCATATCTGCAAGCTGTGACCTGGAGACTTTACGTAGACATACATCACTGTTTGGAGTAAATTCTGGGCTTTCTTCTAAAGAAGTAGGAAAGAATGTCATTTGCACAGGCAATCTGTGGGCCGTACTACACTGATGATAATAAAACTGCCTTTTAAATTTTTCTGTAAAGCGTGATGGTGGCAGAAAGACAAAAAGAATCTACGTGAGAAAAAAAGAATGGAGGAGAAAAGAGGAGATGCAGATAAAAATAAAGAGTCTCAGAAATTAAGGATTATTCTGATGCTCATTAGAGGGGAAAGAGAGGGCTCAACAATGGCTTAACTCCCAACCATGCTAAGTTTCTAATACACCCTATACCACTTTCCAAAAGTAAATTCAAAGGAAATGAATTGAAAAGGAGAGAAAAATCTGAAAGGCAATGGCATTCAGTCTTCCTTGTCTCTTTCCAGGATTCCCAGGAATTAAAGTAAACCTTGGGAACACAATACATATGGCTAAATTAGAGTCTGATTCTTCTGTTTCTCCCTGTGTAAAATAGAGAAGGCTAGAATTCTTGTAACGTGTAATTTGTATCTTAAAAATATCAGTGCAATCCAGTCTCCTACTCCATGGGATTAATATCTCTATACAATACTTGCTATTACACATATTTCTTGCTTTTCATATGAGTTTGTTATATAAATATGAATAATATTTAAATGTATATGCAATTTTAGATGAATATATTTATTTAGAAATATATAGAAAATTATGTATAAAGATATATATTATAAATAAATATATATATGTATTTTTCTACCCATGTGAGCCATTTTTCAAAATAATCTCAAGGGCATATTATGAATTATCAAAGAAAAGTATTTTGAATTCATTTTGAAGTTAAAAGTTAAACTTTAAATCAGGCACATGATTCTAGAAAAGTTGGAGCACAGAGAGTAACAGAAAGCCTTAAAACTAAATAAAAACAAAGGATTACCCCTGTTTATCCAGTTATATAGCTGAAGAAGTGACAAGAAAATTAAAGAACTTCCTATATAAATTTTAGATTAACTAATTGAAAGACATTAGCATTTCTGAGTAAACAAGATGGTCAAAAAATCCAAAGAGAATTTGATGCCAGGGCCTAAAATGGAACCACAGTGATTATTCTAGAGAGAAAAATTAGAAGACGCTCAAAATTAAAATATGGAGGTCTTCTATTTCTTCAGAAATGAAGTTGAATATATGACGGTGACATTCCCTTCCATGCCATCCCACTATTCTGTGTTGTTATTTTCTTTTTTTTTAATTTGATAAGTGTGAGATTGTGTATATATTGGCAGAGAGCCTAGTTTGCAGAGGAAACATAGGAATAAAAATATCTTTGAACACCTGCTAACATTTCCACGATCAACAGAACACTTCCATGATGCTCCCCTAAAAGTGACAGTCCTCCCTGTTCTAAGGTTTCAGGTCTATGATCAGAAACCCACTCCTACCAAACAGAGAGCTCTCCTTTTGATGCTAAGCAATAGGATGTTGATAATCACAGGAATTTAATTTCCCCACTTAATGTCAGTAGTAAATTTGGTTAAGGCAAGACAACACCATAATCAAAGAACAGCTAGCAGATCATTGAAAAGCTACTAAATTATGCTATGGAATCTTTGAATTTATTATCACTTTACATTCTACTGACTCATTCATCTATAGCACCAGAAAGCTCCTAAATTCTGAATCATCCTTACCTGATCATTCAGAATCAAGCAATCAAACAGCATTTATCAGAAGCCTTCTGGCACATTGTGCAATATTGGGAATTTTACCAAGAGACTTCTCTAGAAATACGATCCCTGATCTCTGAAGACTTGCCTTGTGAAAATATTAAAAAGAATTTTAACAGCAGTCTGTTGTTGTATATCGTTCCTTGTCACACATTGTCATAAATGTGTCACAATAACCCAACAAAGTCGGCACAATTATCATCTTCATTAGGTAAAGTGACGGGCCCAAGATTACAAAACTGATAATAAGTGATACCAGTTTCAAATACAACTCAAATAACAACACTGCCCTCGACCCACATAGAGCATAAAGGAAAAAAGTATCTAAATTGTGTATCAATGTAACACAACCACTGTACATTTGTTCTAAAACATGATGTTTATGTGTATTTGCAACATAAATATGAATATATTTTATAAATACAATATATGCGAAAACCAAACAAAAGCACAAAAAACCTTAAACTGAAACAAGTCTACATTGATTAACTTCATTTAATCAACTAGGTAAGGCAAAATTCTCCTAGTCAGTGTCAGTGCTCAATAAATAACTTCCATTATTATTATTATTATTATTATTATTATTATTATTACTATTAAAGTAGTGTGCTTTCAGGGGTTGAATAATATGGGGAGTGGGGGTTTCCTGATTGGATATCACCCAAGTCTCAGATCCAAAATAAATGCCCTTTCCTTCCCAGCAGATACAACTAGGCATCTAGAAGTAACCCAACCCAGAATACCACCCCAAAATGTGTAAAAATTAAAATTAATTTTCTTTCTTTACTGTGAGACAGACAGATACTACAATGCTAGCTGATAATGCAAGAAGGCCTTTGCTTCCTTCAGTCTATCTAATAATGACTAATTTTCCCAAACCTAGGAATATGTCCCCAGCCCAGCTAACTCTGGACCCCTGGGTTTCCCTGGCTGTCTCATCTGTAATATACCAAGTCTGCATGGCTGAGGACTTAAGAGTAATCATAGATGAAGTGTCGAGGAGGAAACACAAGAGCATAGATGTCGGGTCGCATGAGATTAATTCTATTCTTCTGGATCTGAGAGCAGCTTTATCTAACATAACAATCTTCAGGATACAAAATAAAGCCACTAAACTATACTCTGTATTTTCAAGTCATAAAATTCATCAGTAATGTAAAAAGATTACTTTAAATATTGTCCATAAATCACCCTCAGTAACAATTTCCAAAACAAAAACAAAAGGTAAAATATACTCTCTAGTCTGAATTTATGGTTTGTCTGCATCATAAGACAAAAATGTATCCTGACAAGTTCTCTGAATTGTCAGTTTACTGTACTACTGAGTTTTCAAGTGATTTATCCTCTGGGTATAAGGCCAATATTTGCATCTTGACTCATTTTTATAGCTATGTTACCCGATTGTTATGATCAAGAATTTAGCATTCTGGTATACGAACAATAAACTCCCGGAATCTTGTAAACATATTATTTCTGTTCCTTCACAACAACTAAACGGTGCTAATTCTACAATCTTTCTTTGTACAGTTGTGGTCACACATACGGAATTAGAAGTCAAAGTAGATGAAATATTTTGGAGTATAGGTATCAGAAATGGTAAAATACTATATTGACCATGTTTACATAATTTGTTCATTATATTATTAGTTTTTTAATGGAGAAAAATTAATATTTATGTTTAGACAAACACAAAAAGTCAACTTGCAGTTGTCAGCCTGCACCAAAAGATGATGATTTAAGCTAAAAAATAAACTAATTTTATAATTTTGGGATTCAACTGTTTCTATTTTAAAATATTTAATGGCTATTGTATTATTAATATACAGAAAGAACTTTAAGTATGAATATAAAGTAAATTTACTTTTCTTAGATTTAATAATAAATATTCAACTTCCTAATGTATATTTACTAATTCTTTCACTAAAACCTAACTCTAAATATTTCAGTGCCAACAGTATGGGAATTGAACTCATTTCTTTAATTTTTTAATGGATTATGGAGCCAATTTATTGGAACAAAGGAGCAAGACATGGATTTTAGATTTAAACAGACCTTGAGGAAGCGAGGGAGAAAGTTACATACATACGTACATAGTACATACATACATATATCATACATACATAAAATATTTTGTCTTGGTTTTATGGATTCTAATTCATTTAGTTCTTTGATAAAACTTCTATTTATCCTTCTGGTTTTAAACACAGTTATTTTAACATTTTTTTCATATTACTGTATTGTTCCCTGTTCTTGGGAGTAAATTCTTTCTCTCCTGGAGATGGACTTTGTTGTGTACTTTGTAATGTTTTTCTGTGAGCTCCTCTTTGACAGAAAGCACTTTCCAGATTACAAGGCTTCCCAAAGACCAATTTTATTTTTAAGTTGAGGTACAATTTATATATATTAAAATACACAAATCTTGAGTGTTCAGCTTAGTTAGTTTTTGCATATGTAATATATACCTAAGCTATTGCACAAGTAAAGACATAGAATGTTTCCTGCATCCTTGTGGTTCCTATCCATCAATATCCCCTGAAAGGTAACTACTATAAGTCTTGATATGATAGTTAGCTATACATGATATAGGTAGCTAATATGCTAGTATAAGTATTTCTTCTTAGGAAAGAAGTATGTTAGTAGGTGTACAGTTTTATTCTTCTTTTTATAACTTCTTTCCTTATTCTAGGTCCTTTGAATTTCTACCTATTTAGAATCAGCTTGTCAATTTCCATCAAAAAACCTTGTTAGAATTGTGACTGTGACTGAATTGAATATACATATCAGTTTATGGAGAATTGACATATAATCAATATTAAATTTTCTAATCCATGAACAAGGTAAATCATTCTGTTTACTTGTCCTTCCTTAATTCCTTTCAGCAATATCATATAGTTTTCCGTGCGCTTTTACTAGATTTATTTCTATCTATATGATTTTTGGTGCTATTGTAAATGATATTGCTTTTAATTTAATTTTAATTGTTTGTTGGTTGTTAACACAATAGATTGATCTATACCTTGCAACCTAACTTCCTTATTTCTAATATTAAGATTTTGTTTACAGGGTTTTTAAAATTTCTGTGAATGTAATCATATCATTGTGAATAATAGCAGTTTTCCTTTTTCCTTTCTAGCCATTATACCTTTTTCTTTGCTTGTTTTACTGCACTTCTAATACAAATGTTAAATAGAAGTGGTGAGAATGGATATCTTTTTCTTGTTCCCAATCTCAGGAGGAAGCTTCCAATATTTCACTATTAAGTATGTTGTTTTCTGTAGATTTTTTAATAGATAGCCTTTGTAAGATTTAGAAATTCCTAGTTTTCTGGACATATGTTGAATTTTAGCAAATATTTATTTACATTTATTGAGATAATAAAATTATTTTTATCCTTTAATCTACTGATGTGGTGAATTCTATTTATTAATTTTTTAAATTATTAAATCATACTCACATTTCTGGAATAAATCCGCATTGCAAATTTCTAAATTAGCCATGTTCATGGCTTTATGGAGTTCACTATTTCCAGGCAACTTTTTATATTACTGTCTGAGTTTGGGCTTGTGGTACCATGAGGGTAATCCAAATGACAATCTATACTTAGTAATCTATAATCATTTTGTATGTGGATACATGAGTATGCATAATATGATACGTACTCGTGTAAGTATGCGTGATAAATATGATGGATTTCTATTATTCTGATTATAACTCACTTCTCTAAACAGAGCTTAAAGGAGCTCAATAAAAAAACAAACTTTAAAAAGTAGAAAAAAATTTACATTTTTAAAAAATTTGTTGATTTTTACCCCATAGGGTTCCTTGGGCATCGACTTGGGCATGAGACTGATGAGAGATAAGTAAATGAAGGAGAATTTAGGAAAAGAGTTACAGGCATGAGCAGGAAGCAAAGTACTGAAAGCAGATAAGGGCAAGAGTACCACCATCTTTTGCCATCTCATGGAGAAACCAGAAGAAAACCTTCCACAGCTCCTGGGAAGTGGGCCTCATATTACTGTAGGACAGTGCAATAGTGTATGTTTATAGTGATAATCCTAAATCATCTAGAAAATATTAAATTATGTTTAGTTTGTTCTGATTAAGAAGATGTAAACTTTTCTTCCAAATATTTTATGTGAAATGGTTGACATTCCAAGTCTGAAAAAGAGGCAAACTTTTCATATATATAGTTATATATAAAATTATATCTTTATATATCATATATAAAGGTATATATAGTTATGTATAATATAAATAATGTTATAAAGGTTTAAGTTAATATATAGTTATATAAAATTTTATATATGTAGATGTTTATATGTATAGCTATTTTCTTACATAATTATATAGACTATAGTTCAGCTATTTAGGATTCAGTCTCAGTTTTTTGAATAACTGAAATTTACCTTTCTTATGGACATGAACTCATTCTTTGTCACTCCGTTCTTTTAAAAATAAATGTATTGTACTCACTAGCTAAGAAATTTCACCTAGCAATTTCAGTGATGGTTTGAATAAACAACAGCTGTCAAAATGATATCAATTTACCTGCTCTCCCATCCTTACATCCATAAAAGCATTTCCTTTTACACAAGAGTGTACTGAGGAATAATTAGTAAGTGTTTTTAAAAAGAATTTGAAGGTATGAAAGATTACTCCAAAATGCTAATTTTGATTATTATCATAACAGCTAAAAGGCAAGAAGAAGAATATAATGCAGTGATCCTCATTGTTGGCTTAATACAGATGTCCTCAACCATCTGTGAAAGGAATAAAGAAAAAAATCTATTGGGCCCAATAGCAAAAACAAGGTAACAATTGCAAAACTGAGGAGGACTAGAGTTTTGCATTAGAGAATCCTAACTGGATTCTTCACCAATTGCCTGGCAGAGCATAGTCTTCAAAACAAATTAAGCCTTCCATCTTCAAATGTATCCTGAAGTTTCCACAAAATTCTATTAGGCTCTAAAGCCCATCCTAGAGTAAAGTTCAAAGTTTATAGGACCTGAGATATCTAAGATGGCAAATGTAACTTTGTGGTAGAATATACCTGTTTATGTACCCTGGATATTTCCCATCCACAGAATAGGTGTATGTCCATATGAATGTTTCCTCTACCATCTACAAGACGATAACTTCCAAATGTGCCTCTGTAACTCAGACATCTCCTCTGAGCTCCAGACTCACGTGTTTATTGTGATATCAAACAGAGACCTGTTGATACCTCCAACTGAATGTCTTACAGACATCTCAAATTTCATGTGTCTCAAACACAGTGCCTACAGTACTCAACCTCCCAGTTTTTCTCCTGTGTGTCCTCCATATTCTCATAGATGGTACCACCATTCACTGGGTGCTCAAACCCGAGGGCTGTTTTTTTTTGGTTTTTTGTTTTTTTGTGGTACGCGGGCCTCTCAGTGTTGTGGCCTCTCTCGTTGCAGAGCACAGGCTCTGGATGCGCAGGCTCAGCGGCCATGGCTCATGGGCCCAGCCGCTCCACGGCATGTGGGATCTTCCCGGACCGGGGCACGAACCCATGTCCCCTGCATCGGCAGGCGGACTCTCCACCACTGCACCACCAGGGAAGCCCCGAGAGCTGTTTTTGATCCCTCTTTCCTTCTCATCACTAGTGTCTAATCTACCTCCAAGCCCTATCAACTCAACGACAAAAATATCTTGAGCCTCTTCCTCTCAGCTGCTACTGCTTTAATGACTCTTGCTCAAGTTATTACAATATCTGTGTATAATTCTGCCAACTTTGCTACAGCTATTTTCAATACAATAGCCAGAGCAATCTTTCAAAAAAGTAAATCTGACCATGTCACACTCCTGTTAAAAGCATTCCCATTATTCCCATTTCACTTTGAACAAAATCAAATCATTTAACATGGCCTATAAGACTGTGATCGGGCCCAGCCCCATCTCTCCTGTTCCTATGCTTGAACTCCTGTTCCAGCCACACTGGCCTTCTTTAGAGTCTCAAACACATTAAGCTCTTTCCTTCCTCAAGGTCTTCACAAAGGCTGTTCCTTCTACCTGAAACACTCTTTCCTCTGAGCACTGACTTCTCTGATCTTATGACTAATCTCAAAGATCACCTCCTCAGGAAAGCTTCTATTAACCCTATGCTGTCTAAAATAGTTTTCTCACCCCACCCCATGACATTTCCCAGTAGCCTCTCTTATTGCACGTTTTTATTTCCTCTTCACAGCATCTAGTACAATTTGCAAGGTATTTACTTCTTTTCTTACTTATTTTCTTATCCCTCCCCCAAAAAATTTCCATGAGGATTGGGAGGAACGCTCTTTTGCCCACCTTTGTGATCACAGTGCTGTGGACTGGAGACATGCCTGTGTGGGAGTGCTGAAGGATGTGTGTTTATGGAAGATAGAGACTCTTCAGTTAAACCTGCTTCTCACTGCACTCAGTTCAGTGGCTGACCCTCAGGAAGGGAAGTTGATGGTGGGAAGTTAGAGAGGGCAGCTGGAACTCTTTCTAGGGGTTGAATTTTCACCATATGCTAAGTCTCCTCTTTTTACTTTCTGTATCCTATCTCTTCTCACTTAGCAAATAGCTGGTTCTTCTTCCTTTGCTGCTGCAAAAATGATCTTCCTCCTCAGAGGAAGATCATGGTGCTTTATCCTGCATTGCCAATCAGTCGGGATGTCCGTGTCACTCTCCCTAGCCCACCTACCTGTAACACCTCCATCATTTCCCCCACCTGTTTCCAACACAGTAATCAAGAAATACCACTCACTTCCCCTTCTGTCTGTCTCTTTCTATAGATGCTTTATAGGACAGTTTATGCTATTTCAAAAACCTAGAACAACCTCCCATCTGCCATCTGTTAAACCATCATTTCTCCTTCATTAAAAATCTTTCTTAAATTCAAGCTCATCTCAGAAAAAGTATGAGTCTAAGAAGGAGTGAGTCTCACATTTAGATTCATATGTCTGACACTGCTCTGTATTATCTACCTGGGTCTACTTAATGGGAAAAAAATAAAAAATAACTGCCAAAATAGAAAAGCAGAATTATAGCATGTATATATTTTAAATACATGTGACCATATTTATACAGGTGCATATTCTGTTTGTGACATGCTGAAGTTTTGCAAAGTTATTTTTTTCCAAAATTTTGCAAAGACTAGAACTCTGTTTCCCTTCTGCACACTGCCTAGCACACTGAGGATACACAATAAACATACGTGTGTATTATAAATATGCTAATGTACAAATTGCAGATAAATACATATGAAGTTTGAGAAGAGTTTCAGATTGGAAATTTTTCTCAAATATTACCACTGGCTTATTTCTACTGATTGAGAAGCTATCTCTACACAACGTCAAGTTGGCTGACAAGTAGCTCTCCTCCTGAAGTACTTAAAACATTTCATGTTCTTAATGAGACTATATTCACCAAAGTAGGATAAAGAATTTTGACCGTTCCACAATGGGGGGTACCATACATCATTAATGTCAGATTAGAAAAAGGGGAATATTTCACCATTTATCTCCCAGTCCTTTAAATCCCAAACCAAACACTATCCTAATTGTGGAAATCACTGACTAGACATCAGGACCACATTTTTTAAATGTGGGAACTAATAACAGACCATGAGTTTATTATGAGACAGCACTGAGTTCTTTAAAAATTCATACTTGGAGGAGTTGGCCAGATGAGAGTAGGCACAGATTCCCGTTTGGCAGACCAAGATTATGGGTGGGATGATTAAAGCCTATTAAGAAAGAATAAAGCATATGGGTTGTTTAATCTTCAAAAAAGAAGGTAATGGGATGACGGCTACTTTAAAAAGTAGAAAAATGTTATATAAAGGGTACTTCCTAGTATTTCCATACTATGAGGGCTATATAAGGTGGGAAGTGGATTTAAATTGTGATTGAGAAGAGACTGACACTAGAGATAAGAGAGTTTTGTTGACAGAGATTATAACGTTCAAAAGGAAGCTTCTGCAGACATTAGTACCATCTCCATCCTCAGAAAGCCTTGGAGCAGGATGCATGGTAATCTATCTCAGGTTGCTTTGATATCAGAGAAAACTGTCCTAGCAGTTTGCACTTAAGAATTGGTGTTCTTTGATTCTACTTTCAGTGACTCTGGGAAACTTTTTCCTTAAAAATAACAACTTTTTATTTAAATAGTATATGGACTACTGACTATTTTAAAACACTAATACTTATTATTAGAGGTCTCTATGATGTGAAGAAAGGACAAGATGTGAAAATGAGGCAATGAACAAGGGGCAGAAACTTTTCTATGATTACAGGTTAATTGTAAACAAAGCACATCTCTTTCTCATTCTTCTTTCCCCTGTAATTCTGAATGTCAATTCTCATGCAGTGTGAATCCTGAGAGTGAGAAAGTAGGAACAGTTATCACTAAATTTAATCTCTGGAAAAGTTTACAGATCGAAATCTTCATAATTGAACTTGTCACAAATATTGTACTTTGAAGAACTGGCATTAACTAGACACAGAGGTGTCCTCATTCCCAATCTCTAGGGCCATTCAAGAGTGATGGGGTCACCCCTATATCATGGATAGAAATTCCACTGTCCTCCATCTGGTTCTGACATTTCCTTCCACATAAAGTGTGCGCTGGCTCAGTTCCAGTCTGACCTTTAGCTTTCCCTGTAATGAAAACTCCCCAGTCATATCTGCAACAGCAACAAGAAGTTCCTGAGTTTGACCTTTACCTGGCACAGGAAGGACGTTGTGTTACAACAGTACTCTGTACAGATGTTACACCTGTGAAGAGATGAACTACTCATTCACAAAGACAATGTTTCAGGCTAAGTCATTAAGAATTATAAAGAGCTCTTAAAATCTAAATGAAGACTGTCAGCAGTAAACATGTAACTTACACCAAGTTACCAAAATTTTCACCCTATTTATGGCATATATTTTACAATTATAATCAGAGTGGGTAAAATAAACACACATGCATTTATCTAGTTCAGTTTTTCAATTTTGCTCATCTTCAGTTTTTCCATTTGGGAATTTATATTACAGCTGATTTCTGAGAACTTTCCAATTAAAAAATTTTAGAAGGGTCAATTCAGTGATTTCCTTTTGATTAATATGGTGAATCCAGAAACCACAAAATGCCTTCTATGTTAGCTCCTTTAAGTACAGTTTCTGCTTGCTCTTAGCCAGAAAGTTCATTCAGGAAACGGATCTGTACAAACATTGTGACAATCCAAGGAAAACATCCCACACAGGCCTCATCACCATGGCCAGCTCTCAGAATCAAGGTACTCACCCTGGAGAAAGAGGACAGGGAGCAAAAAATGTGAAGCAACAAAAGGATTTCTCTAGTTGGCTTAAAATTTCTAGCAATGATAGGAGAAATGAAAGAATAATTGAGAAGGGGAAATGTTGGAAAAATACAGCCACACACATTATGTGACATATATCTAACTTTTGAAAAAGAAAAAATCAATTATTTGACTATTTACACATTCTAGAAACATGATTTTGTTTCTAAAAAGATACAAATAATTGACTGAATTAAGTTGTCCTTTAAATGCATACACGACGTCAATGACTTAAAGGTAACCTCAGCTTTTGCTAACATTTCAAGTTGTTTGCAAGAATTAAAACATACTTCTTTCCTCTTTTATGAAGCCTGACTAATTATCACCTAGATTTCCAGACAGTTAAAATATCCTAAGGATAGAAAAAGATAAGTGTTGGTGAGGGGGTGGAGAAAAGGGAACCCTTGTATACAGTTGGTGGGAATGTAAATTGGTGCAGCCACTATGGAGAACAGTATGGAGGTTCCTTAAAAAACTAAAAATAAAGCTATACTGTGATCCAGCAATGCATCTTCTGGTGATGTAGCCAAAGAAAATGAAATCAGTATCTCAAAAATATATCTGCACTCCCAGGTTCTTTGTAGCATTATTCATTAGAGCCAAGATATGAATAAGACCTAAGTGTCCATCAACAGATGGATGAAGAAGAAATTGTGGCTATATATATATATATATATATATATATATAGCCACAGCCTTAAAGAAGGAGATTCTGCCATTTGCAACATATGGGTGAACCTGGAGGCTGTTACGTTGTACAGCTGTTAGCATAACTAACACCATCCTGGGCCCCTTCAGCTCCTCTTTTTCTTCCTCTGACCCTACCTGGGACTTTACTGTGTAGTAAATCTCTTCTCTGTTGTCAAGGGCTTTGTAGTTAATAGATACTGTTTAATGTTCATTAGGTAGCCCATATGCTCTGTTAGTCTTTGAACATTAAGATTTTTCTCTGACATGTTCCTGGCACTCATGAGTCGAGTTAACCATCATAGATCCGATACAGTCTTGACTTAGGAATGCACGCCCTGTCTCTGAGCATGTACCCTCATGTCTGAGTTTGACTATAAAGTTGTCCCAGTGGTGGCCCCTTGGTGGTGCAGAGAATCGCTGAATAGCAGAGGGATCCCTGTCTGCCTGATTCCACACTGTATGTAAGTCACTCAATAATAAACTGACCCATTGATTATAGGGACCTGGCTCCTGCATTTTTCAGTTTCAAGATACCTTCTCAGTTTGGTGGGCACGTTTCATTCTCTCCATCCTTGGATCTATGATAAGAGAAATAAGCCAGACATAGAAAGAAGAAAACTGCATGATCCCGTTATACGTGGACTATAAAAATGTCAAATACATAGAAGCAGAGAATAGAACAGTGATTACCAGAGGCAGGGAGGTGGGAAAAATGGGGAAAGGTTGGTCAAAGGGCACAGTTGTTTTGATGTAGGACAAATGAGTCTAGAGGTCTAGTGTACAGCGTGATGACTGTAGCTAGGAAGACTGTACTGAATATGGAAATTTGCTAAGAGGGTAGATTTCAAGTGCTCTCACTATACATATGAAAATGGTAACTATGGGGGAAGATATGTTAATTAACTTGACTGTGGCAATCATTTCACTATGTGTATGTATATCAAATCATCACCTTAAACATATACAATTTTTTCATATATATATATAAATAAATAACAGAGCAGGTGAGGGATGAATTAGGAGTTTGCGATTAACATTTACACACTATCATATATAAAATAGATAACCAACAAGGACTTACTGTATAGCACAGGGAACTATACATCATACTTTGTAATAACCTATAAGGGAAAAGTATGAAAAAGAACATATATATATATATATATATATATATATATATATATATATATATATATATATATATATATACACATATAGAGAGAGAGAGAGTTGAATCACTTTGCTCTACACCTGAAACTAACACAACATTGTAAATCAACTATACTTCAGTCAACATAAATAACAAATAATAAATTAAGTAATATCCTAAAAAAACAAAATTCAAAAGAACATCCTAATATTCACCTCTATTTCATGCCATATCAACACTCAAATACTCCCAAATAAGATAACATATTAATTTGTTTCCAAAACTGTTTATACAGATTTTTTGAATGTGGATTTTTGTAAAAGAGAGCTATGGATTTCTGAAGTTGGTGGTATAAACAAGTCAGGGACAAAGAAGAATGTGGATGGAGAATGGAAATAAGGCTCAGTGACTCAAGACTCTTGGTGGCAGATGGCAGAAGCCAGATCAAACTAGCCAAAACACAAAAGAGATATATTGGCATGGATAACTAAGAAATCCGTGACCTATTTCAAGCATGATATCATCCCATATCTGAGGCTGTGTCTTTTTACCCTCTGATTTCCTCTGTGTTTGCTTTATTCCAGAAAGATTCAATCACGTGGTAGCAAAGATGATCCCCAGCAGCTCCAGGGTTAGAGCTAAGAAATCCAGGAAAAAGAAAGACATACTCTATCCCCCAGTATCCATGTCAATCTGTATCAATGATGTGTCCATCCTTGAGCCAATCACTTTGTCCAGAATTATGAGAGAACACTGATCAGCCTGGGGTTGTATGCTTCCATGTCAATGAAAGTGAAGCTGGGTGTTGAATTCTCACTATAATGACAAGAATTTGGGGATTTTAGCTCCAAAGAGGAAAAAGGTAGAGGATAGATCATCCCTTCCTCTCCACCCCCAATACCCTCATAACACACAAAAATAGCTGATGTATTCTGCAGGGCTAATGTACTTATTATTCTATTATTTGCCTGTAGTCTCTGTGCCTCTTCTTAACTCTTCTTTCTTCCTTTCTTTCTCTCTCTCCTTTTCTCCCTCCTGCCCTCCCCCTTTCATCCCTCCCTCTTTTCCTCCATCCCTCCTTCCTTTCCTGCTTTGTTCCCTTTTTTTACTTCCTTCCTCAAAATAACATACGTATATATTTTAGAAGTCAAATACTATTATTGCAAGACTTACAGCAAAAAACACCAGTGCCCTGCTCTATCCTTCCTCACCATTTACTTCCACCACCAAAAGATAATCATTTTAAACTATATTATCCTTTTATTCTATTGCTTTACTTACCATATCTAAACAGCAGGCTTATAAATAATATATCATTATTTTTTAGATATTGTCAATTGGCACCCTGCACAGAAGTACATTTTTTAAATCTCTTATATGACCAAATACATATACATCTTACCTCATTCTCACAATGTGGTTATATCATAATTTTTATTGTCAATATTCATTTTTAACAAAATTGTGATTATGTATACATAGTTACAGCTCATTCACATAGTACATATATGATTATATTTTCTTTCTTTCTAACATTTGCTCTTCATTTACTTTTTTCTAGTGTTTCTATTTGACTGGAGTGTTTTAGTTTGTTTGTTACTGTTGCTTATTCGTTTGCTTGGTTTTGTTTGCTTGCTTAGTCTTCCATGCATTCATCACAAATTTATATATTTTAAAAATCTCCTAACAAACTCTCAGATTCATCTCAGTACAAATCCATCAGGTATGTCAGCAGTTCATGGTGGTCCTTGGGGGGGACTTCCGTGTGGTGGCCCCTTGTCCTCCTGCTCTAGCCCACGCTTCTCCAGCTGAAGCCCTGGCACTTCCCTCCACCCGCATGCTTGGAATTCGCTTCACCCACTCCCTTGTTAGAACTCTCTGTCCTTCGACCCCACATCTCTCCCGTATTGTTTACCCTCTTGTTTTGGTGGAGCGCTTCCTCTACCAACTTCCAGAAAATATATAGAAGATAACTTTGTGAGACCCCACATGTATAAAGAGCCTTTGTTCTGCCCTCACATTTGACTGGTGGGTTTGAGCATGAATTAGGCGGACCCTTGGAAAACTGTATGGCAGGTCCATCGATGATCTCTTCTGTCCCATTACTTTGGTTTCCCTGACTAGAGCCCTTACTTGTCAAATATTAGGCCTCCTGAATGGATCCTCTGCTTTTTAAATATATATTCTCCTATTTTCCATCACTTGTGTTCCTACTTATCCTCTGTTCCTACTTTCTGAAAAATGTCTTCAATTTTTTTTTTTTTTTTTTGGCTGCGTTGAGTCTTCATTGCTTCATGCAGGCTTTCTCTAGTTGCAGCGAGCGGGGGCTTCTCTTCATTGTGGTGCACGGGCTTCTCATTGCAGTGGCTTCTCTTGTTGTGGAGCATGGTCTCTAGGCGCATGAGCTTCAGTAGTTGTGGCATGTGGGCTCAGTCGTTGTGGCTCGTGGGCTCTAGAGTGCAGGCTCAGTAGCTGTGGTTCACGGGCTTAGAAACCACCTTTCACTTGCTTTCACCTCTTAATGATCTCCAGCCATCACTGATCTCTACTACTAGTGTTATTTTTCTTTCTTCTCCATCTTCTCTCTTCCTCCTCCTTTTTTCCTCTTCTTCCTTCTTTTCCTTCTTTACATTTTTTTTCTGATTCCTCCCATGAGAATATAAGCTCCATGAGGACAGGGATTTTGCTCTGTTTTGTTCTCAACATACTACCTAATTCCTAGAACAATACCTGACAAAAAGCCAATACGTACTTGCTGGGAAAAAATGACAACATACTAGAAAAAATAGAAAATTTAAGTAAACAGAAACAAAAATAATTTATTTGCAAAGATCACAAATAATCTCTCTATCCAAAGCTAATAATTACTAACACTTGAGTGAGATCCTTTTCTTTGCAGATATATACCATATATTCTTCCAGAAGAATATAGTCCTTCACAGTCCTTCTGAGGAGACAGAAATATAAGTTAAAATACAACACACCAAGTACTATGACTGAACAAAATTCTATGAAGCAGAAAAGATAAATAATTAATTCTGCCCGGCAGAGTTAGGAGGTATAATAAACGCTGACCTTAAAATATAAGTAGAACTTGTCAGATTTCTATGGGATAGTTTAAAGAAAATCCCAAACCTCCTATCACCCTGCTATATAATTATTTTCTTCTTATTACAATAAATAATACTAATGAGTATATGGCCACTGTTCTGAAACAGGGCATGTCAAAGATTACTGTACCCATTTCTTTTCTGTGAGATGTTTGCATGTTTTCACTAAGGAAGAAAGACTTGTACATCCAAATTCCTATTGTACATAGAATGTTGAGAAAATACAGATAAAATATCATTTAGTATTATATAGCTGGTTGCTTAGCATTATTGGATGAGTCAAAAGGGTCCTTTCACAAAAACTGAGGGGAAATGTTTCAAATACAAAATAAAAAATTGTCAATCATGATCTCTTTTACAAAATTATAATGTAGTTATAATTAGTACTATAATGTAGTTAAAATCAGTTACATCTTTAAAGGAATTTGTAAATATATATATATATATATTTAATCCTGGCATTCATTTAGATTTTATTCCCTGTCATCACTTAGCCCTTATAACAGAGCCCTCAAACAGCAGACTACAAATGGGGTCACCCGAATATATTCTCTATTTTAGTGCAGCAGGAAGAGGCAGAGATGTCCCAGTTTAGTCAATCCTGTTTTTGGTTTTGCAGGTCACACACCAGCCCTTCAGGTCATGAAGTTTCTCTCTATGTCTGGAATCAAGGCCTCCTTTTCCTGTAGAGTACTTCAATGATGTCAACCCAGAGAAGAGAAAACTGATGGGACTGATTTCTCTGATGGATGTTGTGAGCAACACAGTGTAAAACTGACAAGCTTAAGGATTCAAATGAAATATCCCAATTAAACTGCAGCTGAAATGTGAAGACTAGTACCACTAGCAATATATATGCAAAACAAAGAAAGGAAGAAAAGAGAATAAGTGTGACCAATGTAACACAAGGAAGAGCATGGGGAAAAAACTTAAAATGAGGAGTTTTCAAACTCTAAAAGGACGTTATAGACAACAGAATGGAGATGAGAGATAACATAATCCTACAACAGACTTAATGCACTCCACTAATGAGACAGAGCGCTGCAGTATTTCAGCCCAAATAACCTCTTAAAGAGGGTAAGAGGCAACGAACAGCTTCTTTATAAGATTGCCTGATTCATCTCAGAATATAACATTTTCATTTTCCTGAAGTCATCTTCAAAAGCCTATTTCAGTGTAGATTTGACCCCTGAACAACATTTATTTGAACTGCATGGGTGTACTTATATGTGGATTTTTTTTTCAATAAATGTATGTCCTTCTATTACCCACAGTCCACCTCCTTCAATTGTGCCTATTTGTCCTCTTAAATTACTTGCAAGAAGGTGAGAAGAAGAGAGTGAACAAGCCCAACTTAATAATGTGGAAATCAGAGTGTGGTAAATGGCCCATAGAAAGATTCAGAAGAGGCAGCAGTGGTGAGCAAAGCCAGGAGTACCTGGAAGATGTAAATGAGCAAGGAATCCTAAAAGCCTGAAGTCAAAAACTGAATGTGCACTGCTGTGTTCAGTGTGCAGATATTTTGCCTTTTGCCTGCGTTTTGTTGACTCACACAATATTTAAAATTTATTTGAGTTAGTTACCACCATTAACAGATCTAGAGATTTTACATTAAAATACAACTTTCTGATTCACCTGGGGCTCTGTAGGTCTAATCCTGGCTGCCTTGACTGAATGATCTGTGCAAAGTCACCCTCTCCATGCCTGAATTTCTTCATCTACAAATTGGGGATAATAATATACCTCACTTTATAGAATTTTTATGAAGATTAAATGACAATGAACTGAAAGTACTTGGAACAGTACTTAGCACAGTGTAGTGATAGTACTTGCTTTATATTTGACAAAGTGAGGCTTGGAATCTTAAGATGAGCATTAAAAAGGACACAGGAAAATGACAAATTGATCAACAAGGCATATTTTGTGAACTAGATAAACAACTGAGTTATACAGGCTTCCAACCCAATGATTTGCTTTAAGAACGAATTGCATGTGCTCAAGGAAATGAAGAATCCCTTTTGAAGCATCTTCAGTTTCAAAATTCTATGCACATTGAAATAACAGCATAAGGAAGCAGAAATTTCATCTTGAAAGTAACTAAAGAAGCATACTTCAAAATATGCCAGTCTTACTCAAGTGAACATATTTTTTTTTTTTTTGGAATTGAGGTAACACTGGCTTATAACAGTATATAAGTTTCACATGTACAACATTACATTTCTGCTTCTATATACACAATAGGGTGCTCACCACCTAAAGTTTGGTTTCCAACCATTACCATACAGTTAACCCCCTTTACCCATTACACTCTCTTCCCACCCCTATCCCCTTTGGCAATCACTATTCTCTTCTCTGTGTGTCTATGTTTGTTTGTGTTTGGTTTGTTCATTTTATTTATTTTTTTTAATTCCACATAGGAGTGAGATCATACGGCCTTTGTCTTCCCTGTCTGACTCATTTCACTTAACATAAAGCCCTCAAGGTCTATCTGTGTTGTCACAAATGGCAAGATTTCATCTTTTTATGGCTGAATAGTATTCAGGTGGCATATATATATATATATATATATATATATATATATATATATATATATACCATATCTTCTTTATCCTTTCATCCATAGATGGACACTTAGGTTTTTTCCATATCTAAGTTACTGTAAACAATGTTGCAATAAACATAAGGGTGCATATATTTTTTCTAATTAGTGTTTTCATATTCTTCAAATAAATACTCAGAAGTGAAACAGCTGGATAATATGGTAGTTCTATTCATAATTTTTTGAGGAACCTCCATACTGTTCTCCACAATGACTGTATCAAATTACATTCCCACCAACAGTTTATGAGGGTTCTCTTTCCTCCACACCCTCTCCAGCACTTGTTATTTCTGGACTTTTTGATAACAGCCATTCTGATGGATGTGAGGTGATATCTCAGAGTGGTTTTGACTTGCATTTCCCTTATAATTAGTAATGTTGAGCATCTTGTCATGTGCCTATGAGCCATTTTTCTTCTTGGAAAAATGCCTGTTCAGAACCTCTGCCCATTTCTTAATCAGCTTGGTTTTTTCTGTTGTTGGTGTTCTTGAGTTGTGTAAGTTCTTTGCATATTTTGGATATTAATGCCTCATTGGATATATGATTTGCAAATAATCTTATCCCATTTGGTAGGCTGTCTTTTCATGTTGTTGATGATGTCTTTTTCTGTACAGAAGCTTTTTAGGTTGATGCAGTCCCATTTGTTTATTTTTGTTTGTTTCCCTTGCCTTAAAAGAAAAATCCAGAAAGATATTGATAAGACCAATTACAAAGAGTGTATTATCTATGTTTTCTTCTAAGAGTTTTATGGTTTCTGGTCTTACATTCAAGTCTTTAATGTATTTTGAGTTAATTTTTGTGTGTGGTGTAAGGTAGCAATTTAGTTTCTTCCTTTTGGTGTGTGGCAGTCCTGTTTTCCCAACATCGTTTACTGAAGAGACTATCTTTCTCCATTGTATATTCTTTGCTCCTTTGTTGTAAATTAGTTGTCAGTATCTATATGGGTTTATTTCTGAGCTCTCTGTTCTGTTCCATTGATCTGTGTGTCTGTTTTCTGCCAATACCATGCTGTTTTGGTTAATACAGCTTTGTAGTATAATTTAAAATCAGAGCATGTGATACCTCTAGCTTTGTTCTTTTTCCTCAGGATTGCTTTGGCTATTTGCCATCTTTTGTGATTCTACACAAATTTTAAGTTTTCTGTTCTATTTCTGTGAAAAATATCATTGGGATTTTAATAGGGATTTCATTGATCTGTAGATTGCTGTAAGTAATATGGACATTTTGACAATTTATTCCTTCCAATCCATGAGCACAGAATATTTTTCCATTTCTTTCTGTCTTCTTCAATTTCTTTCAACAATATCTTATCTTTCTTAGTGTACAATTTTCAGTGTTTAAATTTATTCTTGGTATTTTATTATTTTTTTGAGTTTGTAAATGAGATTTTTTTTATTGATGTATAGTTGATTTACAATGTTGTGCTAGTTTCAGCTGTATGACACAGTGATTCAGATATACATATATATACATGTTTGTATATTATCCTTTTTCAGATTTATATATAAATGTATAAAGAATATATATATTCTTCTTCAGATTCTTTTTCACTATAGGTTATTACAAGATATTGAATATAGTTCCCTGTGCTACACAGTAGGTCCTTGTTGTTTATTTATTTTATATATAGTAATGTATATCTGTTAATCCCAAACTCCTAATTTATTCTCCCCACCCCTTTCTTCTTTGGTAACCATATGTTTATTTCTATGTCTGTGAATCTGTTTCTGTTTTGTAAATAAGTTCATTTGTATCATTTTTTTTACATTCCACATATAAGTGATATCATGTGATATTTGGCTTTCTCTCACTTACTTCACTTAGTATCATTATCTCTAGGTTGCTTCAAATAACATTATTTCATTCTTTTTTTATGGCTGAGTAATATTCTATTGTATATATAGACCACATCTTCTTTAACCATTCCTCTGTTGATGAACACTTAGGTTGTTTCCATGTCTTGGCTATTGTAAATAATGCTGCAATGAACATTGGGGTGCATGTATCTTTTAGAATTATAGTTTTGTCTGAGTATATGCCCAGGAGTGGGATTGCTGGATCATATGGTAGTTCTATTTTTAGTCTTTTAAGGAACCTCCATACTGTTCTCCATAGTGGCTGCACCAATTTACATTCCCACCAACAGTGTAGGTGGGTTCCTTTTCTCCACACCCTCTCCAGCATTTATTATTTGTAGACTTCTTAATGATGGTCATTCTGAGTTGTATGAGGTGGTACCTCATTGTCATTTTGATTTGCATTTCTTTAATAATTAATGATGTCAAGCATTTTTCATGTGTCTGTTGGCCATCTGTATGCCAAAGAAATCCTGAGGGAAAAGAACAAAGCCGAAGGCACAACCTTCCCAGACTTAGACACTACTACAAAGTTACAGTAATCAAAACAGCATGGTATTGGCACAAAACAGACATATGGATCAATGGAACAGAATAAAGAGCCCAGAAGTAAACCCACACACCTATGGTCAATTAATCTTCAACAAAGGAGGCAACCAACAAGGACCTACTGCATAGCACAGTGAACTCTCTCAATGCTATGTGGCAGCCTGGAAGGGAGAGAAATTTGTGGAGAATGGATACATGTATATGTATGGCTGAGTCACTTTGCTGTGTACCTGAAACTATCACAACATTGTTAATCAGCTATACTCCAATATAAAATAAAAAGTTAAAAAAAAAAAGAATATACAGTGGGGAAAGATAATCTCTTCACCAAGAGGTGTTGGGAAAGCTGGATGGCCTCATGTAAATCAATGAAGTTAGAACACACCCTCACACCATACGCAAAAATAAACTCAAAATAGCTTAAAGACTTAAATATAAACATGACACATAAAACTCCTATAAGATAACATAGACAAAACATTCTCTGACATAAATCCTAGCAATACTTTCTTAGATCAGTCTCCCAAGGCAAAGGAAATAAAAGCAAAAATAAACAAGTGTAACCTAGTCAAACTTACAAGCTTTTGCACAGAAAAGAAAACCATAAAGAAAATGAAAAGACAACCTACAGAATGGGAGAAAATATTTGCAAATGTTGCAACCAACAAGGGCTTAATTTCCAAAATATACAACAGCTCATACAGCTCAATATCAAAAAACAAACAAACAACCCAATCAAAAACTGGGCAGAAGACCAAAATAGACATTTCTCCAAAGAAGACATAGAGATTCTTTTCTTAATTTTTCATTCTGCTAGTTTGTTATTAGTGCCTAGAAATTCAACAGACTTTCATATTGATTTTCTACCCTGCAACTTTACAGTATTCATTTAACATTTCTAATGGTTCTTTTGGTGGAGTCTTTAGGGTTTTATACATATAAAATCATGTAATCTGCAAATGATGACAGTTTTTCTTCCTTCCCAGTTTGGATGCATTTCTTTTCCCTTGCCTAATTGATGTGGCTAGGACTATGTTGAACAAGAATGGCAAGAGTGAGCATCCTTGTCTTCTTCCAGATCTTAGAGAGATACCTTTCAGTTTTTCACCATTGAGTATGACATTAAATGTGGGTTTCTTGTATATGGCCTTTTTTATGTTGGGATACTTTCCTTATATACTCACCTTGTTGAGAGTTTTTATCATAAATGGGTATTGAATCTCATCAAATGCTTTTTCTGCATCTGTTGAGATGATCATTTGATTTTTATACTTCATTTTGTTAATGTGATGTGTCATGTTAATTAATTTGCCGATTTGAACCATCTTACATCCCTGGAATAAATCCCTATTAATCATGGTGTATGATCCTATAATGTATTGTATTTGGTTTGCTAATATTATGTTGAGATATCTGCATCTATGCTCATCAGAGATATTGACCTGTAATTGTTTATGTGTGTGGTGTCCTTGTCTGGTATTGGTATCAGGGTGTTATTAACCATGCAAGGTGAGTTAGGAAATATTACCTCCTCTTCAATTTTTTTGGAAGAATTTGGAAAGAATAGGTATTAAATCTTCTTTGAAGTTTTGGTAGAATTCACCTGGAAGGTATCCGGTCTTGGATATTTGTTTTTTGAGAGGTTTTTTAAATTACCATCTCAATCTCCTTACTAGTGATTGGTCTACTTAGGTTTTCTATTTCTTTATGATTCAGTCTTGAAAGGTTGTATGAGTCTAAGGATTTATTGATTTCTTCTATGATGACCAATTTGTTGGTGGATAGATATTCATAGTATTCTCTTATAATCCTTTGTATTTCTGTGGTATCTGTTGTAATTTCTCCTCTTTCATTTCTGATTTTATTTATCTGAGTTTTCTCTCTTTTTATCTTTGAGTCTAGCTAAAGGTTTGTCAATTTTGTTTATCTTTCCAAAGAACCAGCTCATAGTTTCATTGATCTTTCATGTGTGTTCTTTTTCTTTTTTTTTTTTTTTGGTCTCCATTTGATTTATTTCTGCTCTGATCTTTATTATTTCCTTCCTTATACTGACTTTGGACTCTGTTTTTTTAATTCTTTACCTACTTCCTTTAGGTGTAATGTTAGATTGTTTATTTGAGTTTCATAGGCATGAATTGCTATAAAATTCCCTCTCAGTACCACTTTTGCTACATTCTATAGAATTTGATATGTTGTATTTTCATTTTCATTTTTCTTCAGTCATTTTTTTACTTCTCTTTTCATTCCTCATTAACCCAATAGTTTTTCTGTAGCATGTTGTTCAGTCTCCACATATTTGTGATTTTTTCCAGCTTTCTTCTTGCAGTTGGTTTCTAGTTTTATACCACTGAAGACAGAAAGGATGTTGGATATGCTTTCAATCTTCTTAAATTTACTGAGACTTGTTTTGTGTCCCAACATATGTTCTATCCTTGCGAATGTTCCATGTACATTTGATAAGAATGTGTATTCTGCTGCATTCAGATGGAATGTTGTATATAACTCTATTAAGTCTATCTGGTCTAATCTTTCATTTAAGGCTGTTGTTTTCTTGTTGACTTTCTGTGAAGATGATCTATCCATTGATGTAAGTGGGGTGTTAAAGTCCCCCAGTGTTATTATGTAGTGTCCATTTCTTCCTTTAGGTCTGGCAATAATTGCTTTATGTATTTTGATGTTCCTATGTTAGGTTCATATATATTAATAACCGTTATACTTTCTTGTTGCATTATCCCCTTTATCATAAAGTGTCCATCTTTGTCTATTGTTACTTCTTTTGGCTTGAAGTCTATTTTGTCTGATATGAGAATGGCTATACCTGGTTTCTTTTGGCTGCCATCTGCTTAGAGTATCATCTTCCATCCCTTCTTTTTTGAGCCTCTGTTTGTCTTTAGAGCTGAGGTGTGTTTCCTGGAAGAGGTATATACTTGGATCTTGTTTTATAATCCACCCAGCCACTCTGTGTCTTCTGACTGGTGAATGAAATCCATTTACAATTCGGATGATTATTGATAGATGAGGACTTAGTTGTGCCATTTTGTCTTTTGTGTTCTGGTTGCTCTGTATCTCCATTTTTTCTTTGTCCTTGTGTTCCTGTTTGCCATTTTAGTTTGGTGGTTTTCTATAATTTTTTTCAGGTTCCCCTCTTTTCTATGTTTCCTGTCTCTGCTCTAGATTTATGTTTTGTGGTTACAATGAGGTTCGTATAAAATAGTCCTTTTATATAAAAGGACTATTTTTATGCAAAAAAAAAATCATAGATAAAAAGTCCTTTTTCTGCTGATAAAATTTTATCTTTATTTGCCTATACAAGTTCCATCCATTTTCTCTTCCTCTTTTATGTTTTTATTGTCTCAAATAATCTTTTTTTATGTTAGGAGTTTGTTATCAAATTGAAGTAACTATTGTTATTTTTACTGCTTTTTCTCCCTTTAATCTTTATGCTATAATTAAGTGTTTAACAACCTCTTCTGATATAGAGTTTCAATTTTCTGATTCTGTCTCTCTATTTATCACCTTACTTAAAGTTTTCTGTACTTTTGCCCTTTCATTTAAGGGTGAAGAGCTCCTTTCAAAATACCCTGTAAAGCAGGTCTGGTGGTGATGAACTCCCTCAGCTTTTGTTTGCCTGGGAAAGCCTTTATTTCTCTTTCATATCTAAAGGATAACTTTCCCGGATAGAGTATTCTTGGTTGACTGTTTTTACTTTCAATATTTTGAGTTCGTCATTCTACTCTCCCCTGGTCTATAGAGTTTCTGCCTAGAAAGCCATCCTTTGTTCCCTGGCCACTTTAAAATTCTTTCTTTGTCATTGACTTTTGACAGTTTTAATATAATGTTTCTTAGAAATGGTCTTTGTGCATTGTGGTAATTAGGTGCTCTCTTAGCTTCCTGGACTTGCATACTCAGTTCCTTCTCAGGTTTGGGAAGTTCTCAGCTATTATTTCCTTAAATAAAGTCTCTGCTCCTTTCTCCCTCTGGAATACCCATTATCTTTATGCCGAACTTCCCAATGAAGTTGGATAGTTCTCGTAGAATCTTCATTTTTTAAGATCTGAGTTCTCTCTCTTTTTCTCCTGTATCATTTCTATCACTGAGTTCACTAATTCTCTCTTTCATCAGATCTGCTCTGTTTCCAGTGCTTTCTAATGCATTCTTTACCTCATTATTGAGCTCTTCAGCTCCAGAATTTTTGTTTGGTTCTTTTTATTGTTTCTATCTCTTTGGCAAGTACTCCTTCTGTTCATTAACTTTATTCCTGAGCTCACTGAACTTTCTTTCTGACTTTTCTTGTAGCTAATTGAGTCTCTTCATGACAGCTATTTTGAATTCTCTATCAGTTAGATCACAATATTCTGTAAATTTAAGTTTGGCTCCTGGAGAATTATCATTTTCTTTTTGTAGTACTGTGATACCATGTTTTATCATGTGCTTGATAAGTTATTCCTCTTTTAGTGCATTTGAAGTAGTGAACACCTTTCTTCCTTAGGCAGAGGGGTTTATTTTCTTTTGTTTTTTTGTTTGTTTGTTTGTTTTCACTTGATTCTAACGATTCAACAGCTTGATAATTAGATGTCTTTATTTTTCAGTAGGTGGCGCTATAGCACAAGTTTTTGGTTTCTCTTAGGCTTCCTCGTCTGCACTTTCTACCCTCCATCGCCTCTGCCAGAAATGTCACCTGGTGCCCTTGTTGTACCTGAGCTTCCACGGTTGTTGGTGCCTTGTTGCTGCCAGTATCACTGCTGCCACTGGTGTCACCACCTGGAGCACCAGGACAGTGAGTGCCTCTGTTGTGTCTAGGGTTACCTGGGTTGTGGGCTCTCCTCAGCTGTTCCTCCTCCATATATTCCAATACACCCACCTTCAGAAGTATGGATGTGTGGAATTCTCTGGTGTCCTAGTGTGTTGGACAGAGGAACCTTTGTTGAGTTATGGATGTTTTACTGTTTGTAAATTGAAGGGAAAAAGACAGCATCTCACACCACCATGAAGCTGATGTCACTCCTCCTGTAAGTGAGTTCTTAATAAAAGAAAGCATCTGGAGCAACATTACAGAGGCAAAATGTCCTTAACACTCAAGACAAGATTAGAAGGGTAGAACTTCTAAAACTTACACTAAAATTTTAACAAAGAGACTTATAATTACACTATTTTTAAAACAAATTTCAAAGCAATATGCCACAGTAAATGAATGTCCTTTAGAGTCATATTGTTATCTAAAATCTAAAAAGAAATAATGCATATTTATAGGCATCTATTTATATTTATATAAACATTTATCTTTTATAGGCATTTATATGTAAGAGAAAAATGGTAAAATGATACGTAAAAATTAAGTATAAATATGTGATATACATATATTTTAACAGAACCCAGGAGAACATTTGGATTGTTGAATAATCAGTACACTAGATGACAGTTAAAGGATTAATAAACTTAATATATAATGAGCACTTATAAATCAATAATAAAAAGTCAAACACCATAAAATTTTGAAATTATCTAAGTACATAATCATTTCTAAAAACATAAAAACAATAAGCAAAAACATTTTAGCCTCACTAGCAATTTTTTAAAAATACAAATTACACAATTAATGGAATTTTATATTTTACCTACAAATTGGGAGAGATTTTAAAACCTTAACAAGGGCTCTAGGAAAGGGAACTCTCATCCATTGTTGGTACCAATTTCTACAAATTATGGAGGATAGTATACGAATAGGTGTCAAAGGCCTTAAGAATATCCCTATTCTTGGGTCTAAAATTCCACTTTTAGTAACTTGCCCAAAGAAAAGAAGTCACCAAATGAAAGGAAATGATAGCTTATATCTTATGGCCTGTGGGTTGGCAGTTCACCAGCAAGCAGTCCTTATCTAGAGAGGAAGACACTAAGCTCATTCTCATGACAGATGGAAATGACGATGATTGCCTTGCTCTGACTCCATTACTTTAATCTTCTGGTGGCTCACCTTAAAACCCATTAAATTGAGCTGGACCACCATCAGAACGTGAGAATCTTATTCCTAAGCCTTAATTCTCCTGAGTTCATTCCTAAATAGCATCCAGAAAATGTAGGGAACAACAGATGTGACCTACTACCAAGACCTTGACACAAAAGATAAGTCAAAACCCAGAAGTCACAGAAAGAAATATTGATTAACTTGACACACAGAGCAACTTTAGATTTCTACACCTCAAAAAAATTCATAAACTATGGGAGACAAGTGAAGAGATGGAAAAATTATATTTGCCACACACATGTCAAAGACCAAATATTCTTAATATTCCAAAAGTTCTTATAGATCAATATAAGAAAGCAAAACTCTAATTTTAAAAATGGGCAAAAGACATTCATTGACTGCTCAAATAAAAATAAATATAATTTTTAAAGCATATCAGAGGAAATCACTTAATCATAGTTAAACAACTATAAATTAAAACCATGAGACAACATTTTTCACCTCTCTTACTAACAAAGACCACACTTGATAATCTCTTGTGTTAGTAATACAGTATTGACACAGAATCTATCACACATCACTGATGTCTGTACAAGTTAATATAATATCTATGGAGGTCAAATCAAAAAGATTTATTACTATTTAATATGAACATACACTTTGATCCGCAATTGTACCTCTAGGAATTAATCAACAAATATACTTACACGTGTGCTTAAGATGAAATCATTCATTGTTACATTGTTTACAGTAGCAAAAGACTGCAAGCAATCTAAATATTCATTGGCAATAGATTTTTTAAATAAAAAATATATTTATACAATAATATATTATGAAGTAATTAAAAAGAAAAGATAGGTGAAGAAGCAGTGAAGCAGTGAAGTGAAGCAGTGAAGAATTAACAGAGAGACCAGCGTAACAGAAAAAAAAAAACTTAGAAGTCAATCCTAGCAAAATAAGAACTTAATGTATTATTTTAAATACATGAAGATGTGGGAAGATTTTTGCCTTTGGGTAAATTGACTAATTGTTTGGAAGAACATTAATTCAAGTTGTCATCTGGCATCATATGCTAATTATAAATAAATTGAAGAAATAAATGTTAAACTGAAGCATAAAAACAAGAAATACATATACAGTCGGCCCTCCTTATCTGTGGATGCAGAATCAGCAGATAAGGTAACTATGGGCCTTGAGCATCCATGGATTTTGGTACCCATGGGTGGGTCCTGACATCCCCTGTGAATACTGAAGTATGACCTTGTGTGTGTGTGTGTGTGTGTGTGTGTGTGTGTGTGTGTATGAACTCCACGGGTCCACTTATACACAGATTTCTTTGATAAATACGTTCGATAGTACTACATGTTCTGAGTTTGGTCGACGTCCCTTACCCTGGCGTTGTTCAAAGGTCAACTGTTTGTATATCTAGGAGGACCTGATCTCTAGGTAAGGAAAGACTTTCTTACTGTAAAGCACAATGGAAGATATAATCTAGAGAGGACAAGGCAATTTTGCCAACATCAAAATTCTAAAACTTCACATTTAAAATATCGTAAATAAAATGCAAGGCTATTAATTGGGAATGATTGTTCACCACAAATATAATAATAAGTTAGCATTATATACAAACCATGGTTATCAATAAGATGTTAGACAAAAAGCCAAGAAAGGAAATTAACTGACAGCAGAAGAAAAATACTCATCACACACAATTCATTTAATTCTATCTTTGATGTAGGTATAATTACTTTCCCCATTTTACAAATGAAAACTGACACTCAGATTAAGTAGTTCTGCCAAAGTCCTATAGCCAATAACTGGTGAGCTGAGATCTGACATCAAAACTTTCTTTACTCCAAAGCCCATGCTTTTAATCCTAAAGCTCCACTCCCTGGACATCGATGCGTTTCACTATATAGATACACAGTATAGCAGTAAGAGTGTGTCACTATCAAAAGCAAAGCTAAAAAAGATGGTTTCATGCATGTACTTAATAAATTGATACAGTGTTTCTCTATGTCTAGTCTCAAAATAAGGTCATTATACCTAATCAGTACAAGGACATATACTTACCAGTTTCCTAGTGAAATAATTCAACAAAATCCATGTGAGAGTTTATGTTTTGGAAACACAAATGGAAAAACAAATGTAGATATATATCCATGGGAAAGGACTAAATGCATTTCTGGTTGAATATTGCTCTGTCCTATGTAGTGCAGTTTTTTAGGAAGCCAGAAGCCAAGTAGCAAAGGCACCACTAGGCATGTATTATTACCAAGAAGAAACTGAAATTATAATAACATTTGTAATATCTAATTTGAAGTTTTCATTTGTTTGCATTATTTAAAACAATTTTATAACCACATGAAACCTAAGGGTGTTTCTCTTTAAACATTAATATCTTTATTCTGAGTTAAATCAGCTTCCCTGCCAGATTGTTCGCCCAAAGTTCTGGTGTTACTGAAGTTAACTGATTGCTGGACAAAGAAAGGTATTGTCAACTTTGGTAGCAGAGGTTACCTCTGAAGCTTTTACGAATTCTTGCCAAACCCAAGATCTATTTCCAGTCTAAGACATCTGTTACTCTGCAAATGGACTCTCTCCTCCTTCCCCCTCATCGTTTCCAGAATCATCAGTTTCCTTCAACCAACAATCCTTATCATTCTTGACACTGCTGCTTTATGTTGTGGAGCCTCACTCCATAGGGGGAAATCTTAAATCTATATATAGATATACACATAGAGATAGCCAACCCGATAGATAGATAAAATATTTTCTATTCCAAAATTCACAGGCAGCATTGGGAGAGATAATCATCTATACTGCAGATTCTACCAGGATCACATTTTGTCTGAGAGAAAGAAAAACTCTGTGGATGGTTGAATTGTTTAAACCTATCTACTTAGCTCAGGTAAATTTATTGGTGGATGAATGGATAAGTGGTAGGGATAAGAAGGAGGGTATTAAGTGCCAAATTTAAGCTTCAACAATAGCTTTTGCTGCCAACTGGCATGACTCCAAATATCCCATCACCGAACAGATGGTATGCAAGCTGTACCCGTGGAAAATATGACACCTTTTAAAATGCATACAATGAATTAGATATTATGGAGTTGAACCTGAAAGTTTAAACTGTTTTTATCTTATTATTATACCTCTACTAATAAAACTTCATAGAATATTGAATATCATTAGTGCACCCACTTAGCCAATATGTGTCAAGAATTTTAGGTCAAGTTTTTGAAATATACTATGGATATGACAACATATATTTTTTATTGATTGAATATGCTAATATCTAAATGAGGGCTCAAAGGGAAAAATAGAGAAGCATGTTGGGTTTATTTCATTCTGGGTACTAGAAAAATTCAAAGAACATGGAAAAATATAGATTATAAGAAGCATAAATGTTTAAATTATTAAACAAATGCGCAGAGAAGCATTCTATTAAAAGTTATCTAATTATTTTCCTTTCTCTTGGGTTCTTTAGAAGATTATGGTCAAAGTGCTGTTCTTGATGCTGTAGGACACAGTGCCTTTTTAAATACCAGTATATTGCATCAGACTTTTTCATCTGTTTCATAAATATAAAATACAATTATATTCATCAAATACATTCATAGAAATGCCTTGATAAGAAGTGGACAGTACCAAGGGTTTAGTCGTTGCAAATGATAATCCTGGGTGTCACAAAATAGTCAATTTCAGAATCACTGATGAGTTATGACAGCAATCAAGTCCTCATCACTGGGGATATTTTTATTTGTGCACATCTGGTGTTATGCTTTAAATACCTGCCGTTTGTAGAAACACAAGTGATATATTCAATACAAAATAATAAAACAGATGCTGCTGCTCTCTCGCACATGCCAAAACATGCTTGGTCCAAGTGACAAGGGCCAAATTTCACCCTTGGAAAGTCATGTGCTGCTGGGTCCCCAGTATTTCAGGATTCATCAAGGCTAATTATTCATCTCAATTCCACATTATCCCAAATGGGGAATTCTGAGAGTCTATTATTTTCATCACGCCAAGGCTAGGGTAAAAAGAGCAAACGAAACTTAAATAAACTCAAAAAACGGATCAAAGATCAGCATGTAGAAGACGTTTTTCATTTTTAATTTACTGTTTTTTTTTAATGCAAGATTCAAAATGTCCAGAAGATAATAGGAAAGTAGCCTTCCCTGTCCTCCAGGTTCTTTTGCCAAAGGCATCAGTTTCTTGTGGCTCTTTCCACAGGTGTTTCTATGCCTAAGCAAATAAACATGTAATATTCTCTTTATTTTTAACCAAATGAGGCTTACTATATGCATCACCCTCCACCTTGTTTTTTTAAATTAGTTTTTTTCAGAGATTGTTTCATGTCAGTACATAAAGAAAACTTTCTTTTTTCATTACATCATAGTCAATTATATAAATAGCCAATTAATTGTTAAAATTCCCTATTGATGAATGTTTAGATTATGTCTCATTTTGTACAACTATGAACAAAGGAAATGCTCTCTCTATATATATATTACTTATAGCTTAGGACTCTGCCTAGATCCTAAACCCTATAAGTGTTTAATATTTGGTTGAATTATTAGCACAGACACAAATTTTCCTACTTCAAACAATTTCATCTGGTGATTTTACCCTTTACAATCCTTTCCAACTCTAACTGCCAAGTATAACAATAGGTTCTCAGCGAACATTACTTAAGAGTGATGTGACCAATTCAAAAATGGGCAGAAGACCTAAATAGACATTTCTCCAGAGAAGACATCCAGATGGCCAAGAAGCACATGAAATGATGCTCAACATCACTAATCACTAGAGAAATGCAAATCAAAGCTACAATGAGGTATCACTTCACATTGGTCAGAATGGCCATCATCAAAAAATCTACAAACCATAAATGCTGGAGAGGGTGGGGAGAAAAGGGAACCCTCTTGCACTGTTGGTGGGAATCTAAATTGGTGCAGCCACTATGGAAAACAGTATGGAGGTTCCTTAAAAAACTAAAAATAGGACTACCATATGACCCAGCATCCCAGTACTGGACATATACCATGAGAAAACCATAATTCAAAAAGATACATGTACCCTAATGTTCATTGCAGCCCTATATACAATAGCCAGGACATGGAAGCAACCTAAATGTCCATGGACAGATGAATGGATAAAGAAGATGTGGCACATATATACAATGGAATATTACTCAGCCATAAAAAGAAACGAAATTGAGTTATTTGTAATGAGGTGGATGGATCTAGAGTCTGTCATACAGAATGAAGTAAGTCAGAAAGAGAAAAACAAATAGGTGTGAGGTTGAACTTAGTGGCAGTGCAGGAATAAAGATGCAGTTGTAGAGAACGGACTTGAGAACATGGTGGGGGAAGGGGAAGCTCTGGGACAAAGTGAGAGAGTAGCACTGACATATATACAGTACCAAATGTAAAGTGGATGGTTAGTGAGAAGCTGCTGCATAACACAGAGAGATCAGCTTGATGCTTTGTGACCACCTAGAAGGGTAGGTTAGGGAGGGTGGGAGGGAGGCTCAAGAGGGAGGGGATATGGGGATATATGTATACGTATAGCTGATTTACTTTGTTGTAGAGCAGACACTGACGCACATTGTAAAGCAATTATATTCCAATAAAGATATTTTTAAAAAGTGGCTAAGCAAAATGAAAAGACAACAATGAATGGGAGAAGATATTTGTAAATGATATGACTGATAAGGGGTTAATATCCAGCATATATAAACAGCACATACAACTCAACATCAAAAAAACAAACAACCTGATTTAAAAATGGGCAGAACTGAATAGACATCTTTCCAAAGAGGAAACACAGATGGCCAACAGGCACATGAAAAGATGCTCCACGTTGCTAATCATCAAGGAAATGCAAATCAAAACCACAATGAGGGCTTCCCTGGTGGCGCAGTGGTTGAGACTCCACCTGCCGATGCAGGGGACGCGGGTTCCTGCCCCGGTCCAGGAAGATCCCATGTGCCGTGGAGTGGCTGGGCCCGTGAGGCACAATTACTGAGCCTGAGCGTCTGGAGCCTGTGCTCCGCAACAAGAGAGGCCATGATAGTGAGAGGCCCACACACCACAATGAAGAGTGGTCCCCGCTTGCCGCAACTAGAAAAGGCCCTCGCACAGAAACGAAGACCCAACACAGCCATAAATAAATAAATAAACAAATAAATAAATAAAATTAAAAAAAAACCCACAATGAGATATCAACCTTACACCTTCAAAATGGCCATCATCAAAAAGAACACAAATAACAAATGTTGGTGAGGATGTGGAGAAAAGGGAACCCTCCTACACTCTTGGTGGGAATGTAAATTGGTGCAGCCACTGAGGAAAACAGTATGGAGATTTTTCAACAAACTAAGAATAGAATTACCATATGATCCAGAAATCCCACTCCTGGGCATATATCCGGAAAAGATGAAAACTCTAATTCGAAAAGATACATGCACCCCAATGTTCATAGCAGTGTTATTTACAATTGCCAAGGTATGGAAACAACCTAAGTGTCCATCAACAGATGAATGGATAAAGAAGATATATATATATATATATATATATATATATATATATATATATATATATATATATATATATATATATATATATAATGGAATACTACTCAGCTATAAAAAGAATGAAATTTTGCCATCTGCAGCAACATGGATGGATTTGGAAGGTATTATGCTAAGTGAAATAAGTCAGACAGAGAAAGACAAATACTGTATAATGTCATTTATATGTGGAATATAAAAAATACTACAAACTAGTGAATAAAACAAAAAATGAAGCAGACTAAATAGATATAGAGAACAAACTAGTGGTTACCAGTGGGGAGAGGGAAGGAGGGAGGGGGAAGACAGGAGTGGGAGATTTAAAAAAAGGGGGTTATTACGGGATTATATGAAATCCTTTGTGTGAAACTTTTGAAAATTGTAAAGAACTATAAAATTTAAAGAATCTTTCATTCAATAAATGAAGAGGTGTTCAAGGAAAAAAAAAGAGTGATGTGGCATATTAAACTTCATTAAAATTCTAAATGACATCACCAGTACTCAGAATACTGCTTCATTGGAGGATCTGTTTGACCCTAATTAGTGAAATCAACTTGACTTTCTTTGTATTTCCTGGCAGAGAAAAAGGGAAAGGGAGTAAACCACATTAATTTTGGATTTGTGACCCAAGTTACAGCTGACCTCCCCCATGTGAGAACTCTTGCAGCATCAGTATCCGGTGGGTTAACATTTAACTCTTCTACATAGGGCATAATTCAGAGACCTTTTCAAGCTACTATGGTCCAACTCTGGTGGGTTAACATTTAACTCTTCTACATAGGGCATAATTCAGAGACCTTTTCAAGCTACTATGGTCCAACTCTGGTTCATTTAGGCAGCAAAATATTTTACCGGAAGGATAGTGAGAGTTTATAGAATTGTCTAAAAGACAAGGCTTGGAAAATGGAAACTAATGTAACTCCAAGACCTTAGAAAACAGAAGAACAATATCTGCACCAGACTCCCCCTCAAGTAATCCAGATGGCATGTCTGTGGGCCACTGTGGTCACTGCCCTCTGGGACCCCTCAGCAGCCACCAGTGAATCCCCACCATCCCTCAGCAGTGGTTTTCAATCTTTCTTATCTGCGTCCACATGAAGGGATATATTTCTTGTAGTGTTCTAGTACAGCCATACATATAAATTAAACCTATTTCATTAAAACAAGATTCTACCAATGTGCAAGGCATTCCAATATCAAATATTCCCCTCTATTTCATTTTTTAAACACTGGTTACAGCCCACTAAATTAATTTCAAGACCCTGTATAGGTCAGTTTGAAAAGCACTGCTCTAGACAGATTGATTTAGATATAACAGTATCACCATGGATAATAAAATGAACAAGCTTGTGGATGAAGTGAAGAGTCGAGAAAGTCAAAGACCATTTTGCCTCTGGAAGGGGACAGGGTAGAAAGAATGGAAAATTATCTTACACTCACATCCTTCATCAACAAAATGAAACTAACCCGACTCTAATTTAATACCATAGCAAAGATAAACCCACAGCCATCACTGCATAGCACTGAAGCAGTAAAAATCATGGCTTGTCTGACAAGGAAGGAAGGAAGGAAGGAAGGAAGGAAGGAAGAAAAGAGGGAAGGAAGGAAGAGAGAAAGAAAGAAAAGCATAGAAAGAGAAAAGAGAAAAGAGAAGGAGGACAGAAGAGAGAATGAAGGAAGGAAGAAAGGAAGGGAGGGAGGGAGGGCAATGTTTTAGTGCTCTTTGTAGGAGTGCTCCAGCAGCTGAAATTCCATATGACTGCCCTGAAAGGTCCTCCTTTATTTCAGAGGTAACACTGGTTTTCCTCATGCCCTTTTCACCTCCACTTTGCAAGCTCTTTCACCCACCATTGCTTAGGCTGCAGTCTGCTTGTCTGACGTGAGCTGTCAACATATTCAGTCGTAAAATTAAAAAGAGTATTCTTGTAGGATCCAGCTGTTTCCAAACACATCCACCTAGATCCTAGACTAACTTCTTGCCACACCGCATGCCAAGAAATAAATCTAAACTCAAGGTAGACGTCACGTGCTGAGGCCCACGACGTACCTAACCTCGGGCTCAAGTTCGTGTTCTGTCTTTTGTAGATGACATTTTCCTCAGTCTCTCCCTCTTGTTCTCATCAAGCTGCAAACACCTCTCTTCTGGGAACAGTCAGCCTTCCTGCAAGGTTTCAGCCTTGGCATTTATCCCCTCTACAGTTCTAAAGTTAGTGGAGAAATAGAAATATTTCATTGTCTTGATTATGCCTCCACTTTTTCAAATTACTCCCAGGAAATGTCAATACCAGGAGAAATATTTTGGTGGCCTGTCCTAATGAAATTATCCAGGACGCCCACATAGGCCGTGAGTCCTCTTTGCTCAAGGAAAGCACTGTGTCACAGGCCTTCCTGCTCAGAGGAGATCACAGCCTTCAGTCTGTCGGGTGCCCTCAGTGGTCCAGGAAGGGCTGGCTGGAGTCTCCACGCTGGTCACCATGCTCTGTGTAGCAGGTGCTGCTCAAACGGTGATTTTTTTTCAACTTTGGAGCAAAACCCTTGCACTCTACTTCTATGTTCAGTCACATTTGTAATAATGGAAGGAAAAATAAGTGACTTTTTGAACTCCTGTTACACGTCAGTCAGGGAGAGCAAATATAGCTCCCCTGACAGCTACTAAGTTAGACTAAAGAAATTCTCAGCAGTTCAGGGGTGTGAATTTGCACATTCTTTAAGCTGGTTATTTCCTGGGTGTACTGTCTCTGCAGATAAAACGTGAAACACGACGTGGAAGCATACTTGGCATTCACAGGTGACAACCAGATTCCTGTAAGTCTAATTATAGCATAAAGGATTATCAGCGAAGGGTTGGGTTCCTAAATGTAACAGGTGGTGAGGCTGCATCTTCACCGCGTCACTTTCCTCTCACTTGTCCTCAGCCCCAATGACATAACCACAGCCCACAATGCAGGCTGGAGGGAAAGTATGCTACCAAACACAAAAAACATCAGACTTTGGGATCAGAAAGAAAGCATGAGATGTAGAAAAAGTGTGTTTTCCTAACAGAAAAAAAAAAGTGAATAAATGCAAATTGCTTCTAAATGTTAATTCTGATTCTCTTTCAAATCCATAAATAAAATGTTAAACCTATGGTTTCCTGATTTGATTTTGTTTTTTCTATTATTCTTTCAGTTTGTCTTGATCATCTGATTTTACAAAATATCAGTTCTCCTATTTTACTTCAGCAAATTATTTTGAATGAAATGATTCAATGGGCATATCTATTTTGTAAAGATGATTTCAAATTACTTCTATTGTACCCACTTAGTGCTCAATGTTTGAGAGTATGTAAGGTATGATACTTGTATGATTTTGTTCACAAATGTGTGAGGTCGACATTTGTCCCGTGTTATCAAAAGTCAGTTTCATTTTCAAGTTCTCGACCTCATTTATCACTATCTTTCTTTACGCCCAGTAAGTTAAATACATGATTTTCTCATTTTAAAGACATTCAGATGCAAAGGTAAGCTTCGTTCAGTTTCCCCACCTCCAAAGAAAAAACAAAAATTGGAATTAATCCTCTGCTTTATGTCCTTGCTGGCCTCAGTCCCAGACTTTCGGGTTATCTTTTATAACCTGGAATCACCATGCACAGCTCTGTAGACCCCCTAACCCTATCCATGCTCTAACCCCTCTGAGACCTTCTAAGCTGGAAATTCTGTAACTTGCACCTTAATATCAGCAAAATATCCTTCACCCTCAAACTCACAACAGAGCCTTTGTTTTACTCTCTGCTGGAGAAATCTGCTCCCACCCTGAGGACTATGCCAGTAGCTGCTCCTGTAGGACCTTTTTTCTCCAATGTTGCATATACTTCAGAGTCTGGAGGTAGGGCGGGTTCCCCTTGCTCCCTGTCGACACCTTCAGACAATTTTCTTGCCTCTTTTCTCATAAATCTCTACCCTTGTTTTTTTTGTTTGTTTGTTTGTTTTCTGGGGGTTTTTTTGCGGTATGCGGGCCTCTCACTGTTGTGGCCTCTCCCGTTGCGGAGCACAGGCTCCGGACGCGCAGGCTCAGTGGTCATGGCTCACAGGCCCAGCCGCTCCACGGCATGTGGGATCTTCCCGGACTGAGGCACGAACCCGTGGCCCCTGCATTGGCCAGCGGACTCTCAACCACGGCGCCACCAGGGAAGCCCCATCTCTACCCCTTTGAAGCACATGTCACCTGTGGGAGCTGTCTACTGAGTCTCTAGTCAACCCTCTTCCAGGTTTTAGCACCTTGTTTGTGACTTTCCTAGTTGTTACTGAAAGTCGGGTCAGCTCATTGCTGCTTGAAAGCCAATACTCAAGAGGCAAGGTTAGTGGAAAAGAAAGCTTGTTTTATTTCAGAGGCCGGCAACCATGGGGGAGGGCAGACTTATATCCAAAGGCCGACTTCCCCCTGCCAGTCAGCGGGCAAGAGATTTTATTTTGATTATTTTTAATTTTTTATTTAAATTAATTTTTATTGGAGTATAGTTGATTTACAATGTTGTGTTATTTTCTGCTGTGAAACAAAGCAAATCTCTTATACATATATCGACTTTTTTAGATTCTTTTCCCATATAGGTCATTAGAGAGTACTGAGTAGAGTTTTCTGTGCTATACAGTAGGTCCTAATTAGTGATCTTATATATAGTAGTGTGTATATGTCAGTCCCAATCTCCCAGTTTATCCCTCCCCCCCTCCCCTTTCCCCCTTTGGTAAGTATAAGTCTGTTTTCTACATCTGTGACTCCATTTTTTGTTTTCTAAATAAGTTCATTCATACCATTTTTTTAGATCCCACATGTAAGTGATATAATATAATATTTGTGTTTCTCTGTCTAACTTATTCCACTCAGTACTGAAATCTCTAGATCCATCCATGTCACTGCAAATGGACTAGAGCTTTTAAAGGGGAGTTTCAGGGGTGCACAGGCAGAGGGAGGGGGCTACATGCAGAAAGAGCACAGGCAGCTCTGACAGTCGTCTTGAAATTGGTCCTGCCCTGGTCAGATCAGTGTCATCCTGATTGTTTTAAATACAGTTAGTTTTCAGTCCCAGGGTCGATTTGTTCCCATTTCTTTGAGGCCAGTTCTCTGAACTGTGGCAGCTTATGTCATGATTATAGTCTGGTCATCATGCACTTAACTTCTTCCACCTGGTGAAGGTTTCAGTGTCTACAAAAGAGCTCAAAAGACATGGCTCGGAATACTGTCTATAACCCTTGACAATTGAGGAGGAATTAAATGTCCTTGACTTTGATTTATGACTATATTATTATTTGATCTTATTTGACTGCTTTCCTTTGCTTCTGCATTTTCTCATTTCTCTGATTAAACTTATTCTTTGGCTAAAGTTTTTCTACAGACAAAAGGCAGGAAGAGGTCTTCCCTGGTGGCGCAGTGGTTGAGAGTCCACCTGCCGATGCAGGGGACACAGGTTCGTGCCCCAGTCCGGGAGAATCCCACATGCCGCGGAGCGGCTGGGCCCGTGAGCCATGGCCACTGAGCCTGCGCGTCCGGAACCTGTGCTCTGCAACGTGAGAGGCCACAACAGTAAGAGGCCCGCGTACCACAAAATAATAATAATAATAATAATAATAATAATAAATAAAAGGCAGGCAGAGGACCTGGGGGTGGGGGAATGACCGTAGGGTCCTGCTCCATTCCACTGTTACCACTACTTCTATGGTGATTCTTCATTATTTCAATATCAACATGAATGGTCCCATCCAAACACTGGCCTCTCAATTTCTTTATTTTTCCTCCTCTCCAAGTGGCCTTGTCACATGGTCCACTCCACCACGCATCCCGTGGTCAAACATCAACACTGACAACATCAGCAGCAGTTCCTGACTGTCCATCACAGGGATCTGCCTTTCCGATCACCACCATTCATCTTTCCCGCCAACTTCCTTGGACTCTCTCCCTCTGTCCTCTCTCTTTATCCTACCGTTTTTCCACTGTTCATCTCCCCCCTCACCTGCTTATCTAGTTAGATGCCATGATCATTTTAATCCCTCTCTTGCATTTACTTGCAACTTCCTTGACTTCATCATGTAGGTCGGCAAAATCTGAACTTGATTAAACTCAGTTCTCTCTTTACTCCAGGCTTGTTCTTGAGCTGTAGACATTGGCTTACAAAAAACACACATGTGTACAGATTAGAGCCACTTTATTGCTCCAAACCTTAAGGGGGCCCTCAAACATACCTCATAATCCTACTCTATTCTTGTAATAAGTTTACTCTCTGATAATGCATCTCCTTTTTCCTCAAAATTCCAAATATTTCTTTCACTTCCATGATCTCAGCTGAACTTGACATCATTTGTTAGTTTATTAGCAAATAAAAGCCATCAAAAGGGAAATAAAATATGAATTAGAATAAAGGAAGATGAGAAAAAAACTGTATGGAAATTCAGGTATTGGTATGAAGTCATTCCTTAAAAAAATTTTCTCCTGGCTCTGTTTTCTGAAAGGGTATAGAAACAATGACACCTCAGCAGCAATGTGCATCCATGTGCCCCAGTAAGAGGAACGTGGGTTCCTTGGAGAAATGGCCAGTTCCAGGTGTGAAGTAGGAAGGAAATAGGAGGTGAAGTAGGAAAGAACACCTTGTGCCAGAAAATAAGAAGTCAGCCTGAAGGAGGTGACACTGGCTAGATCTGGGACATTTTGATCATCCAAAAGAATAATGGCGGTAAAAAGTACTACACATTAGATAATAAGATATCTACACAACCTCAAATATCTCCTGAAATATTCTGTTGATTACAAAGGGAGATAAAACTTCCTTTAAAATAAAATGGAGAACTCTTGCAGACAGAACCTAACTAAGTAGTTTTATTAACTTGCCCATGTTGCTATAATGGAATACCACAGGCTTCATGGCTTGAGAAACAGGCATTTATTTTCTCACATTTCTGGAGGCTGGAGGTCCTAGATCAAAGTGCCAGGAGGGTTGGTTTAGAGTGAGCTCTCTTTTCTTGGCTTGCAGACAACCACCTGTTTGCTGTGTCCTCACGTGGTCTTCCCTCTGTGCACACATGCTCCTGGTGTCCCCTCTTCCTCTTATAAGGACATCAGTTCTATAGAGTCAGGACCCCACTCTTCTGACTTCATTTAACCTTAATTACCTCCATAAAGGCCCAGTCTTCCAATACAGTCTTATTGGGGGTTAAAGGCTCAACATATGAGTTGGGGAGAGACACAATTCAGTCTGTAAATGTGGTGAAATTTAATATCATCAGTAATGGGAGAAATTGACAACATGTGACTCCTGATGTGATACCTAGAAGGACACAGCATAACTTAGTAGTGTTCTCTCCAGAAATGCTAATGGAAATTCATCATGGGGAGTCAGTCATATAGATAAAAATGAAGAACACTGTCCAAACAACTGACTGGTGCTCTTCAAAAGTGTCAATGTCCTGAAAATTGAAGAAAGGCTGAGGAAGCTTTTCAAATGAAAGGAACAGTTCCTCATCAAGGAGACCAAAGCAACAGGACACCTAGATGCAGTGTAAGAACCAAGTTGCTGTAGAGACACTGCTGGGAACACTGGCAAAGTTTGAATGCAGGCTGTCTTTTAGATACAATATTGCATCTGTGTTGCAACAGTGCCAAATTTCCTGAATACTTTCATTGTGTTATGACTAGGTAAGAAAACATCCTGCTTTTAGGAAATAGATGCTGAAGATTTTAGGAATAAAGGATCATGACATCTGCAATCTACTCTCCAATTGTTTATAAAAATAATACATCAAAGATATGTAGAGAGATAAAGCAAGCATGGTAAAAATGTTAACAATTGATACATCTAAGGGAAATGTTCTTGAAACTTTCATAGACTTGAATATTTTTAATGTAAAAAGTTTAAAAAAAAAGAAGACAACCAAACATATGGAAGTAAATAATGCAGGTAGCTTCATTAGCTGCCACAAAATTCCACTAAAAGTGACTTTTAAACCATATAAATCCACAAGGACAAAGAGATGAGCAGGTGTAACAGAACTTGGGAAACAGGGAAGCAGATGAATGAGTAGTAATTGACTTAACAGATCCAAAGAGCTGAATCTGAAGCCAGTGGTGGGTACAGCCAGCCAGTTTACCCTACAGAATCCCAGCAAACACTCAGCCATTGGCAGTACCAGCTGCCTCTGAGGATGAGATTAAAAACAAAAGAATCCCTTCCCCAATTGCAGCCCACCAACTGCTTCTCTCCCACCTCGCAGAAAACCAGAGGTTTATCCCCCTAGAGATGGTAATGCAGAGTGTGTCTGGGCTGGCAGACTGCAGGAACTTTGAGAGCAGGAAGATGTTACTGAATACTAGTGATTTAGAAAAGTTTACTTGTATACAGGTCCTGTGCTCTTCAAGCTGTGTACCCAGGACAGTTCATCATATTCTGATTGGGCATACTTCTTAAATTCATCCAAAACTTTAAAAATATTTGAAGAAATCACTAGCCAGAGAGAAGCCAATTTAAAACATTACTGGCAACCTTATAAAAGTCACTAGGCCCACAGAATTTACTAGGAAGTTTTGTTAAATTTTAATAACTGTCATGCTACATAAACTGTTCCAGAACGTTTATTAACAAATGAGCAAAGACCTTGAATAAAAATTTCTCCAAAGAAAACATACAAATGGCCAAGAGGTAGATAAAAAGATGCTCAACTTTACTAATCATCAAGGAAATGTAAATCAAAACCACAGTGAGGGCTTCCCTGGTGGCGCAGTGGTTGAGAGTCCACCTGCCGATGCAGGGGACACGGGTCCGTGCCCCGGTCCGGGAAGATCCCACATGCCGCGGAGCAGCTGGGCCCGTGAGCCATGGCTGCTGAGCCTGCGCATCCGGAGCCTGTGCTCTGCAACGGGAGAGGCCACAACAGTGAGAGGCCCGCGCACCACAAAAAATAAAAACTAAAAAAAATAAAAATAAAAATAAATAATAAACACAGTGAGATACCATCTACACCTGTCAGGATGACTGTCCTAAAAAAATAAAAAAGGTAAGTGTTGGGGAGGACATGGAGAACCCTTGTACACTGTTTGTGGGAATGTAAAATGGCACAGCTGATATAGAGGTTTCCCAGAAAACTAAAAATAGAGCCACCACATGATCCAGCAATCCCTTTCTGGGTATTTATCCCAAAGAATTGAAATCAGGATCTTGAAGAGAGATGTGCACTCCCATGTTCACTGCAGCTCTATTCACAATAGCCAAGACATGAAAACAACCAAAGTGTCCACTGATGGATGAATGAATGAATCAAATGTAGATACACACAATGGAATACTATTTAGCCTTTAAAAAAAAGAAAATCCTGTCATATATGACAAGATGGATGAAACTGGACACTATGCTAAATGAAATGAGCCAGTCACAAAAGGACAAGTGGACACACACTGCATGATTCCACTTATATGAACTCTCTAAAATAGGCAAACTCAGAGAAGCAGAGAACGGTATTTGCCAGGAGTTAGGGGCAGGGAGAAGTCAGGGTTGCTATCCAATGGGTATAAAATTTCAGTTACACAAAATGAAGAAGTTCTAGAGATCCGCTGTATGACATCACCCCTATAGTTAACATACTGTATTGTTCACTTCAAATTTTATTAAGAAGTTAGATCTAGTGTTAAATGTTCTTACCACCACAACAGAAAGCATGCAGTCACCTGAGTGTATGTTACCAAACTGGTAAAAAACGTAATAACAACACCTAAAAAAAGATAAAACTAAAACTACAGTTCATTATCATCATAAATATAGTTTTAAAAATAATAAACAAAATGCTATTATATCAAACTCAACACTGTGTAAAAAATGATACCCCATGGCAAGTAGGACTTATTCCATGAAAGCGAAGACGGTTTAACATTAGGGACTTATTCATATAACATTTCCTATTCATAGATCAAAAAGAAAAGAGCAGACTAACAAACTGTGTTGACAGATATCTAAAGCCATTTGCTAAATTTCAGCAAACACTTATTTTTAAACAACTAACTCCCTAATAAGATAGGAATAGCAGAATACTTCCTTAACATGACATAGAAAGTGTATATTAACCCAGTAGCCAACCTCAGGTATAACTGAGAAACATTCAAGGAATTACTTTAAAATGAGGAACGATGCACAGGTAAGATGCACACAGCTTCTCCTAGGACTTGACACTATCTAAAATTTCTGATGGACACAATAAAAGCCTTATATCAGAAGTATAATATTTTAAAAGATTCTCTACCTAGAAAACCCAAATAAATCAACTGAGGAATAACTAAAGTATTAAGAGAAGACACAAAAGTAACCTGTTAGAAAAATAATAGCTTTTTTTAAATACCAAGAACATCCATTTAGAAAACATAATGGATGAAAGTTTATTAGCACAAGAGAATTTGATTTATGTAGGAATAAACATTTGAAAATGTGTGCAGGATCTATACTGCATAAACTACTGAATATTTCTCAGAAACATAACAGAATCTGACTCAATGGAAAGACTTAACATGGCAGATTTCAATCTCTTTCAAATAATTGTTCTAATGAATTTCAACTTAAATCCTGATTAATTTTTTTAAAAATGAAAAAGTGATTCAAAAGTTCATTCAGCTGAAAGAATAAATAGGATAGAAGATGTAAAAAAATATAAAAATGTAATGAGGGCATTTGGTTCATCAATTAAAACTGAGTACGAATTTAGTGGATAACCTGAGAACAGACATGAGTGAACTATCGCAGAAGTCAGAAGCAGACACTCATGTGAACCAGAATTTAGCAGGTGATAACAGTGGAATTGTGAATCAGTAGGGAAAGATTGTCCCATCAGTAAGGCTGGATAATTGACTGTCTAGATATTTTAAACTAGTTCCTCACTTGACAGCCTCATTCAAAATATAGTCCAGATGGACTTCCCTGGTGGCGCCGTGGTTGAGAGTCCACCTGCTGATGCAGGGGACGTGGGTTCATGCCCCGGTCCGGGAAGATCCCACATGCTGCGGAGCGGCTGGGCCCGTGAGCCATGGCCGCTGAGCCTGTGCGTCCGGAGCCTGTGCTCCGCAATGGGAGAGGCCACAGCAGTGAGAGGCCTGCGTACCGCAAAATATATATATAGAGAGAGAGAGAGTCCAGATGAATTAAAGAAATAACTAATAAATGATTACAAAAATAAATAAGTATATTATAAAAGAGCCAAGTGAAAATACGTGTGAATTGCACAAAGCACAAGGGAAAACAGGGTATCCTAAGTAAAATTTAATTGAAGGAAGGAATCCTAAATAAAAATTTCACTGTAGTGACAGATTTCACTACAAAACAATCCAAACCTCCTATATAACAAAAGCCACTGTAAATAACATGAAAGACAGATGGCTCAAAGGGAAATACATCTATTGGGAAATTTGTAGACATCTTTAATTTATAAAGAACTCAACAAACAAAATGGCAAATAAAGAGAGTAAAAACACTAAAAAAAGGATAATGGACACAAAAGAAGAAAGGCAACTGGACAGTAAATGTAAGAAATTTTCTTTTCTACATTGATATACTAATCTAGCCTACCACATTTGTGACTGTATATATATATATATATATACACCTGTCCATCTACCTGTTTATATCCAAGATGGACAGGAATGCAAGGAAACATAATTTTTATAATCTACTATGTAGAGAGGGGATTGTAAATCTTTTCTGTAACGGGCCCGATAGTAAATATTTCCAGCTTTTTGGGTCATGTGGTCTCTGTTTGCTCTGCTATGACAAGTGCAATGATAGACAAAGGGACATGGATGTGTTCTGATAAAACTTTATTTGCAAATACAGGCATTGGGCCAGATCTGGTAAGACAGACCTCTGTTTTAGAGAAAGAAGTTGCAACAATTCTTAGAACACTTTGTTCAATATATATTGAAAGCCTTAAAATTTGCACATCATTTGACCCAGCAATTTCCTTCTAGGAATGCATTCTGTACACACCATTATACTTATGAGTTTGATATTCATCAGAGAATGTCTTTAATGTCTAACGATGTGTTTTTAAATAAACAAATCCTGCTTTACAATCGATAACTATGCCATCACCCAAAATTATGTCATAGAAAAATATTAATGACATCGGAAATATTTATAACCAATTGAAAAACAGGTTTCCACAGAGTATATACAATATGACCGTAAATGTTTTGTACATATGTGTGTGCACACACACACACACCATAGAGACTGAAGAACAGAAATGCAAATCACAGCATCTGAGTTAAAATTCAGGTTCCACAATTATCTGTATGAATTCAGTCAAGTCATTTAGTCTCTTTAAGCCTCATTTTCCTCATCTGTGAAATAGAAAGAGTAATTGTACTTAACTCACTGAGGTATCATGAAAATTAAATGACACAATACATTTGAACACTTAGAATAACTCAATATATGTATATATGCACATAGATACGTGTGTATATGTATATCCAGAATCCAGCATATTTATCTTGATTCTTGTTACCCTCTCAGCTCTTTGATGTATCTTCTGACTTTCATACAATATGTATATATTATTTTGTAATTATATGAAAATGTTAAATTTTTGCATGTGAGAATTTCATAAGCTACTTTCAATATCATAGCAAAGTGAAATTGTCCATTAAGAAATATTCTTTTCAAGAATTCAGTACATTTTGAGGAGCACTGAGTTTGCCCAAAGCGCAAAACCTATATCTGATTTCCAAGAAGCAATTTCACAGACTGCTGATGCCCTTTTCCCTGAGAGGAAGAAAGTTAAAGACGCTTTTATCTCAGGTGAGGCAGATGTGGACCTTAGGCTGGTAGCACACGTCTCACTGATAGCTAACAGTCAGCGTGGCCTGACCTAAGGCGGGGATGTGAAATATTCACCCAGTGTCAAGAGCTCATGTCCTGGCAGGAAACACCCCTGAGAGCAGATCTCTGCGACCCTTGCTTCTTATTTGAATAAATCAGTAGAACCAAATATGTTTTCTCTATGATATGAGTCCAAAAGTGGCCTCCCTGCATGGGAGACTCTTCCTCTATCCCAACTATATTTTTATGTAAAATCATATTGTGATGTTCATTGATATGGATTCATCAATGGGGAGGATGTTGATAAGGGGGGAAGCTATACATTTTGGGGTGCGGGCATATCACAAATCTCTACGCCTTCCTCTCCATTTTGCTGTGAACCTAAAACTGCTCTACAAAAGTCTCTGCAAAAATTCTAGTGACCTGCCATGATCCTACCGTTTATCTAACACTAAGTTACCCACTGCCAGATCAGGGTGCCTTGCACTAGGTTCTGAAGATATAACTGCCAATAAAGATGGTCCCTGTAAATAGCGGACATAAACAAAAAAAGACATTACAAAATCATAAGGGCTTCCCTGGTGGCGCAGTGGTTGAGAGTCCACCTGCCGATGCAGGGGACACGGGTTCGTGCCCCGGTCCAGGAAGATCCCACATGCCGCAGAGCGGCTGGGCCCGTGAGACATGGCCGCTGAGCCTGCACGTCCAGAGCCTGTTCTCCGTAACGGGAGAGGCCACAACAGTGAGAGGCCCACGTACCTCAAAAAAAAAAAAAATCATAAGGATAATTAATTATATATGAGATTCTGTCTTCAAATAACCCTGTAAGGTAAATATTGTTACCTGCATATTACAGATGAGCCTTACAGAAGTTGAGGGACTTGCCTGCAATCGCAAAGCTAATTAGTGGCCAAGATAGGGTTTCAGTACAAATCTGATCACAGAGCCCGAGCTCCTAGACACTACACAGCATCAGATTGTGTAGAAGTCTGTTTGCTCATTCAGCGTACAGTTATAGACACGACTGCCAGAGCTTAGGTAGGGATCTTGATAATAGTTTAACTCAGAAAAATAGGAAGGGAGAGAAAAACAGGCAGGACAAGTGATTAGGTCTGGCCCAATGCCTGTATTTGCAAATAAGGTTTTATCAGAACACATCCATGTCCATTTATCTATGTTTGCACTTGTGACAGCAAAGCAACCAGAGACCACGTGACCCAAAAAGCTGGAAATATTTACTATCGGGCCCGTTACAGAAAAGATTAGAGGCAGAAGCAAGAACTTGACTGAAGACAGGCACAGGCCTATGTCCTGAATAAACACACGGCATTATGGAATCAAATAGGTCCATCGCCTGCGCGTGAGCTCCAGGGGTTCTGCGTGGCGTCGAGGAGGGGCGGAGATCCAGTCCCTGCCAGGGTCTGCCCTACCACTCGCTGCTGTGACCTCAGCACCAAAAGCTTGTGCGAGAGGAAGGGAAAGCGATTTCTGAGCTAATACCACGTGATAAGTTTACGGGCGTGAAATGAATCAGTTCTGTGCAGGGGGCATCAGAATGGGAAGTGGGAGGTCAGAAACACTCCATGGAAAAGAGTGACCGAGCCTGGGAGAATGAGTACGGTTTTATAAGGAGCTGTTTTGGGTCACTTTGCCGCAGTTACCCCACTTGAATTTCTTGTACACACAACCCTGTAATTCAGGGGTTTCTTACCGCTCTGAATCTGTGAATGCAGGTGAATCGATGTCAGGGTGAAAGCTGTGAGATAAACCTTTCAAAACTAGAAAGCCTTATGTGTGTCTTTCCATATTGCTTCAGTCTTTATATAAAGTGCTTGTTATATATGGCCTCATTATATGAAGCTTCAGAGTGTGTGTGTGTGTGTGTGTGCGCGCGCATATACGTACATATATAAAATCATCCCAACCTCAGCATTTTTTTTTTTAAGGTATACAATCCGATTTTATTTTCCCCACCAGGGTATCCATGTATTAAGGGATTACCAGCTTACAGCAGACTAAAGTGTTTTTGCAAGGGTCACAGAGTGGGGAGAGGTAACCCTGGAAATGGTTTTTATTTTTTATTTTTATTTATTTTTTTTAAACATCTTTATTGGAGTATAATTTCTTTACAATGATGTGTTCGTTTCTGCTTTATAACAAAGTGAATCAGCTATACATATACATATATCCCCATATCTCCTCTCTCTTGCATCTCCCTCTCACCCTCCCTATCTCACCCCTGTAGGTGGTCACAGAGCACCGAGATGATCTCCCTGTGCTATGCCACTGCTTCCCACTAGCTATCTATTTTACATTTGGTAGTATATATATGTCCATGCCACTCTCTCACTTTGTCCCAGCTTACCAATCATCCCAACCTCAGCATTTTTGCAAAATGTCATAGGCATTGATAATATCAGTGTTAGTACTAAATGTAGACCCTCGTAACAGTCAAGCTGCCCCTCCTGGTCTCCTTCCTGCCTTGGTGCCCTGACACAGGCCGCATCCACTGCTACCTTGTAGCCTCCGTGCCCTGCTCTCTTTCCTCTCTTTCCAACCAAATCTTTATAGAAAACGATTCCAATAAGCTGGTGACTTAGAAGCCACAGTAGCAGATGAGTTTTCACACACACATGTACAGAAATAGTTTTCATATTTCCTTGGGAAAATACTTACTGGATATATTTTTCAAAGAACTTAAAGAACTTCCACAGTCATCTCATCATAACATTCCGGGGAAGACTATCATGGCAGCCCACCCACTTCCATTTCACAGATGAAGAACCAGACAGAGGGAGGTTACAACGATGGCCCAAAACTGTGCCTGATACCAGAAACTGGACATGGAACACTTATTTCCCAAATCTTAGATTTTTCCTTTTTCTCTCTGTCATCTAACCTTAACTTTCAAGGTTGCTAAATACATAGATAAGAAAAACAACATTTTGTTCTTAAATGTATGTTCTATTTTACAGACAAATGTTGTCAAACATATTTGGCATTTTTTGTGTTTAATACAAGAAGCTATTAGAATTAGTAAAAGCTTAGTGCTGAGTATTTTCCCTATTCTAAACTTTTATATTGATGTAAAGGACCAATAAGTCGATTTTGTTAACTTCAGAAAACCCATTGCCTTGATTGTTCATGAAACTATGGTAGTTCTTTGAAAATACTTATTGTGGTCTTACTTAACACATTTTTATGACAAGCAATCAAATATTTCTCAGAATTTGGCCCATCTCAAATCAATGAGTCATGTGCTTATCTTAGGTGCTGTCACCTCCATGTGGGGCTTCAGGGTAACTGATGAATATAGGTTCGTACAGGCAGACTTGATCCGGAAAAGGTTTAGAGGTGACACCAGATTGCTGAATACCTTGGTTGTGTCAGAAAAATTTTTCCATCAAGGTCAGAATTACAACTAGATTGACACAAGCCTGTGGGACAGGTTACCCTGTCATTCTTTAGCTGTAATGAAGGCTGGTCTGGGAATAGTTTCTATATCATGCAGTATATTGGTTTGCTAGGGCTGCCATAACAAAGTACTGCAAACTGAGTAGCTTACAGAGCAGAAATGTATAGTCTCACAGTTCTGGAGGCTAGAAGTCCAAGATCAAGGTGTTGGAAGTGTTGGTTCCTTCTAAGGGCAGTGAGGAAAGATCTGTTCCAGGCCTCTCTCCTAGCTTTTGGTGGTTTTCTGGCATGTTTGGTGTTCTTTGGTTTTTGCTGAATCACCCCAATATTTCTTTTATTTCCACATGGCATTCTCCCTGTGTGTGTATATCTGTGTCTAAATTTTCCCTTTTTATTGATATAAGGATACCAGTAAAATTGGACTGGGGGGGCTTCCCTGGTGGCGCAGTGGTTGAGAGTCCGCCTGCCGATGCAGGATACACGGGTTCGTGCTCCGGTCCGGGAAGATCCCACATTCCACGGAGTGGCTAGGCCCTTGAGCCATGGCTGCTGAGCCTGTGCGTCCAGAGCCTGTGCTCCGCAACGGGAGAAGCCACAACAGTGAGAGGCCCACGTACCAGTAAAAAAATAAAATAAAATAAATTGGACTGGGGTATTCTACCCTACTCCAGCATGATCTCATTTTAATTTATTACCACTGCCATGACCCTACTCCAGAAAAGGTAATAGGGGTTTAGGGCTTCAGCATATGAATTTTTGAGGGACACAATTCAGCCTATAATCTCTGGGAATAGAACTCATGTTCCAAACAAAATGCCCAATGGATGGGACTTAGGTGCTGGCTGTGTTTTTTTCTACTCTTACAAAGGCGGCTGGGATCTTTGGTTCATTACCATGGGGTCAATTAGAGTCACACACACACACACACACACACAATAAAGGCCACAGAGTCCCTATGGTGAGAAGTGTGTGGCCCTGGCCAGTGTAAGTAGGTGAAATAACATGTAGCCATCTTGGCAGACAATATCATCACTATTGGAATCACCCAAATGCACAACCCCTTGAAGTGACTCAAACTACTTTTATTACCAGGTAGAGCAATGTTACTACTGCTTAGGGAGTAGTAGAATTCCCTTAAATTTAGAAGCTATTTAGAATCCCCTGGAGCCATGTGCTTTTTGACAATGATGAATGGAGATTGTTATCATTCTCTCATCTCAGTGTCCAGTGAGGCCAAGAATGTGGTAAATAAAAATTTCACATATTCTCTTTCGAATTATATAGACTTAAATGTACAGATCTGTGTTAGTTTTCTAATGCTGCATAACAAATTATCACATAGTTAGCATATTAAAACAGTACTCATTTATTATCTCACAGATCTGTAGGCCAAAAGTCCAGCAGAGCGTGGCTGGATTCTCTGCCCAGGGTCTCACCAGGCTGGAACCAATGTACCAGGCAGGGCTGCAGTTCTCACCTGGGGCTCAGTATCCTAACCCAAGCTCACTAGTGGTTGGCAGAATTCCTCTCTGGCCTCCTCCTCCTTCAAGCCAGCAACAAAATATGGAGTCAACACACTTTGAATTCCTCTGGCTTTTTCTCTTCTATTTCCTCTCCAGCTTTCAAAGGGCTCGTGTTTCACAATGGGTGCACTCAGAAAATCCAAGATAATCTCGCTATTTTAAAGTCAACTGATTAGTAACCTTAGTTACCACTGCAGAGTCCCTGTCCAGACAACTATTTGATGGGATAACTAGGGAATGGGAATCAGAGGAGACAGCTTTAGAATTTTTCCTCCCACAAGGTCTAAAAGACTCAAGCTAAAGGCATTAATGTGTGGCTAATTGATATTCCAACTTGTCCTTTTAAGCAACTATGGAGAGAGGGTGAAACATAAAAAGAGAGAGAGAGAGAGGAAAGTAAACTAACAAACAAATAAAACGGCTAACCATATTGAATTTTTTGCCTTGATTCTGGTTTTAAAAATAAAACCCTGAGTGATAGACTGAAAGCAAGTTGGGAAGAAAGTTTAGGTCTGGAAACTCTTAACTCTACATATAGTTGTGGTATTGGGGTAGGTAATTTAATCTCTGAGACTCAGTTTTCCCTTCAGATAAAAGTGAACAATATTAATACTTTATAGGATTGTTATGAGAATCAAAAGGGATAATTTCCAGAAAGTATTTTTTAATTGCAAAGCCAGAAGCAAATGTGAGCTGTTGATATTATCGCAGAAAGTTTAAGCCTACTTCAGAGAGAATCAGAGTACCCAGCCCCTCCTTCCCTCAACTGAATAATTGCCCTGGAGGATAAGTGAATTCTGACAGAAAAGAAACCAAACTTTAGTTGAAATGTGTCCAGCATTCATGCCAGGGGATATTCCTGTGAGTGCATGAGTGGGTGAGCACATGTTTCGGGGCGATACACCATGTTAAAACTGTACTCTTCTAATTCAGTAAGCAAGATAATAAGGGTAGGAAACATTCTGATGGAAGAAATTTAACAAAAAAGCCTTAAAGAAAAATGCGAAAGCCTCTCCTAGAACCAAGCAAGGAGGGGTGAAGCCCTAACAAAGGAAAGAAGAGCAAAGAATTTTCAGCACTCAAGCAGCCATCTCCTGTCCTCATCTGCTCAGACCTCTGCAGACCTGTCTGAATGGTTTGCGTCAACTTCGTTTGCTAAGAAACAAACAGAAGTCATCATACAAATGAACGTCTAGGTGACTGTTGCCCTCCTATTACACCTCCGGTGACCTACCTCATGCCACATTATCACTAACACTTATTTCTACCCTAAACAATTGCATCCTAAAAATTCTCTTATTTATGCACTTAACTAGCTCTGATATAACATGCATTATGAACAAGGCTCTGTTCTAAATTCTTTATTAATATTGACTCCTAATGATAACTCATTTTGATAACAACCCTATAAATTTGAAAATATTATTATCCCTATTTATAGAAAAACAAAATATAGTTATTTATTTCAAATTTTTTTCTTCATACAAAAAGGAGAGCATTTTCCCCCAAATAGTTTTCTCTTTTCTATCACTTCTACAGTTTATATCAAGAAAGAATTTGAAATGCAGTTGCTTAAGGATTTATCCTAGTAAAAATGACAAAACAAAGTCAGACTGATTTCAGTAAAATCTGTGAAGCAAACAGGTTAGACCCATACAAGATACACCGTGATTAGAGGTGGTATTGTGATTTTCTAAATAGTGTCAGTTTTAGCGAAGGTAAGTTTCCTCCCCACACAATAAAATGTGCTAAGCTGTCTTTTTTTGATTTAATATGTCTCTTGAACAGTACAGCTCTTTCTATATTTTAAAAGCACATGCAGTTCAAGTGCTTTGATTTTATTCTTCCTTCTTTCTGATAAACATGATGGAAATCTGCCATTTCCATCATGGCAGAAAGACACGCTCTTGGTATATTTTCTCATATTTTATTTTTCCAGCAAAATTTTCTAAAATTTCTCTCCACTTATTGTGCTATTTCAAGATTAGGGAAAAAAAGAAAAAAATCCAAAGTGACCCATTGCTCTGCCTTACTCTCCCCTTAGACACACAATTGACTTGAGTGTGATGCTGTTTAGTAAATATGCCTGGTGTCAGCTGAGGCTGCATAACAAATACCATAAACTGAATGGCTTATCGACAACCGACATTCATTTCTCACTATTCTGGCTGCTGGAAATCCCAGGTCAGGGTGCCCCACGGTTAGGTTCTGGTGAGGACCCTCTTGTGAGCTGCAGATGATTGACTTCTCATTGTGTCCGCAGAAGCAAACCCATCTAATACTAATTGCCTCCAAAGACTCCACCTCTTTATACCATTAATTGTGGGGGGTAGGTTTTCAGCTATGAATCTTGGAGGGGACACAAGCATTCAGTGCATGATGATGGGTTTATTCTGAAAGCTCACAGGTGCAGGTAACAGAGAGAGCAAATGGGCAGGAGCAGGGCTGATACTCCTCATTTAAACGGAAAGGTAGTTTTGAGAAGAGTTTTGGTAAATTTAAAATTTATTTTGAAATTTTATATTTCAAGTTCCAGATTTGTGTCAATTACTTGAAATCCATATAACATCATTATCAACCTTAACCAGTGGGTAAAAATGTATTGTATGTAAGGGCACATGACATTTGAGATCAAATCTCCTTCTTTGAAAAGTTAATGTACCTGGCACTAAAATTAGATAAATTTTCTTTAAGAGTTCAGGGGAAAGAGTATTTATTAAGAGCCAAGTTGCTAGGGCTTCCCTGGTGGCACAGTGGTTGAGAGTCTGCCTGCCGATGCAGGGGACACGGGTTCGTGCCCAGGTCCGGGAAGATCCCACATGCTGCGGAGCGGCTGGGCCCGTGAGCCATGGCCGCTGGGCCTGCATGTCCGGAGCCTGTGCTCCACAATGGGAGAGGCCACAGCAGTGAGAGGCACACGTACCGGAAAAAAAGAAAAAAAAAAAAGCCAAGCTGTCAAAAAATATGAACTTCTTATGACTATTTTATTGCCTCTCACACAAATGTATTTGAGGTTGTTCTTATGACAATAGTTAACAAGCAACCACCACACAGTTGGCATTAAGTGCTGCAGCCTCCAGGCCAGCCTGAAAACTGTGTGTGACAGGGTCCCACATAAAGATAGCCCTTGATGCCAAATTTGAGAATTCATTCACTGAGCCCATTCTGACCCAGGCTCCAAGCTTTCCAATAACATACGCAGAGTATTTTATAAATGTGAATCACCTTCTGAGTGTCAGGTGATACAACTACAGAAATAATAATAACAGCTAATGTTTATTTCATGCTTACTATGTTCCAGACACTCTTATAAGCACTTTACAACTATTAATCCTTATCTTTGTTTTAAAAATGAGCAAACTGAATCCTGAGAGGTTAAGCTGCCCAGGGTCACAAAGCTAGTACGTGGGAATCAGCATTGGAATCCTGGCAGTCTGTTCACAAGTCCATATTCCTAAGCACACAATTCTGAATCAAAATTCTATCTCTTATAATGAAGAGGCAATGACACCTCTACCCCTTAAAAGTTACACCTAAACATCCTGCATACTATCTAGAACAATCCTTAATGAAAAAACTCACTCCTGAATATTTATGTGTTAGTTATATATTGCTGTTTAACAAACTACCTCAAAATCTGCCACCTTAAAACACCAAGAATGTATTATCACACGGTTTCTGAGGGTCAGGAATATGAGAGAGGCTCAGCTGGGAGTTCTGGCTCAGGGTCTCCATGTGTCCTCAAGCAGTCATCTGAGCATTCCACCAGGGCTGAGGACCTGCTTCACGATGGTTCACTCATATGGCTGTTGGCCTCCGTTTCTTACCTCATATGTCTTCGTGAGTCTACCTGAGTGTCCTCATGACACTAAAGATGGCTTCCCCCAGAGAAAGTGATCCAAAAAGAGAGAAGAAGGCAGAGGCCATGAATCTTGTAACCTAGCCACGGAGGTCATGTTCCTTTACTTCTTTTTTAGCCCATCATTAGACCTAAATCTCTAAGCCCAACACAAACTCAAAAGGAGGAGAATCAGGCTCCCCCTTTGAAGGGAACATCGAGGAATTTTGCACATATTTTAAACCCACCACTTATATCTATCTCATTGCAAATATTCTGAATGATTCTGGCTCTGGGTCATGTTTTCTTCCTGCTATCTTGACTTTATTGCAATGTGCCCACAAATGCTGAGCTAATCAGCACTGGATGCTCCCCTCAACCTGGCCCAGGTCACCATTCATACCTTTTGGGAAGGTCTCCATCTGAAGAAACATGACAGCAAGCCCTTCCCTACAGCCATGTGATTCCCTGAATATCCTGTTCCTATTGCCTTGACCAAGTTGACAAATAAGCAAAACTTGTTTCAGACCCCAATCGCCAGAAATTCTCCCTGGATCACAGGGTCCTCCTCCTACCTGCCCTGGTCCAGAATCCTCCACTCAGGTATGCCAGGTAGTCAGCTTGACTTTCCACCTGCTCATCCTCTAGCACCATCTCCTCAAAGCCTCACTCTCAGCTGGCACTGAAGCGTAGACCCTCTCAATATGATCCAGAGTTTCTCAACCTTGGCACTATTAACATTTGATCCTGAGTAACGTTCGTGTGTGTGTGTGTGGAGGGCCATCGTGTGTACTGTAGGATGTTTAGCTGCATCTCTGACCTCTACCCATGAGCAGCAAGCCCCAGATGTGACAAAAGTGTCTCCAGACATTGACAACTCTTCCCTAGGAGAAAAAAGTGCCCTTGATTGAGAAACACTGATCCTAGCTATTATGACTGAAATTGACTGAGTAAAATATGTGAGCTTTATCAGATAAAATATGTACAGAGTGTTGACCTAAAACAAATATACTGCCAGATATTTCTCTAGCAAAACTGGTTTTATTCAGGATCAGTAGAGAATTGCAGTTTGGGGTCTGCAACCATGGCGAGTGACCGTCCAAGTCCCCAGCAAAAATAGAGAAGTCTTTCACAGAGGGGAAAGGAAGCTGGGAGGGCTGGAGTAAACAAAGCTTTCATTAGCTGAGTCCTTGCCAGGAAAGAAAAGGAGTCTTTCTTCTCCCCACTGGGCTCTGCCATCATCAGAGGGTGTGAGAGCGCCCCCTGCTGGCCTCCTGACTCTAGTTAATTTTTTACAAGAGATATCCCATTCTTCACTTGTAAGAAGTAACCAATGAACTTCAAAGCTTTTGCACAGCAAAGGAAACCATAAACAGGACCAAAAGACAACCCTCAGAATGGGAGAAAATATTTGCAAATGAAGCAACTGACAAAGGATTAATCTCCAAAATTTACAAGCAGCTCATGCAGCTCAATATCAAAAAAGCAAACAGCCCAATCCAAAAATGGGCAGAAGACCTAAATAGACATTTCTCCAAAGAAGACATACAGACTGCCAACAAACACATGAACGAATGCTCAACATCATTAATCATTAGAGAAATGCAAATCAAAACTACAATGAGATATCATCTCACACCGGTCAGAATGGTCATCATCAAAAAAATCTAGAAACAATAAATGCTGGAGAGGGTGTGGAGAAAAGGGAACACTCTCCCACTGCTGGTGGGAATGTAAATTGGTAGAGCCACTATGGAGAACAGTATGGAAGTTCCTTAAAAAACTACAAATAGAACTACCATATGACCCAGCAATCCCACTACTGGGCATATACCCTGAGAAAACCATAATTCAAAAAGAGTCATGTACCAAAATGTTCATTGCAGCTCTATTTACAATAGCCAGGAGATAGAAACAACCTAAGTGTCCATCATCGGATGAATGGATAAAGAAGATATGGCACATATATACAATGGAATATTACTCAGCCATAAAAAGAAATGAAATTGAGTTATTTGTAATGAGGTGGATGGACCTAGAGTCTGTCATACAGAGCGAAGTAAGTCAGAAAGAGAAAGACAAATACCATATGCTAACACATATATATGGAATTTAAGAAAAAAAATGTCATGAAGAACTTAGGGGTAAGACAGGAATAAAGACAGAGACCTACTAGAGAATGGACTTGAGGATATGGGGAGGGAGAAGGGTAAGCTGTGACAAAGTGAGAGAGTGGCATGGACATATATACACTACCAAACATAAAATAGATAGCTAGTGGGAAGCAGCCCCATAGCAACAGGGAGATCAGCTCGGTGCTTTGTGACCACGTAGAAGGGTGGGATAGGGAGGGTGGGAGGGAGGGAGATGCAAGAGGGAAGAGATATGGGAGCATATGTATATGTATAACTGATTCACTTTGTTATAAAGCAGAAACACACCATTGTAAAGCAATTATACTCCAGTAAAGGTGTAAAAAAAAAAAGAAGAAGAAGAAGTAACCAATGAAATTTGGAGTTAAGCAAGAAAGATTTCAATACAAATTTGGTTTAGGTGGTTGTCTCTTCAGCTGCTACTTGGCCTTCCTTCTACTAGCTGGTTTCTGGAAGAGAGGAGGATCTCTACACAGAGGTTATGTTATGTTTCCTCAAGGTTACAAATACTTAAGAAATCTAGAACAAGATGGAGGAAAAGTAGAATAACGATAGTAGAAAAAGCAAACTTGTTTTTCCATGATAAAATTATTTTAGGATATCTACTGAATGTTCATCCTTCTGTTTAAGGGAACTTTTACTGCATGGTAACCCTGTACAAGTCGGTTGGCTAAACATTTTGCTCAAAATATGAACTCATTTAATTCATTTAACAATACATGCAGTACACATTATCATCCTCCTTGTGACACACGAAGAAGCTGAGGCAGAGATATCATCTTGCTTAATAGCTAGTTTTTAAAAATGCTTTAAAGATCTCTCTTCTGCTCTCTCTTCCCTCCGGGCTTTGTTTTTGTTCACTAGCACTTTTCACTTTTCTCTACAGTGATTCATGCTAAGCACTGAAAACTTAAAAAAGAAAAAAAAGAGAATCACAGAAGCTCATGGGTACACCTAGCTCTCCATTATCTGAAGGGAAACAATAGAACCTAGAATCAGTATGAAAAGGAAAGTAACCCGACCAGAGATGCCAGCACAAGAGTGAACAGGGAAGTGACTTTGCCTTCAAGGGGATGGGGGGACTGATGAGCAAGCCTGGGAGGAGACCAAGATGGGACGGTGAAGACAAGGTAAAGAGAAGCACTTCTGCCAAAGGAAGAGATCAGATATACTTAAAACACAACCTGGATCTTAGTAGAAACTCGACCCATTGCCTTGGACAGAAAGGGGAACTTATCTAAGAAAACTGCTCTTGGCATTAGAATGTTCCTAAGAAAATGTAATGCATTGGATGACTCCATAAACAATTGAGTGTCTACTTTTTGGGTCCAGTCATGCCCTGTGTCCTCACTTGCCCTTCTCAAAGGCCTTCAGCAGAGCTCTACTACCTCCTTAGCCCGGTAATAAAGGTCTTCTATAATCTGACCCCATCCTACTTCCTCAGCCCAATCTTTGCTCAGGATGCACAAAGTTGAGACACTTCCATTTTCCATGAAGTGCCTTCTCCACCTCTAAATGCCTAGTTTCCTCTGCTTAAAATGCCCTTTTCCCAGGATCTGCTCTGTTAAAATTTTAACACCCTTCAAGGTCTCCTCCTCCACAACTCAATCTCTAGTTAACTCCGGTTGGAAGTGCCCTCTGGTTCTGACAACTACAGTGATCACCGTATACCTCTTTGAGGAACTTTTGGGATTTCCCCTGTATTATAAGGAGCTGTGTGCCTGTTTATCCAGGCACTAAACAGTAAACCTCTGAAGGGGACGAACAAGTTTTATTAATTTTAGTCTACAAACTTTGAAAATCATATATACTCAATAAATGTTTGTTGAATTAAATTGAAATTTGAGGGTTTGACACCTTCATTTTAAAGATTAAGCAAAACCTAAGTCAGCAGAAAAATTTCCACTTTCTGAAATGCTGCCAAGTGCCTTAATAACCTTGGCATTTGTAGAACATTTTTCATTTCTGAAGTGCTTTATAAAAAATCTCTACTTAACCCTTCAGTGGTCCCGGCCTTGGTGTATCACGTAATAGGTTGACGATTTCATACCCCTTGGGATAATGCTGGGAAGACGTTCCACGGAGGGTGAATTTAGGTGATTTCCAGAGCACAGGGAAGCAAGAAGCCAGCAGGTTCCACATGAAATACCTGTCAGTCACCACACAGGTGCCAAAGGTGGTGGCAATAAGCACAATGAAAGGCAAAGCTTCCTCTTCTGTTTCCCTTTCTTCCTTCTTACTATAGATGACATCATCTTCCTATGTCTAAGTGCTCATTTTTATAAATTCTAGAAAATAATTCAAGTTCTCTTTAGTCTAACAATCTATTGTTGTACAAAGTCAATGGGCCAAATCCGAAAATATAAATGAGTGTGTATCGTTGTGTTAGAGAAAGAGAGGAAAAGAATTATTCATTCAATGAAGAGCATGATATCACAGCTGTCAGCCAATTTTAAGTCAAACTTTATGTAAACATTTAGATGTTTGAAACAAATATTTTAGAAAACAAATTATTCCTTTTAACACAGTGAATTACCATGCTTGTTCTCTCCACAATAACCATTAATTCACAAAAAATTAGATTCTACATAATTTTCAGGAGCGTATCTACTAACTAAATTAGAGCACAATAAGTAAATCAGTAGTGAAAATTAGAAACACCTTACATATCCAACAATATAAAATTGTTTATTAAACGTAACAATAAAGTATGCTTTGTTCTTACACTAGAACATTATGTAGCCATTAAAAATTGCATTATAAAAATTAGTGTGTTGTGAAAGAATATTCACAGCATATTATTAAGCAAAAAAATGAACACTTGTGAATTCTTATAAATAATTCATTTGATTATGATTATGAATCCTAATATTTTTGAGGTTGTTTTTAATGACAATATTTTATAGGTAACCACCACTATGATCCTAAGACAATTGGGCTTAATGCTTGATTTCAGAAGTGATTCATTGGGCCATTACCAACTAGGTCCCTGATAACGTACAAAAGGTTGTTTGTCAACCTAAATCAGGAAGTTAAACAGAAGAAAAAAAGAGGAATAAAGAAAGAAGTACAGGAGGAAGGAAGGGAAGAAGGAAGGGAAGAAGAAAAAGAGAAAGTTAAAATTCAAAAATGTAGAAGGGAGGACTTGAGAAAGAAAAAAAGCAGAAATAAATAAAACATAAAACAAAAAATTAGGAATTTTTAAAAGCCAAAAATTGATTTTTGGAAAAGCTAATCAAATCAATAAATCTCTGGAAAAATTGATCAAGATGAAAATGAGAGAAGACATAAATTGCCAATTTTAAGAAGTAAACAAAGGACTTCACTAGAGATCTTACAGATATTGAAAAGATAATAGTATTGAATGAGCAAAATCCTTTAAAAATCCAATTTGCCAAAACTGGCACGATAAAAATCAAAATCTAAATGCTCCTACAGCTATAGTCTACTACACTCTACAATTTAAAAGCTTTTCACAAAGAAATCACCAGAACCAGATGACTTCATTAGTGAATTCTTACAAATATTTAACACCAAGCTTTTGCAAACTTTTCCAGAGATTTATAGAAAAGTGTACACTTTGTAAGTATTTTGTGAGGTTGGCATAGCCTTGATATCAATACTTGGCAAGAATATTACAGGAAAGGAACATTGCAGTGAGATTTCTCCTACAACACAGATGTGAAACACCTACAAAAGTTAGTAAATCAACTCTGTAAAATATAACTATTGTGATCAAGTTGGATTTAATCCATGAATGTAATTTTTTAAATATAAAATCAATTAATGTAATTAACCATATTAACAAAATAAGGAGAAAAAACAACAAAAAAGCATTTGATAAAAATGTAAAACTCATTATAAATATAGATACACAAATATATATATATATATAATTTTATTAAATTAGGAATGAAAAGGAAACTTCTTGTTACTTATTACTTATCATTGATTAGTATAATGTAATCAATGATATTACCTTAAAAAAGACTACACAGCAAATGTCTTACTTAAAGTTGAAAGAGTGTAACTTTTACCCTCTGACATAGAGAATAAATAAGACAGCCTGCTATCATGACTTTATTCAACAACGTAAGAGAAGTCCTCATTACTTCAAAAAGAAAAACAAAGAAAAGTTACAAGGACTGGAAAGGAAGAAACATGACCATCATTATTCATAGATAATAAGATTATGTACATGGAAAAATCTAAAGGATCTATGAAAAACTATTAGACTTAAGTTAAATTAACAAGGTATCTAGCTAAAGGACAATATACAAATTAATTGTTATTCCATGTACTAGACAAAAACAAATAGAAAATGAACTTTAAAAATAATTTTAATAAGTCAAAAATATCATCTACCTGGGAATTAATTTACTGAGAGAGATGTAAAACCACTAGAGAAAAAACTAAAAACAAATTTAAGAAGGCCAAAATAAATGGAGGGATATACCATATTCATGGATAGGAAGAGTCAATATTTTTAAGATATTAATTTTTCTCAATTTTCTCTAAGATTCAATGCAATCCCATTCAAAATTTCAGCAGACATTTTTGTGAAAATTGTTGAACTGATTCTAAATTTTTTACAGAAATTGAAAGGAGCAAGGATAGAGAGGACCATCTTGATGAATAAAAGACTTCTACTACTAAATATTAAGACATTACACTACCAAATATCAAGACTTATTGTAAAGATTTAGTAATTATACACTGTGATGTTGATACAAGGATAAACAAATAGACCATTGGAACAAAATTAAGAGTCTAGAAAGAGTCTAAATAAATCATCACCTAATTTTCAATAAAGGTGCCAATGCAATGCAGTAGGGAAAGGAAGGACTTTTCAGCAAGTGGTGCTAAATCGGTTGGAAATCCACATGGGGGAAAAAATGAATCTTAGTTCCACCTCTACCACACATAAAAATCAATCTCAGGTGGATCATAGATCAAAATGTGAATGATAAAACAACAAAGTTGTTAGATGAGAACATAGAAAAATGGCTTCACAAGCTTGGAAAAACAAAGATTTCTTAAGCGAGAAGGAAAAAGTAATACCCAAAAAGGGTAAAAATTCAGACTTCATTAAAAAGCATCTCAATTCATCAAAAGACATCATTAAGAGTGTAAAAAATCAAACCAAAACTCCAACATAAGGCTTGGAAGTCATCTTCTCCACCCTTAAACAAGAAAAACATAAACAAACTGAATATAAACAAATTTGCTTAATCCATCAGAGGAATGGGATTGCACGGCAAACAGTGACTTCAAAATGTGAAGAATGTGTGTGATGAATTGGGATGAATACATACACTAATATGTATAAAATGGATAACTAATAAGAACCTGCTGTATAAAAATAAAATAAAATAAAATTCAAAAAAACCCATAATGTGAAGAAACAGGCACATGCTGAACGATATAGCGACTGAGATCAGCTTACCCTGAGCAGAAGTCACTGGAGCCATAAACTTGTAGCAACACTTAAATGGTGATTTTAGCAAATTGACGGAATGTAGAGTGTGACAAAGCAATCTAACTGTATTACACATTTATGAAACAACCTCACTGAAGGAGGTGGGTGTTTTAAACTAAATAACTTTGCAAATGAGTTTCATCTTTATAAAACTAAAGGCAAAAGAAACTGTACTCTACATAAAGTCGAGCCATGGATGAACAATTCTGATACCACTAACCATGTGTACCAGAATTGAATAATTAAATGGATGGATGGTGGGAGGTGGGATCCAGGTTTCTTACTGTTGGAGTCAGAGGTTATTGAGAAGCAAGTGGAAGAGGCTGGAATGATCCATGTGGTGATGGATTAGACACTGTGTATAAATTCATTTAGCTGAGCATGAACTCATCAGTAATGAACTCATTTAGCTAATGCAGATATCAATGTTTACACACAGAAACATTTATAAATGTGTGCATATACACAGGTTAGTATGCACATATACAGCCTTGCTCTATCAGCTGAAAGGGCGTAGAAGCAGAGACTCTCCACTAGCAATGATCCCACCTAGCGCCCTTCCTCTAATAAAAGGAATCAGGGATCCTTGAAGAAATGGCTGATTCTAGAACTAGAACAGAAAATACATAAGATGACACCTGAGCATCTCTGTAGAGCCAGAAAATAAGGATGTGCTCCCCAAAAATAGCCCACAATATTGGGGGTATATCAAAGGGACACAGGAGCCAATTGAAAGAGCTCCCAATGGCCAGAGTTGGAAGAATTTGAGCAACAAAGTAAAATGGCATTAGATTATAACCCAAAATATAAAACAAATATCTTTGAGTTCATATTGATATAAATGAAGTAAGTTAATAAACAGAGAAGAGACAAATCTACCGTGCAAAAGATTTCTAGATAATTTCTGTAGATACTCTGCTCTCAAGGATGGGGAGCATAGCAACTTAACTTCCCAATCCTGAAGGGTGGACTGCACACAGTGACTTCCCCCCAAAAGGAGAAAACCCTTAACTGAGGAGGAACCTAGAGAACACCAACTCAGCCAGCTGATCAGGTTATCACCACCAGCAATAAGTCATGCTTGTAGTATGCATTCTTGATATGATGTGATGAAAAGGCCACTTTACCTCTGTGATCTTCCTCCGCAAAGCCCACGATGCCAGTTTAATCTGTGAATCCCAAACTCCTAATTTATCCCTCCCCACCCTTCCCCTTTGGTAAACATAAGATTGTTTTCCATGTCTGTGAATCCGATTCTGTTTTGTAAGTTGACTGTATCTTCTTCTATGTATACCCTTAAGTACAAAATGCAAAAAAAGAAAAACATCGGACACATTCCAGTAGAGGGGTATTATACAATATATCTGACCAGTACTCTTCAGGACTCTCAAGGTCATGAAAAACAAGGAAAAGTCTACTAAACTGTCACAACCAAGAGGAACCTAAGGAGACGTGACAACTAAATGTAATGTGATAACCCAGATGGGATCCTGGAACAGAAAAAGGACGTTAGTAAAAAACTAAGTAAATCTGAATAAAATATGAAATTTAGTTAATATTTATGTATCAATATTGGTTCATTAATTTTAACAAATGAAAAATACTAATGTAGGATTTAATAATAGAGGGAACTGGGTATGGGATATACAGGAATTCTATGTACTATCTTTGCAATTTTTCTATCACTCTAAAACTGTTCTAAAATAAAATTCACTTTTAAAGTAATATGCACCACAGAATGGGACAAATATTTTTAATACTTATATTCAGGAAAGGACTTACATATAGAAAACATAAAGAACAAACTTGTATACAGAATATATAAAGAAAAAGGCAAATTGATTAGGAAAAATAAAAATGGTCCAGTGAATTGAGTAGGTATTTCACAAAATAGAATACGCAAATTGCCAGTAAGTATATAAAAATGTGCTCAGCATCATTAGTCATCAAGAGAAGGTAAATTAAGACTATAATAAGAAAACACCTCACACACATCTGCATGGTTATAATTTTAAAAACTAACAGCACTAAGTGTTGGTGGGACGTGTACCAAAGAAATTGTAATCACAGCTGCTGGGGAGGTTACTGGCGCAGCTACTTTGGAAAATTAATTGCTGTCTATTAAAGCTGAATATAGTTATTCTGTAGCACCAAACTAGAAACAACCCAAATGCCATCAATAAATAGAATGAATAAATAAATGTTGGTATGTTCACATAATGGGATGTTATACAACGAAAGAGGGTATTTTATTGCTGTATAAGCATATGGATGAATATCACAGAAATGAACAAAATGAGCCAGACACAGAAGACTAAGATATTATTTATATAAAGTTCAAAAAATAGGCACACAGAATCTGGGGTGATAGAAGTCAAATGAGTGTCACCTTAGGGGGAGAATGACTGAAGGGGGCTTGAGACAGGTTTCTGGCATAATGGCAGTTTTCTGTCTTGGTTTGGGCAGTGAATATATGTGCACGTTCACTCTGAAGAAGTTAATGGAGCCCTTACATTACATTTGTGTGCTTTACTGCATGCATATCATACTTCAACAAGATAAGTTACAGAAACAACTACACTGAGACATCATATCTCACCCACCAGGTTGTTAGAAATTCAAAAGATGCACAATGTACTCTGATGGTGAGGCTGTGAAGGAAGGGGACCTCCAGGCAGTGCTCGTGGGAATGCTACATGTCACCACTGCACGGAGGAGACTTTGATGTTGTTATGGGCTGAACTGTAGCCTCTCAAAGTTCACATGCTGGAGCTCCAAGCCCCAGTACCTCAGAACATAACTGTGTTTAGAAATAGAGCCTTCAAATGGATGACTAAGTTAAAATGAGGCCATTAGAGTGCACCCTAATCTAATCCGACCGATGCCCTTAAAAGAAGAGGAAATTTGGACACAGAAATGTAGCTGCACAGAGGAGAGACCGTGTGAGAACACAGCTGGAAGGCAGCCACCTGCAAGCCAAGGAGAGAGGCCTCAGGAGAAACCGAATCTGCAGGCACCTTGATCTTGGAGTTTCAGCCTCCAAACTGTGAGAAAATAAATTTCTATTGTTTAAACCAACCAATCTGTGATAATTTGCTATGGCAAACCTAGCAAACTAACACACTATCTAACAGCATTGTAAGGGTATCCCAAAAGTCTTAGGGCATTTTTAAGCTTTATCAACTTTGGAACAATAAATGCTATAAGCCTACAAAAAATAATTTGAATGTTTATTTATATTCTTATATACTCACATACTGTTGTGAATCTTAAGTAATAATTTTTAGTTACTTTTTAGGCTCTCTCATAGATGATGCAAACATTGATTGAAAAATTAAAATTAGAAAATTATTTTTCCAACTGACAAGGTTAAGTATGTAAATGAAATTTAAATAATTGAGCCATCAAGTGATAAGTTTTGTAAGTTTTTAACATTTATAGTTCTGACATTGTTAAACCTTAAAACACACTGAGCTTGTGGAACACTTTGTGTATGCATCTACCCTTTGATCCAGGGTTCCCACTTCTGTCTGTCCCAAAGTTAGACTGGCCAAAATATGTAAAGATAAATCCACAGGGCTTTATATTTTAGTACTATTTGTCATGGAGGAACCAGGAATAGAAGCTAGACATCTCTGAATTTATCTTGTTTCATATATTTTATTTTGAAGTCTTGCAAATACTTTACATATTTAGAAGTTCAAATTAAATTTAAAACAACAATTCCTAAAAACTGAGAGTAACATAAAAAATACATTGTGTATCCAGTTGATGTTATAACCATACAAAGGCAACTAATTCAAATGACTTTAAAGCATAGAAATTTGACTGTATTTTCTTTTTTTAATTATTTTGAAATTGAAGTATAGTTAATTTTACAACGTTTTGTTGCCAGGTGTACAGCAAAACGATTCAGTTAAATATATATATTCTTTTTCAGATTCTTTTCCATTATAGGTTATTACAAGATACTGAATATACCTCCCTGTGAATATAGTTCCCGGTAGGTCCTTGTGTTTATCTATTTTATATATAGTAGTACGTATCTGTTGATCCCAAACTCCTAATTTATCCCTCCCCTCCTTTCCCCTTTGGTAACCATAAGATTGTTTTCCATGTCTATGAGTCTGTTTCTGTTCTGTAAACTGACTGTATATTCTTGTATATATACCCGTAAGAACAAAATGCAAAAAAAAAAAAACAATTTAACTGTTATAGGAATCATATTATTTATATTTTCAGTGCTAGTATTGGTATTTTTATTCTGAGTATTATTTCCTTGGGTTAGACAAGGAAAATGGATAATTATGTTGTTGTTCATGAGAACTGGGATATGGGGCATGTGGTAAAAGAAAATACAAATGTAACATCAACAGATGAAGTAAAAAACCTTATTGTCTCAAATTTGAATTGGAAATGTCTACATGGATTCATTGTTTCATTTCAAATGTCCACTGAAAACACCTGTTGGGATACAATAATCCATGGATGTCTCACAGGTCTGCACATCTTATGAGCAGAGCTACTGACTGCCCTTTGTTTCCAACTATCCTTTCATGGATGTTTCTATAGAGAACAGCCTTGGAAGATGGAAACAGAGTTTTCCTCCAGAGCACAGGGCAAAAACTCTTATTGCCCTTGAGAAAATATCCAGGTTTCCTAAGCTCAGCACAACACACTCAGCTCCTGTGCAGTATCACCTGGCCCACTGTGTGGGAAATGGGAGATACTGAAGTAAAAATGCTGATACTCTAGCTACTTCTACTGAATTGAGTAATAATCTTTTCTTCATCTTTGACCCAGGAATCTCTTGTCTTTCACCAATATTCATGAAACTTTGGAAGGCAAATTTCATAAATTACAAATAAGTAAAATCTCAAAACCTTCATCGTTCTTAAAATGCCTAGAAACAGGATCCTGCCTGGTAGCAAAGAACAACTCTAACACCTGGATTGTTGTGTCTAAATACCATTTCCCACTAAAAGGAACCAGGGCTCCTTGGAGAAGTGGCTTATTCCAGGTCTGGGCAAGAAATGTGTTAGAATGATCCTGAAGCATCTTGGTATTCCAGAAAACAAAAGAAAACAAAATGAGACGACCAAAGACTACTAGGGTCATATGTCAAAAGTACTCAGGGGTCAATGTGAATAGGCTCCTACAGAACAATTTGAGCATCAAAAAGGATACTAGTGGCAGTAGATTAAAACATATAAAATATGTTTAAGTCTATGAGTACATAATGATAAATTTTTTTAAAAATCCCATTGATCACCTTTGTAGTATACAAGAAACCAAAACATAATTTTGAATACTGGTAAATAAAATGAAAGAATCTAGCATTTTTCTGCTTCCTGTATATGTACTATGCTTCAGCATAAGCAAATAGTTAATGAGGGGAAGTATCACCTTATATAACTATTCCAGCTATTAAATGAATTTTCACAGCACTGTTTTACAGATATCATGGCAGAAACATAAACAACCAGACTTTATGTACCTCCTGATGGAAGTATACCACCACCACTTATGAAGTAATTTTGCCAAAAAAAATGAAATAGAATGCCAATGAAACCTCTAGCTCTAAATACCAATTTATAGTAAATAAGGGACAGAAGAACACGGTAAAGGAATGCAATCAGCAACTTTTACAGGACTAATACCTAGTTTATTAACAACAAAAAATAAGCAAGAAAAAAAAAGGATGAAACACCTATAGATGAAAAAAGACCTTGTTTTGATACCAAGTCAAACAAAAACAAAATTAATATTTACAGAACAATAGGTGGAGAGTGACCACTAGATAGGTGACATTAAAGAATTACTGTTTATTTGGGGGGAACGTGTAATGATAATACAGAGGCTATATATATACTTTTTTCTTTTTTTTTTTTTTTTTTTGCGGTACACGGGCCTCTCACTGTTGTTGCCTTTCCCGTTGCGGAGCATAGGCTCTGGACGTGCAGGCTCAGCGGCCATGGCTCACAGGCCTAGCCGCTCTACTGCATGTGGGATCTTCCCGGACTAGGGCACAAACCCGTGTCCCCTGCATCAGCAGGCGGACTCTCAACCACTGCGCCACCAGGGAAGCCCTACAGTGGCTATATTTTAAAAGGGAAGTCCTTGCCTTTCAGACACATTCTGAAATATACACAGGTGAGAGATGATGTCTGGGATTTACTTCCAACTAATCCCGCATGGAGAGAAGAAATGAAGAGAAAGAGCAAACATTGTGCTGATGGGCTCTGGGTACCTGAGAGTTTATTATAATATTCTCTGCTTTTGTGATTGTTTGATATTTTTCATACTAAGGAGTTGTTATAAACAGGAGTAAATTTTTTCAGTAAAAGTAATGATGGTGAAATAACAAACAAAAAAATTCATAAGGGGAAATCCATCCTAAAGTATGGATTTCTAAATTGAATGTTCAACTCTCTCATTTACCACAGACAAAACTTTCCCATCTTTAGATGATGCAAAATATGGTACTCTGAAATGAATTAGACTCTTTAACAGTTTGCTTGCAGCATTTAATTACACACACACACACACACACACACACACATACACACACACATATATATATATATATATATATATATATATATAAAGAAAACTGCTGATGTGAAACACTGCTCTGGCATAATTCACTTTACAATTACCCAGGAGCACTTCATAGCCTAAGCTAATTTCATAGGAATAAGTTACCCAAGGAATTAATTACCAACAAATTTATGACTTCTTCATATCGTCTAAGCTGCTGAAGAAAAACTGGTTACCTGGAAAATTATGTAATTTTGGAATACTTGTCAAATTTAATTTAGGTTGAGTTGTAAGGCAGAATTAACAAGCATTTTCCTATATCTTGTGCCTAAAGAGCTACAGGTGTGTCTTCTACAGGACAGTTGATTGTAATATGTTGGAGGAATCCTACTTTCTGCAGCTGTGCAGTCAAGGCTCCCAGAATTTAACATCTCAAAGGATATAGCTGCAGAAATCTCTACTGAACTTAGCAGCTGTCAAGAGCTAATTGCCTGGTAGCATACCTGGTTTTCTCACATCATAGCAATTGATTTCAGATATGGACTGGTGCTTGATGTGTTACATCAAGGGTAAACTCATTCTTAAAAGCAAGACCCGGATTAATGCAAAATCAAAGTCTTTTCCATTTGCTTTCTTCACCAATTTGGTAGGAATAAATTTGGCTGTCCCGATACCAAGAGAATGAATGATCTCTGGAGGCTCAAAGGGTGCCTTTATGTTTTATATCAAAATATAAACATTGATATTCAAATACTGTCTTCTGATTTCCCATTAATTTGCCTCTTTCAAGTTTTGCCCTCCCTATGGCTGCCAGACTTAGCAAATAAAAATATGACACTCAGTTAAATTTGAACTTTGGATAAACAACTTTTTTTTTAGTATAATCATGTCCCATGAATATTTAATATAAGTATGTCTCATGCAATATTTGGGTTGAAAAGACATTTTTGTTCATCTGATTTTCAAATTTAACTGGGTGTCCTGTATTCTATCTGGCAACCCTGGCCCTCACCATCATCAGCAATAAAGTTTCTGAAACTTTCAAAGGAGATGAGAATTTCTACATTATTTTGGTTGGTCCTATTTTTGCTGAATGGAAAGTTGCAAGAGTCTGGTGCAATGCCTCAAGGTAATCATTGTTAAGAGATAGCCAACTGCATACATTCTTTCGAACTAAATCTCAAGAACCAATTTTCACCTGAGAAGCAAAATCCTAGGAGCAGCTTTGTTGGTTTCATAGCAGATTCACTTGGAAAGAGTTAAATCCATTGTTGGGTAACTTGCCGTCCTATACAAAGTGTGTTACTAACGTTCCTCTGTACCTTGGGGCAACCACAATCTTCCTAGGGAATTACCTGGCAGTCCAGTGGTTAGGACTCCATGCTCTCACTGCTGAGGGCCCGAGTTCAATCCCTGGTCAGGGAACTAAGATCCCACAAGCCAAGCAGCCAAAACAAACAAACAAACAAAAAGGACGAAAACAAATGAACAAACAATCTTGCTAAAGAAATAAATCTTTCTTCAGAGAAAGAGAGTTGCTTCTCAAATGTTGAGTACACAGATCACCTGGGAATCTTGTTAAAATGCAGATTCTTGTTCAAAAGGGATGAATTCTGCAGTTCTAACAGATCCAAAGTCGCTGGTCCATATACCACTATTTAATAAGAGTATTTAAGAGTAAAGCAATCCATGTAAGAGTTGTTGTGCAAGGCTTGATACCAAGAGAAGCTACTAAATGTCAGTGACCCAGCTCTCAGAAGGACCTTAAGAATCATGGTAAGTGAATCATGACCAAAGCTGGGAATATAGCCAAAATTTAGTTAAATAGTGATGGAGAATGTACTGAAGTCATCTCTAATTATATATAACCCTTGTTTGAGATAAGTAACAGAAATAAGTAATAGAAACCTGGGTCAGAGAACTGATACTAATGGAAAATGTTTTGAAAGATAAGCAGTCCACACTTATCTGGATCAGGGGTTCTTACCTTGAGATCCATAGTATCTGAGTGGTTCAGGAATATATCTGGGGAGACCTCAGGAACCTCCTGACATGTTATAAAAAATTGGGTGCTAATAATGCAGAGCTGACATTTAAAATAGTTAAGAACCAGTGTGGTTCAGGCACCACTGATAGGAGTATATCCTTGACCAAATAGTTGCCAGCCAGTCTGTGGTCACAGTGCAGCCCATCTGAATAGCCACTCTGTTTATATGTTTTCTCTGTTTATATGTTTTTCTGTTTATATATTGATTGTTTCTATAACTTTCCTCAGATTCTCAAAGGAGTCAGTGATCCAGAAAAGGTCCTAAACCACTGCTGTCAATGAATTGTATTCAATAATGGAAAGGAATACACATCAGTAACTGAACATATTAAGTGATTGATGAATGTTAGTATATGGTTATTTATCAGTATAATTTTTATTTTTTTATTGAGGTATAGTTGCTTTACAATGTTGTGTTAGTTTCTGCTGTACAGCAAAGTGAATCAGCTATATGTATACATATATCCCCTCTGTTTTGGATTTCCTTCCAATTTAGTTCACCACGGAGCACTGAGTAGAGTTCCCTGTGATATACAGCAGGTTCTCATTAGTTATCTATTTTATGTATAGTAGTGTGTGTATGTCACTCCTAATCTCCCAATTCATCCCACCCCTCTTTTCCCCTTTGGTGTCCATACTTTGTTCTCTAGGTCTGTGTCTCTATTTCTGCTTTGCAAATAGGTTCATCTTTTATCATTTTTCTAGATTCCACATACATGCACTAAATGGAGAAAAGTCTCTTCAATAAATGGGGCTGGGAAAATTGGACAGCTACATGTAAAAGAATGAAATTAGAACACTCTGTAACACCATACACAAAAATAAATTCAAAATGGATTAAAGACGTAAATGTAAGACCAGACACTATAAAACTCTTAGAGGAAAATGTAGGAAGAACACTCTTTGACATAAATCACAGCAAGATCTTTTTTGACCCACCTCCTAGAGAAAAGAAAAGAAAAACAAAAATAAACAAATGGGAACTAATGAAACTTAAAAGCTTTTGCACAGCAAAGGAAACAATAAACAAGACCAAAAGACAACCCTCAGAATGGGAGAAAATATTTGCAAATGAAGCAACTGACAAGGGATTAATCTCCAAAATATACAAACAGCTCATGCAGCTCAATATTAAAAAAACAAACAACCCAATCCAAAAAAGGGCAGAAAACCTAAATAGATATTTCTCCAAAGAAGATATATAGAGTGCCAACAAACACATGAAAAGATGCTCAACATCACTAATCATTAGAGAAATGCAAATCAAAACTGCAATGAGGTATCACCTCACACCAGTCAGAATGACAATCATTAAAAAATTCTACAAACAATAAATGCTAGAGAGGGTGTGGAGAAATGGGAACCCTCCTACACTGTTGGTGGGAATGTAAATTGATACAGCTGCTATGGAGGACAATATGGAGTTTCCTTAAAAAACTAAAAATAGAACTACCATCTCAGTATAATTTCTAAATCACTTTCACTGAGTCAGATTTTAGAGTTAAATTGTCAGCTTTTACTTAGGAATGACATAAGAAAGACTCATGAATCATTTGCTGGGTTTTCCTAAAGTTCATAGCTACTACACCTCACTGTCTGGCTCACATGAAGCAGTTGTAAATTAATTCACTGAAAGTCGACTCGGGGAAGGTCTAGTCTACAAGGTTGCTTTTTTTTAACTGTTGCATTTTTATTAACTAGCACTCTGTTTTTACAACATCATTATAAGGACTCTTTCAGTTGTCTTCACCCTAGCTCCTCACTGTTGTAGAGGGTTGGAAGGTCAAAGAGAAGAGACACTCGAGTTCTAGGCATCTATCCAGAGCACGCCTCAAATAGGTGTGGTCCTGGTCTTCCATTTGATTTTTCTCTTACTCCCATCTTTTCTGTCCCTCTTTTCTCTATCCTACCCTCACAACCTAGCTCTGAGTCTTTTTTTAAGTTAATTTTTATTGAAGTATGGTTGATTTACAATGCTGTTAGTTTCAGGTGTACAGCAAAGTATACATATACATAGATCCACTCTTTTTTTAGATTCTTTTCCATACAGGCCATTACAGAGTATTGAGAAGAGTGCCCTGTGCTATACAGTAGGTCCTTATTAGTTATCTATTTTTTATATAATAGCATGTAGCTCTGAGGCTTGATAGGTATCTACCAGGTATCACTGTGTTCCAGACCCACACTGTTCCTTTTTAACATAAATATTATCGTGTTTAAAAACTGCATGAAGAGGAGGCGCCTTCAAGATGGCGGAGGAGTAAGACGCGGAGATCACCCTCCTCCCAACACATACATCAGAAATACATCTACGTGTGGAACAACTCCTACAGAACACCTACTGAACGCTGGCAGAAGACCTCAGACCTCCCAAAAGGCAAGAAACTCCCCACGTACCTGGGTAGGGCAAAAGAAAAAAGAATAAACAGAGACAAAAGGATAGGGACGGGACCTGCAGCAGTGGGAGGGAGCCGTGAAGGAGGAAAAGGTTTCCACACACTAGGAGCCCCTTCGCGGGCGGAGACTGCGGGTGGCGGAGGGGGAAGCTTCGGAGCCACGGAGGAGAGCGCAACAACAGCGGTGTGAAGGGCAAAGCAGAGAGATTCCCGCACAAAGGATCGGTGCCGACCCGGCACTCACCAGCCCGAGAGGCTCATCTGCTCGCCTGCCAGGGCGCCAGGGCGGGCGGGGCTGGGAGCTGAGGCTCTGGCTTCGGTCGGAGCGCAGGGAGAGGACTGGGGTTGGCGGCGTGAACACAGCCTGAAGGGGTTAGTGCGCCACGGCTGGCCGGGAGGGAGTCTGGGGAAAAGTCTGGAGCTGCTGAAGAGGCAAGAGACTTTTTCTTCCCGCTTTGTTTCCTGGTGCTCGAGGAGAGGGGATGAAGAGCGCTGCTTAAAGGAGCTCCAGAGACGGGCGTGAGCCGTGGCTGAAAGTGCGGACCCCAGAGACGGACGTGGGACGCTGGGGCTGCTGCTGCCGCCTCCAAAAGGCCTGTGTGCGAGCACAGGTCACTCTCCACACCTCCCTTCCAGGAGCCTGTGTAGCCTGTCACTGCCGGGGTCCCGGGATCCAGGGACAACTTCCCCGGGAGAACGCACGGGTGCACCTCGGGCTGGTGCAACGTCACGCCGGCCTCTGCTGCCGCAGGCTCGCCCCGGTCCGTGCCCCTCCCTCCCCCCCACCCCCGGCCTGAGTGAGCCAGAGTCCCCGAAGCAGCTGCTCCTTTAATCCCGTCCTGTCTGAGTGAAGAACAGACACCCTCAGGTGACCTACACGCAGAGTCAGGGCCAGATGCAAAGCTGAACCCTGGGAGCTGTGCGAGCAAAGAAGAGAAAGGGAAATCTCTCCCAGCAGCCTCAGGAGCAGCGGATTAAATCTCCACAGTCAACTTTATGTACCTGCATCTGTGGAATACATGAGTAGACAACAAACATTATGGTACTGGCACGAAAACAGAAATACAGATCAATGGAACAGGATAGGAAGCCCAGAGATAAACCCACACATATATGGTCACCTTATCTTTGATAAAGGAGGCAAGAATATACAATGGAGAAAAGACAGCCTCTTCAATAAGTGGTGCTGGGAAAACTGGACAGCTACATGTAAAAGTATGAGATTAGAACACTCCCTAACACCATACACAAAAATGAACTCAAAATGGATTAAAGACCTAAATGTAAGGCCAGACACTATCAAACTCTTAGAGGAAAACACAGGCAGAACACTCTATGACATAAATTACAGCAAGATCCTTTTTGACCCACCTCCTAGAGAAATGGAAATAAAAACAAAAATAAACAAATGGGACCTAATGAAACGTAAAAGCTTTTGCACAGCAAAGGAAACCATAAACAAGACGGAAAGACAACCCTCAGAATGGGAGAAAATATTTTCAAATGAAGCAACTGACAAGGGATTAATCTCCAAAATATACAAGCAGCTCATGCAGCTCAATATCAAAAAAACAAACAGCCCAATCCAAAAATGGGCAGAAGACCTAAATAGACATTTATCCAAAGAAGGTACACAGATTGCCAACAAACTCATGAAAGGATACTCAACATCACTAATCATTAGAGAAATGCAAATCAAAACAACAATGAGGTATCACCTCACACCAGTCAGAATGGCCATCATCAGAAAATCTACAAACAACAAATGCTGGAGAGGCTGTGGAGAAAAGGGAGCCCTCATACACTGTTGGTGGGAGTGTAAATTGATACAGCCACTATGGAGAACAGTATGGAGGTTCCTTAAAAAACTAAAAATAGGAGTACCATACGACCCAGCAATCCCACTACTGGGCACATACCCTGAGAAAACCATAATTCAAAAAGAGTCATGTACCAAAATGTTCACTGCAGCACTATTTACAATAGCCAGGAGATGGAAGCAACCTAAGTGTCCATCGACAGATGAATGGATAAAAAACACGTGGCCCATATATACAATGGAATATTATTCTGCCATAAAAAGAAACGAAATTGAGTTATTTGTAGTGAGGTGGATGGACCTAGAGTCTGTCATACATAGTGAAGTAAGTCAGAAAGAGAAAAACAAATACTGTATGCTAACACATATATATGGAATCTAAAAAAAAAAAAAAGTGGTTCTGAAGAACCTAGGAGCAGGACAGGAATAAAGATGTAGAGAATGGACTTGAGGACACAGGGAGGGGGAAGAGTAAGCTGGGACGAAGTGAGAGAGTGGCATGGACATATATACAGTACCAAATGTAAAATAGACAGCTAGTGAGAATCAGCCGCATAGCACAGGGAGATAAGCTCAGTGCTTTGTGTCCACCTAGAGAGGTGGGATAAAGAAGGTAGGAGGAAGATGCAACAGGGAACAGATAAGGGGATATATGTATATGTATAGCTGACTCACTCTGTTATAAAGCAGAAACTAACACTCTATTGTAAAGCAATTATACTCCAATAAAGATGTTTTTTAAAAATTACTAAAAATAAATAAAGAAGTAAATAAATAACTGCATGAAGATTGGACTTCTACTTCTGGGAAGAAAGAGTAAATAAACTTTTCCCTATGCCCCCTCTAAGTATAACTAAAAACCGCTGTATGTCATATATAAAATAAGGGTAAGATCTTTTCTGGTAGGTTCCAGTTTCTGACACATAATGGGGCACATCTTTAAATCTGATGCTAAATTAGTTTTCCTAGCCATTAAAATTTTTTATCCTCTTTAAAATGATTTCACTAAGATTTTTTCATTTGTTAACCTATTGGTAACATATATATACATGACTCTCTGGAGGTGGAATGATATGGTATAGGTAAAAATCTTGTAGAGATATGTGATGGTTTGTTGTAAAGGGGAAATATTTAAAAAGCATTGTCGCTCATAATTAAACATAGTTTTTGGCCCTCTTAGCAAGGAAGTCAATTTTCAGTTAGTATAATAGTTTCAGGCCTTTGATTATTCAATGTTTTAATGACCAGATGTTGAAGCCAAAATATTTTGGCATACTTCATCAAGATGATCAAAAGACACTGATGACAGCATTCACAATCTAAATGTTCTCCAGGTTTTATTCAACCTCTAACTGCAGGAATATGATAACTCCAATCTACAGACCTATCCTTTTGGCTTATTGTCAGGGTTTCCCTTTTGCAAAATTAAATGGGTTAAACTGGCTAGCTGTTCAGCCATTCTTCTTCCTGGGCACTCAGCTGGACTACATCTTCCAGACTCCCTTGCCCTTAGGCATGTCATGTGACTGAGTTCTAGCCAATGGAGTTGGAAGAAAGAGCTGTGTGACACCCCTAGGCCTGGACCAGTTTACCACTTGACCCCTTAGGTTATTGTCTCCTCTAGCTTTATGTACAGTCTCTTAGAAGCCACACATGAAACATGGTAGAGCCACAGAATGGAAGGAATCTGGATCCTGGAATTGTAGCTTAGGAAAACAGCTGCTTGCCAATCAGAAACACCTGTTTTAGACTTCCTATGAACAAGAAATAAATTTCTCTTGGATTTAGCTACTGAAATTTGTGGGTTTATCTGTTATAGCAGTTACCACTATGCTAAATAATGCAGAAGGTTTTACCTTCCGTACCTTCCCCCTACCCATCCCTCGCTTTGTTCATGTTTCCCCTCTTCAACGCCCTCCTTCTTTCCCTTATTCCAACACAGGTCCACCACCCAGTCTCCAGCTCCTGGACCTGGGCAGGCTTGAGGGCAATGCCCCTTCAGGCCCCAGAGAGCTCTCCTTTTCCAACGTTGCACATGAGGCATCTTTGGAAGGAAGAGGGTTGACTGAGTCCTTGCTGAGGAAGAATTCAAGCCCAGCCTGAGCTCCTGGGAACAGAAAGTAAGAGGAAAATGGGAAGGGTGGAGCTCTGGGTCCCACAAAGTCCCTGAGGGCTGGAGGCAATTCTGCATACGTTTGTGGCCGCAGTTCATGGCTGCAGGCAGAGGCTTGCCAGACATCCAAGAAAGAGAAGCCTAACCCCTGGGCTCAGGTGGGGTACACTTCTTCAGGCAGGGTTGTTATTATCTGGGCCGTGGGCGTATGACTGCTGCGATTTCCTCTTCTTTTTCTTTCCGGGAACCCACCTTGTCTACCTCCTATTGTGAACCTATGAAAAGAAAACTACAAAACAAACAAAAACAAAAACCACACCTCTCTGCTACAGGGGAAGCTAGTCAACCTTTAAATTAGAGAGCCCGAGTTGCTGATACTCTGCCTCTGACTATTCCCCGTGAGCCTGGTTCCCTGCCGTTAGGAGTGATTCAGGAACTCTGTCTTAAGAAAGAAGGGTCTGGAACAAAAAAAGACATGGGAGACAGAGGAAACACAGCAGACCATGAAAAGAAGCCAGGATGCAAAAAGAAGAAAGACGCAGTCTTACTTTTGTCACTGCTGGAGACACAGGAGAGAAATCAGCTTTGAAATGACATGACTGTTTTTAGTTGTGTGTGTGTAGATGACAAATGTCAGGTGAAATGCAGTTTTTCAGTAATAGTTTTGAGAATAAAGGTGATGGGTTCTTTTTTAAAGAGTAGCTGATACATAGTAGGTGCTTAATACATTGTAAATAAAGGAATATCAAAAAGAAAACAAAGTAATTTTTTTAACAAACAAAAAATGAAAAATTGCTACTTCTCATATGACTTCAAGATATTCTTTAAACTCTTTGGAGGGTGATACCAATAATATCTTTTTATATCAAGAAATCTCATTAACAATGTTTGATATGGGCAAATTCATTTTAGTACCATTTTGTTCATAAATCAGAGGCTGGACTGGCATAGAAGGTGATTCAAAATTCATAATTCAAGCAGATTTGGCCAGTTATCACATAGACTGAACAATCTTCCTTTCCTCATGGAGTTAAAATAAAACCCTTTTGGTCTACTTTCTGTCATTTTTCTTTAGTGCTTTGATTGGAACCTACTATTATTTCTTCTGTTCTTCTGCTTTGTTATAGTTTCTTACCTCGCCTCAACCCCTTATATTGAAATATAAACCCATTTCAATCTAAAAGAAGAAGAAGAGATACAACTTTACCCAGTCAAGAGGCAGAGGAGACTTACTTTAAATAAATAACACAACATTCCAGTCCATGGTCAATATTACACCACAGCAGATACACTAGTACCAGAATAAGGATTGCAGACCAAGGACAAGCCTAGGCAAAACCAAAGCAGGTGGCTTCTATCGTAACCCATCGAGAAGAGCCATGGAAGTATGACGTATTGGCCTTGAATACTAATCCGAAATCTAATGATAATTAAATAGCTGCATGGCTCTGGGTTAGTTAGCTCTCAGCGCGTCATCTCCTCTCCTGTAAAGTGAGAAGTTTTTTAAAGGTTCCAAGTCCCCTCCAGTGAAGGAGTTGACTCAACCCAGTTTGTACCTTCGGAATCTTTGCCTAAAACAGAAATGTTCCTTCCAGCTTTGACATAGAAAGCATTTCATTTGTTTGCACAAGATACTCACAACCAGATTTGGGGTCTCCAGAGAATGAGTCATTAAAAAGAGATTTGTGAAAAACCATATAATGAAAGAAGCAAAACATGTGCGTTTTCTCTGCTTTGTGACTGTCTAAATTGACAGCATTGGAAAGGTCATGTTAAATACATTTCTGTGAACATAATGTTAATATGTTCATGTGTAATGTATGTTATGTCATATAGCACTCTAGTTAGCTTTCTCCCTTGCCTGTCCATCCTGCCTTCCTCCTTAATATAAATCATTATTCTCCCTATTATGCACTGTGGATGAGACCCAAAATGATTTAGACAAAGGCTCACCTTTCAGATGCTTATAGCTGAGGTTTATGTGTGTGTGTATATACATTGTCCATTTATATATGTAAATATATTTTTACTTGGCATTTTATATATATATATATTTGATATAGTTACCTGATGTGTGTGGGTGTGTGTATAAATCTTCTCAACTATAAGCATCTTATATGAGCAAATATATAAAAGAGAGAGAGAGAGAAAGAAAAGGTAGGAAGTTATTTCCAGGTAAGGGATGAAAATGATCCTAACTTAGCCTGATGACTGTAGCAGCGGGGATGGGTCAGCAGGTATGAGGACTGACTCTACAGTGTTTGACAACCTGGGACAAAGGTGAGTAATTGCGGGGAAAGGACCCCTATTGAGCCCCAGGGCTCGGGAGGTTGATGGAGTCGCCACCAGCGTTCTGTTTCGAAGGGTGTGTGATGAGGTGAGGTCAGGGCGGAGTACACTCGAGGAACACACACAATCAACGAAAGCACAGACAAAGTCGCTTGGGGTGGAGAGACCTGAGCACTTCATTGCCCCCCCTCCATGTTCTGGAATATTACAACATGGAAAAATACCAAAACAGAGTATATGTAAAAGTTGTCTGTATGAAAAATTAATGCTTTTAATAAACACATATAAATCAGAACTACTTTTCGTATGACCATGGAGATAATGTCAAAAAGCCTACATTTGCAGTGGAAGAGGAAGCCCTCAGTCAATTCTAAAGGTGGCCAAGAAGGAAAGCCAGTGCATGACAGAGGCTGGGGCTCTCGGAAGCAAGGAGGAATTGGCTAGTGACTTGGCAAAGCAATGTTAGTGATTTAAGTGGCTGTTCCCTAAGTATTTAAAACAATTGTGAATTGGCTTAAGAAAGTTGACATTATTGCCAAATTTATTACTTGTATTTTTTAATTAACTTGCTTTTGTTTTATTTATGTGAAATTAATTTTTTTGACTGAAGTATAGTTGATTTACAATGTTATCTTTGTTTTAGGTGTACAGCACAGTGATTTAGTTATATATATTCTTTTTCAGACTTTTTCCATTATAGTTTATTACAAGATATTGAATATAGATCTCTGTGCTATACAATAGGACCTTGTTGGTTACTTATTTTATGTATAGTACTGTGTATCTGTTAATCAGAAACTACTAATTTATACCCTCCCCTTTTTCCCTTTGGTAACCAAAGTTTGTTTTCTATTGCCTGTGAGTCTATTTTGTAAATAAGTTCATTTGGATCAATTTTTTAGATTCCACATATAAGGGATATCATATGAAATTGTCTTTCTATGTCTGACTTACCTCACTTACTATGTTAGTCTCTAGGTCCACCCGTGTTGATTCAAATGGCATTATTTCATTCTTTTTTATAGCTGAGTAATATTCCATTGTGTGTGTGTGTGTGTGTGTGTGTTTTCCATATATATATATATATATATTCCATTCATCTGTCAATGGGCATTTAGATTCCTTCCATGTCTTGGCTATTGTAAACAGTGCTGCCATGAACATTGGGGTGCATTATCTTTTTGAATTAGTTTTCATCTTTTCTGGATATATGCTCAGGAGTGGGGTTGCTGGATCATATGGTAGTTCTATTTTTAGTTTTTTAAGGAATATCCATACTGTTCTCCATAGTGCATGCACCAATTTATATTCCCACCAACAGCATAGGAGGGTTCCCTTTTCTCCACACCCTCTCCAGCACTTATTATTTGTAGACTTTTTGATGATGTCCTTTCTGAGAGGTATGAGGTGTTACCTCATTATAGGTTTGATTTGCATTTGTCTAATAATTTGCGATGTTGAGCATCTTTTCATGTGCCTGTTATTCACTATATGTCTTCTTTAGAGAAATCTCTACTTTGACTTTCTGCCCATTTTTTGATAGGTTGATTTTTTTTTTTTGGATATTGAACTGTATGAGCTCTTTGTATATTTTGGAAATTAATTCCTTGTTGGTAGCATTGTTTGCAAATATTTTCTCCCATTCTGTAGGTTGCCTTTTCATTTTGTTGATGGTTTCCTTTGCTGTGCAAAGCTTTTAAGTTTAATTGGGCCCCATTTGTTTATTTTTGCTTTTGTTTCCATTACTGTAGGAGGTGGATCCAAAAAGATATTGCTGTGATTTATGTCAAAGAATGTTCTGCCTAGGTTTTCCTCTAGGAATTTTACAGTATCTTGTCTTACATTTAGGTCTTTAATCCATTTGAGCTTACTTTTGTATATGGTGTTAGAGAATGCCTTAGTTTATTCCTTTATATGTAGGTGTCCAGTTTCCCCAGCACCACTTATTGAGGAGATTTTCTTTTCTCCATTGTATAATCTTGCCTCCTTTGTCATAGATTATTTGACCATAAGTGCATGGGTATATTTCTAGGCTTTTTATCCTGTTCCATTGATCTATGTGTCTGGTTTTGTGCCACTACCATACTCTCTTTATTACTCTAGCTTTGTAATACTATAGTCTGAAGTCAGGGAACCTGATTCCTCCAGCTCCATTCTTCTTTCTCAAGATTGTTTTGGTGATTTGGAGTCTTTTGGTTTCCATACAAATTTTACAATTATTTGTTCTAGTGAAGAATGCCATTGGTAATTTGATAGGGATTGTATTGAATCTGTATATTGCCTTGGATAGTATGTTCTTTTAATAATATTGATTCTTCCAGTCCAAGAAAATGGTATATCTTTCCATCTCTTCATGTTGTCTTCAATTTCATTCATCAGCATCTTACAGTTTTTGGATTACAGGTTTTTTGCCTCCTTAGGTAGGTTTATTCCTAGGGGGTTTATTCTTTTCGATGCAATAGTAAATGGGGCTGTTTCCTTAATTTCTCTTTCTGATAGTTCATTGTTAGTTTATACAAATGTAACAGATTTCTGTTTATTAATTTTGTATCCTGCAATTTTACCAAATTCATTGAGCTCTAACAGATTTTTGGTGGTGTGTTTAGGATTTTCTATGTATAGTATCATGTCATCTGCAAAGAGTGGCAGTTTTACTTCTTCCTTTCCAATATGGATTCATTTTGTTTCATTTTCTTCTCTGATTATTGTGACTAGGACTTCCAAATCTATGTTGAATAAAAGTGGTGCAAGTGGGCATACTTGTCTTATTCCTGATCTTAGAGGAAATGTTTTCAGCTTTTTACTGTTGAGTATGATGTCAGCTATGGGTTTGTCATATATGGCCTTAATTTTATTGAGGTATGTTTCCTCTATGCCCACTTTCTAGAGAGTTCTTATCATAAATGGATATTGGATATTGTCAAAAGCTTTTTCTGCAACTATTGAGGTGATCATATGGTTTTAATTCTTCAGTTTGCTAACGTGGTGTGTCACATTGATTGATTTGCAGATATCAAAAAATCCTTGCATCCCTGGGATAAATACCACTTGATCATGGTCTATGATCCTTTTAATATATTGTTGGATTCTGTTTGCTAGTATCTGGTTGAAGATTTTTGTATCTATGTTCATCAGTGATATTTGGCCTGTAATTTTCTTTTCTTGTGATATCTTTTCCTGGTTTTGGTATCAGTGTGATTCTGGCTTCATAAAAATGAGTTCAGAAGTGTTTTGTCCTCCACAAATTTTTAGAATAGTTTCAGAAGGATAGGAGTTAACTCTTCTCTAAATGTTTGGTAGAATTCACTGAAGCATCTGATTCTGGACCTTTGGTGGAAGTTTTTTTTTTTTTTTTTTTTTTGCGGTACGCGGGCCTCTCACGGTTGTGGCCTCTCCCGTTGAGGAGCACAGGCTCCAGACGCGCAGGCCCAGCGGCCATGGCTCACCGGCCCAGCCGCTCCGCAGCACGTGGGATCTTCCTGAACCGGGGCACAAACTCGCGTCCCCTACATCAGCAGACGGACTCTCAACCACTGCACCACGAGGGAAGCCCGGAAGTTTTTTTATTACTGATTCAATTTCAATATTGATAACTGGTCTGTTCCTATTTTCTTTCTTTCTGGTTCAGTCTTGGAAGGTTATACCTTTCTAAGAATTTGTCCATTTCTTCTAGTTTGTCCATTTTATTGGCATATACTTGCTCATAGTAGTCTCTTTAGATCCTTTGTATTTCTGTGGTGTTGGTTGTAACTTCTTTTTCACTTCTAATTTATTGATTTGGGCCCTCTCCCTTTTTTTTCTTGATGAGTCTGGCTAAAAGTTTATCACTTTTGTTTATCTTTTCAAAGAACCAGCTTTTAGCTTTGTTGATATTTTCTATTGTTACTTTTTTTTTTTTTTTTTTTTTTTGTGGTATGCGGTCCTCTCACTGTTGTGGCCTCTCCCGTTGCGGAGCACAGGCTCCAGATGTGCAGGCTCAGCGGCATGGCTCATGGGCCCAGCCGCTCTGTGGCACGTGGGATCCTCCTGGACAGGGGCACGAACCCGCCTCCCCTGCATTGGCAGGCGGACTCTCAACCACTGTACCACCAGGGAAGCCCTCTATTGTTTTTTTAACTTGCTATTTCATTTATTTCTGCTCTGATCTTTATTATGTCTTTCCTTCTGCTAACTTTGGATTGTGTTTGTTCTCCTTTCTTTAGTTTCTTTAGGCATAAGCTTACATTGTCTATTTGAGATTTTTCTTATTTCCTGAAGTAAACGTGTCACTATAAACTTCCCTCTTAGAACTGATTTTGCTGCATCCCATAGGTTTTGGCTCATTGTGTTTTTGCTTTCATTTGTCTCTAGTATTTTTAATTTCCTCTTTGATTTCTTCAGTGATCCATTGGCTGTTTAGTAACAAATTATTTTGCCTCCACATATTTGTGTGTGTGTGTGTGTGTGTTTTAACATCTTTATTGGACTATAACTGCTTTACAATGGTGTGTTAGTTTCTGCTTTATAACAAAGTGAATCAGTTATACATATACATATGTTCCCATATCTCTTCCCTCTTGCATCTCCCTCCCTCCCACCCTCCCTATCCCATCCCTGTAGGTGGTCACAGAGCACCGAGCTGATCTCCCTGTGCTATGCAGCTGCTTCCCACTAGCTATCTATTTTACATTTGGTAGTGTATATGTGTCCATGCCACTCTCTCACTTCTCCCCAGCTTCCCCTTCCCCCTCCTCATGTCCTCAAGTCCATTCTCTAGTAGGTCTGAGTCTTTATTCCCATCTTGCCCCTAGGTTCTTCATGACCATTTCTTGTTTGTTTTTTAGGTTCCATATATATGTGTTAGCATACGGTATTTGTTTTTCTCTTTCAGACTCACTTCACTGTGTATGACAGACTCTAGGTCCATCCACCTCACTACAAATAACTCAATTTTGTTTCTTTTTATGGCTGAGTAATATTCCATTGTATATATGTGCCACATCTTCTTTAACCATTCATCTGTCGATGGACACTTAGGTTGCTTGCCTGTCCTGGCTATTGTAAATAGTGCTGCAGTGAACATTGTGGTACATGACTCTTTTTTTTTTTTTTTTTTTTTTTTGCGGTACGCAGGCCTCTCACTGTTGTGGCCTCTCCCATTGTGGAGCACAGGCTCTGGACTCACAGGCTCAGCAGCCATGGCTCATGGGCCCAGCTGCTCCGCGGCATGTGGGATCTTCCCAGACCAGGGCACGAAGGTGAGGTGAGGTCTTCTGCCAGTGTCCAGTAGGTGTTCTGTAGGAGTTATTCCACATGTAGATGTATTTCTGATGTATTTTTGGGGAGGAAGGTGATCTCCACGTCTTACTCTTCCGTCATTTTGAAGCTCCTCCCATATTTGTGTTTTTCACAGTTATTTTCTTGTAGTTAGTTTCTACTCTAATGGCATAATTTTTGCAAAAGATTCTTATTATGATTTCAGTTTTCTTAAATTTACTAAGGCTCGCTTTGTGGCCCAGCATGTGGTCAGTCCTGGAGAATGTTCCATGCGCACTTGAAAAGAATGTGTATTCTGCTGCTTTTGGATGGAATGCTCTATAAATATCAGTTAAGTCCACTTGGTCTAATGTATAAATATCAGTTAAGTCCACTTGGTCTAATGTGTCACTTCAGACCTGTGTTTCCTTATTGATTTTCTGTCTGGATTGTCTCTCCTTTGATGTAAGCATGGTGTTAAAGTCCCCCACTATTACTGTGTTACTGTTGATTTCTCCTTTTATATAGGTTAATATTTGCCTTATATATCGAGACACTCCTATGCTGGGTGCATATATATTTACAATTGTTATATCTTCTTCTTGGATTGATCCCTTGATCATTATGTAGTGTCCTTCTTTGTCCCTTGTAACAGTCTTTATTTTAAAGTCTATTTCATCTGATATACGTATTGTTACTCCAGCTTTCTTTTGATTCCAATTTGCATGGAATACATTTTTCCATCCCCTCACTTTCAGTCTGTATGTGTCTCTAGATCTAAAGTGAGTTTCTTGTAGGCAATATGTATACAGGTCTTGTTTTTTTATCCATTCAGTCACTCTGTCTCTTTTGGCTGGTACATTTAATCCATTTACATTTAAGGTAGTTATAGGTGTGTGCTCTTATTGCCATTTTGTTACTTGTTTTGAATTTGTTTTTTGTCTTTTTCCCCCCTTATTCTTTTGTTCTCTTCTCTGTGATTTGATGAATATCTGTAGTGTTATGTTTGGATTCTTTTTATTTTTTGTGTGTCTATCTCTTTTAGATTTTTTGGTTTGTGGTTATCATGAGGTTTTTGTGTAACATTCTATATATACACATGTCTGTTTTAAGTTGCTGATCTCTTATTTCATGTGCATTTTAAGTAACCTGTATCTGTACCCTCCTCCCCTCATGATTACTGTTTAGGATATCATATTTTGCATCTAATTGTTTTGTATATCTCTTAAATGCTTATTGTGGGTACAGATGATTTTACTACTTTTGTCTTTTAGCCTCTCTCTTATCTTTGTGTGTGGATGATTTCCTACCTTTCTGTATGTTTGCCTTTGCTGGTGATTTTTCATTTCATAATTTTCTTGTTTCTAGTTGTGGTCTTTTCTATTTCACCTAAATGTGGCCTTTTCTTTTTTGCCTAGAAGAGTTCCTTTATCCTGTGTTGTAAAGCTGGTTTGGTGGTGCTCAGTTCTTTAAGCTTTTGCTTGTCTATAAAGCTTTTGATTTCTCTATCAAATCTGAAAGAAAGCCTTGCTGGGTAGAGTATTCTTGGTTGCAGGTTTTCCCTTTGCTTCACTTTAAATATATCATGCCATTCCCTTCTGGCCTACAGAGTTTCTGCTGAAAAACAAGCTGATAGCTTTATGGGAGTTCCCTTGTATGTTGTTTGTTGCTTTTCCCCTGCTGCTTTTAGTGTTCTCTCTTTATCTTTAATTTGTCATTTTGATTATTGTGTGTCTTGTTGTGTTCTCTTTGGGTTAATCCTGTTTGGGACCCTGTGGTGCATGAACTTGGGTGACTGTTTCCTTTCCCAGATTTGAGAAATTTTCTGATATTATCTGCTTAAGTATTTTCTCCGGCCCTTTCTCTCTCTCTTCTCCTTCTGGAACCCTTATAATGTGATTATCCATGTATTTGATGTTGTCCCAGAGGTTTCTTACATTGTCTTCATTTCTTTTTACTATTTTTTCTTTTTTGTGTTCAGTGGCAGTATGAACTACTCTGTCTTCCAGCTCACTGATCCTTTTTTTCTGTATTGTTTGGACTACTTTGATTCCTTATAGTGTATTTTTTGTTTCAGCTATTGTATTCTTCATTTCTGTTTGTTTGTGCTTTATGTTTTCTAACTCGTTGCTAAAAACTTCTAACTTCTCACTCTGTGCATCCATTCTCCTCCCAAGTTCTTTTATCATCTTTACAAACATTAATCTGAACTCTTTCTTGGGTAGATTGCCTCTCTCCACATCACTTAGTTCTTCTTCTGGGGTTTTATCTTGTTCCTTTGTCTGAAACATATTGCTCTGTTGCCTCATTTTGTGTAAGTTGCTATTTGTATTTTTTTTCAATTTATTTTTATTTGTTTATTTTGGCTGCATTGGGTCTTCGTTGCTGCATGTGGGCTTTCCCTAGTTGTGGCGAGTGGGGGTTCCTCTTGGCTGCTGTGTGTGGGCTTCTCACTGTGGTGGTTTCTCTTGTTGTGGAGCACGGGTTCTAGGCATGCGGGCTTCAGTAGTTGTGGTGTGCGGCCTCAGTAGATGTGGCTCGTGGGCTCTAGAGCGCAGTCTCAGTAGTTGTGGCGCATGGACTTAGTTGCTCCATGACATGTGGGATCTTCCTGGACCAGGTCTTGAACCTGTGTCCCCTGCATTGACAGGTGGATTTTTAACCACTGTGCCACCAGGGAAGCCCTGCATCTTTATATATGTGGTAGGTTAGTTACATTTCTTGAGCTTGGAGAAGTGGCTCTCTGTAGGAGGCATGTTATGCATCCCAGCAGTGTACCCCCCACCCCGTCATCGCCCAAGCTATATGCTCTAGGGGTTCCCCCTAAGAGGGTTGTGTGGGTCCTTCTATTTTGGTGGAATGACTATGTAGAGGGTTTGGTAGGCTTAGTTGGCCCCTAATCTCGTTGGTTGCCAGGCCCTAAGTTGTGCAAATGCTGCTGGCTGCTTTTTAGTGGGACCTGATCACAAGGCAGCTGGTTGTAGAATCCTATGAGGTCCTGGGGCTAGTGCTGGCTCACTAGTGGGTGGAGTCAGGGTCCCAAAGACTCCAGAGTTTTTGCCTGCCCACTGGCAAGCGAAGCCAGCTCCTCACAGGCAGAGATCATTCCTGGAGTCTGGCTGCAGGGACCAGGGATCCAGAGCTCATTTCAGATCATTGGTGGGAGGAGTGGATTCCTGACACAGTTGGGTATGAGGTCTGCAGTGTCCCAAACCTTACATTTGCCTGCTAGTGCTAGGGCCTGGACCTAGCTAGTACTAGGGTAAGGTCTGGTTGGCTGTTGGTGGACTCTGTCTACAGGATATGGGATCATAATTTTCTGGCTTTTGGTTTCTGCCCCCTGGTGGATGAAGTTGCGTCTTGTCCCTCTGGGGGCAGGGCCAGGTGTAGGGATGTGTCTAGAGTTGGCTGTGGGCTCATGAAGTCTTTAGGCAGCTTATCTGCTGATGAGTTGGAATGTGTCCCATCCAGTTAGTTGTTGGCCTGGGGCATCCCAGCAGTGGAGTTTCAGGCTTTTGGGTGAGGCCAGGTGTTGGCATTAATGAGCCAAGATGGCAGCCGCCAGCAGCAGTGTTCATGTGTTTGAATGTTCCCAAATCTTGCTGTCACCAGTGTCTGTGTCCCAAGGGTGAGCCACAGCTGCCCCCACTTCTCCAGGATACTCTCCAAGATGAGCAGGTAGGTCTGGTCCAGTCTCCTATCAAATTACTGCTTTTGCCCTGGGTCTTGGTGTGCATGAGATTTTTGTATGTGCCCTTTAAGGGTGAAGTCTCTATTTCCCCCAGTCCTGTAGGGCTCCTGCAATTAAGCTCTGCTGGCCATCAAAGCCAGATGTTCTGGGGTCTTGTCTTCCCAGTGCCAGACCCCCAGGCTGGGGAGCCTGATATGGGGATCAGAATTCTCACTCCTATCAGAGAACCTTTGCAATATAATTATTCTCCAGTTTGTGGGTTGCCCACTGGGGGATTTGGGATTTGATTATATTGTGAGTCTGCTCCTCCTACCTGTCTCATTTTGCCTCCTTTTTTTATGTCTTTAGTTGTAGAAGATCTTTTCTGGTAGGGTCCAGCTTTTTTCATTGATGGTTTTCTGCAAATAGTTGTGATTTTGGTGTGTTCATGAGAGGAGGTGAGCTCAGCGTCTTTCTACTCTGCCATCTTAGCTGCTCTCTCAAAATTACATAAAACACTGTCCCTTGAGATGTCTTCTAAAGATGTTTCCTCAAAATGATAATCCCATGGCTACATAATGAAAAATAAGTGGTGCTACAGACTTAGAAAACAAACTTATGGTTACCAGGGGGAAGGGTGGGGAGAAGGGATAGATTGGGAGTTTGGGATTGACATGTACCCACAGCTGTGTTGAAAATGGATAACCAACAAGGACCTCCTGTAGAGCACAGGGAACTCTGCTCAGTATTCTGTAACAACCTAAATGGGAAAATAATTTGGAAAAGAAGAGATATATGTATACCTGAATCACTTTGCTCTTCACCTGAAACAAATACAACATTGTTAATCAACTATACTCCAATATAAGATAAAAAGTTAAAAAAAAAGAAAAAGAAGTGATGCTGTCGTCAACTGCAGTCAAGAAAGGTTGAAAATTTTACATCACTCTACTGAAAGATCACAGTACACATGGAAATACAAAGGGTCCTGATATTCCTCCCATTGATCAAGCTAACACTGTGTGAGGCCCACGCTGAGCTCTTAAATGATCTTCCATGATCCTCAGAACAATCCAGTGCCACAGGTGATGATTCCCTCCAGTTAGAGATCAGGAAATTGAGGCTTAGAGAAGTCAAGCAAGTTGCCCAGGTCCCAAGGTCATTATATTGATGTGAAATCATCTTTCCCTCTGAACCCCAATGAACTCAAAAGCAAGCACACTTTGGAAAATGTTGCCCAGAACAGATTGGTTTTCTACACCCAAAGCCACTCACTTCTTCTCTGTGCTGACTCCTAACTCCAAATAGGTGGCAGTGCTCCTGTTTTTTGTTTGTTTGTTTGTTTTCTTTTTTTTTTTTTTTTTTTTTGCGGTACGTGGGCCTCTCACTGCTGCGGCCTCTCCCGTTGCAGAACACATGCTCCAGATGCGCAGGCTCAGCGGCCATGGCTCACGGGCCCAGCCGCTCCGTGGCATGTGGGATCCTCCCGGACTGGGACACGAACCCGTGTCCCCTGCATCCGCAGGCGGACTCTCAACCACTGTGCCACCAGGGAAGCCCTGTGCTCCTGTTTTGGCTTCTTTGTTTTGGTGGCAGCATGATGTAGGCATGCACTAACTACCAACTCAAATCTTAAACCCCTAACCCCTCAAAAGGTGATATAAATGTCAACTTGCTTTTCCCACTCTCTAGTAACACCTCTAGGCTCAGACTTTCTGACTAATTTTATAGAGGCTCACCACTTTGGATGCACCCATGTTTAGCAGTTAGAATAAAAGATACATTAAATTGGTCCACACTTGCGTTTTTTTAGCAAACTACGCACATAAAAAGAATTGCCCCTGCTGGAAATGACCAGACCCTGTGTTCAAAGAGGAAAATTAATGAATTCTCTCTTTATAGGCAAAGTATAGTAAGGCCAAGCAAGACTACCCAAATTTACACTTTCATCTGCAGCTGAGTAATTAGATAACAATAAACTCTGTCCTAAGTCACCACTCTAAAGCCCAGCTGAAGCTACCAGCCGGCAAATGAGTCTATTCTAGAGGAAAGGGTGGATGTGTGTGCATGTACTAATACACAATAGAAAATAAAACCCCGATGGAAAATGAAAAATGCTAATGACTCAGAAAAGCAGATAAGAGCCTTATGATGAAAAGAGACATAAGGAAAAATGTAGTTTTCTCTAAATTGTTGTCAAAATCAGACAGCAGCTGCTCGGCAAATGGTAAAACTTGGGTATAGAGGAAACAATGTGATACTAAGCTTTTAATCTCTATCCTCCTTTTTGTTCAGAATATATCAAAATAAGACTTTGTCTTAGATTATAGGAGAGTAGCTTTTTGGAGCTTTCAGGAAAGTATTAAAACTTGACTGTCACACAGCTCATTAAATGGGAAACTCTTACCTCTAGACAACAGAATAACTTTTCAAATTGGAACCTGTTATTTTTATTAAGGAACCATGGTCTTACATTTTAAATCTAAAGTAAAAAAATGAGTCCTATATAATAAAAATGAATTTTGTATTTTTCTGGAAGTAGTTTTTTCACTGTAATTATACAGAATTAAAAGTACTTACTGTTTGCATAATTGTGAATTTTACAAAAAAAAACTGAGTCAAACTGTACGCTGACATTTCAAAATATATACAAATTGTTATATACAAATTGCAAGTGGAGTAACAGGTACTTTTGTATTTATTGAGCTCTGGTCTTTTGTATTAGGGGCAGGAAATGTATTTGTGAGTCAAAAAAAAAGTGCCATGCACATTGTCAGCTCTGTAGATATAATAAATACTGAGCATGTTTACAACAAAGTTTCATTTGTATTTCACATTTTTTGGTTTCCTAAAATTTTTCAATTTACCCACTTTAGATTATATTTGATACCTTGACTAAATCAACATTTGGTCCTAGTTTGGAAGTTCAGGTGTTTTAAATATTGATAGAATTAATTCCATTTGTAGGTCATTAATTTATTTTGGTTCTTCCTTTCATTCTCTGACTTCAAGCCTTGTTTAATCCTCTTTCCTCTCCCACGTGAGCACATGTTTCTTGGCCTTGGTGGTTATAGTCCTTGTTGACCATTTTACCTATTGCCATCAATTTATGCCGGGTGGTTTCTTAGGTTTATCCAGTGAAAGTACAATACTCTAGTCCCTGAATAGATTCCTGAAAAACCCAAACTTAGAGTATAGGGAAGTTTAAGACATTAGAGTTCAGGAGACTGATGTTGGAAGTGAATTCAGGAAAACCCTCTAAACACTTACGTCAACTAAAAAGGCAAAACAGACACTTTACACAAATTAACAATAGTTCTATACCACGGACATTTAATTTACCATCTGCTATTGGATGCTGGTCTTCTATTCTTTCGATGAGATGTTAAGTGAAAAGGTATTTTAGGCAGCTGCTGCAGTGTGGACATATATACACACGCACACATATCAGAACCTGTTGGCATGTTTTTTTAGTTGATATGCTTTTATGATTGAGAAAAAACTGGATAAAACCCAGGTCAGTGTGCATCACTGATCTCTGGAATAACATTCTACAATGGCTCCTAGACTGCTAGAAAGCTAGTGGATTTAGTGCTATGCTTGATGAGTAGCATTTGCAAATGCCTAAGTAAAGGAGGCAAAGAAAAGACAGCTTCCATCTCCCTGTGGGGAATATGGAAGAATGTTCCAGGGGGCTCTGCTCCTTCCAGCTGTGGATGGAAACAGAGACCATGGACATGAGTTTCCTGGGAGTTCTTCTTATCTTATATGGCATCATCATCCTCATCAGGATCTTGGAAGAGCCTGAAAATTCTCTCCTCAAGGCACTGGACTTCCTTGGATTTGTCCCATGACAGATGTCCATTCTGTTGGGCCTCAAGCAAAACTTGCAGGGCATTAGAAAGTTAACAACAAGAGATGTGCTTTGATTCTGAAAAGATGGAGCCCAATCCACTAATGATAGATAATTACAGGTGGTCTTGCAGCCAGTGTTAGGCAGGATATTAATAAGAAAAAAGAAACCTCAAACCAGGATGTCAGAATCAAAGACTTAGGATATGTTCAGCTTAAAGTCCTTTTGTCCTTTTAGAATTCATTAGAATAGAATTAGAATAACTGTAATCACTGACCCAGCCAACCAATATTTTATATCATTTTAGGCTAGTTCTGAGAGCTTAGAGTCTATATCATATCAGCACACTGAAATAAAGAGGAAGCTTATCATAAAACCCAACACTTACTGAATGTCAGGCATTCTTCTGAGCATTTTACACATTAGCTTATTTAAGTTATTTAATCCTCATGACAAATCTCTCTGATCCCATTTTACCTGTAAGGCAATTGATACATTCAATTACACAAATGGTATGTGAAGGAACCAGCATTCAGCCCCAGTCCAGCTCCAGTACCCAGGCTTTTAATCAGGATACTTTGCTTCTCTAGCTCTTGGCAGATACTGGTCATCTGAGAGTTCCTGGCTTTCACTGGTAATTTGAGTAAGTGGTGCCATGCTAGATCTTTCTTAGTTCCTCCAGATCCACCTCACCTTGCTTTATGCCTCCGCAGACTCCCCTGCTGCCCTGGTCCAGCCTGGGCTCACCAGGAGAGGTACCAGCAGGTGATCCAAGGGCAGTAGAAGAAGGTAAGGAACCGTCCCACAACCAACCTCCTTGCCAGGTCACTGCCCACTGGCTGCATCTTCCTCTGTGTCTTCATGTCTAAGGGTGGTAATGCTTCATGCATTTATCAGTACCCAAGACACTTCTCCACCCCTTGTTTCTTCCCTTCTCTTCTGCCCCCACTTTGTAAAGAGTCCCTTTATTAAACCATTCTCATCAGGTTCCTGCAGAAACCTGGACAGTTACAGGTGCCTTTCAATCAGCATGCCAGCTGCTGATTTCCCTTTCTACTTATCATTTATGGGGCATGATATGGAGGCATGGCACCAAAGATTCAAACTTGTGTTCACCAAAGGGTCTCTGGACTTTCAGAGTCATTTGGGTCCCCGGAGGCATAATGCCTTGCCCTGTATAAGGTGTTTCCTTTTGTTCACTTATTCATTTATTCATTCAAAAATATTTACTGAGCACTTACTATGTGCTAGACATTGTGACAGGTGCTGGAGATGCAGCCATAAACAGGATAGATTGGGACCCTACTCTCATGAAGCTTACAATTTCGTGGGCAGAAACAAAAGATAATCAAGCCAACCTAATAACTGTGAGAACTGCTCTGAAGACAATAAATCAGTATAGTGGTAGAGAGAGCACCTACTGGGTGAAGGGATGCTACTTTCAGTAGGCTGGTCAGAGAAGCCTCTTTGAATCCTACCTGATGGGAGGAACCTAGTTGTGAGAAGAACTGGAGAGAGAGCATTTGAAGCAAAAGGGATTGCAAGTACAAAGACCAGGAAGGAATGACGTTTTCAAGGAAAGGAAAGAAAGCAATGGTAAGGAATGAAGTGGGAGAAGTGGGGAAGAGCAAAATCGCCCAGGGTTTTCTAATTCTATAGTAACTATCAAGTCTATTACAAAAGTCTGAGGTTCTCCTGCCACCAGTTTTTTGTTGTTTGTTTCTTTCTGGCTGCGTTGGGTCTTTGTTGCTGCGTGCGGGCTTTCTCTAGTTGTGGTGCGGTGGCTTCTCTTGTTGCAGAGCACAGGGTCTAGGCGCGCGGGCTTCAGTAGTTGTGACACATGGGCTCAGTAGTTGTGGCACGTAGGCTCAGTAATTGTCGCTCATGGCCTCTAGAGCACAGGCTCAGTAGTTGTGGTACATGGGCTTAGTTGTTCTGCAGCATGTAGGATCTTCCCAGACCAGGGATTGAGCCCATGTCCCCTGCACTGGCAGGTGGATTCTTAACTGCTGTGCCACCAGGGAAGTCCTGCCATCAATTTTACACAGGAGGTTAGTGGAAAAAATCCCCCTCGGAAGAACCCAGCTAAGGGGAGTGATCCAAGGGCTGGAAGAATCAGTGCTTTTTCCAAAGGCAGCAAAGATATTGTTTCTAGCTTCTTATAGACCAGACTGATGATGTGGATTTGGAGGACAAGAGCAATGGTTTCCCCCAAGAGTATCACTCCATGGTCCTGAGAGTTTAATATAGGGCTTTGGGCATTTGGGAGGCAGAGAAAATCCTACAACTCATATGTTTCTTATCTTTTTAAAAAAATTTTGGATCTAAGATAGGTCGGAATCCAAATTTGAGAGAAGATGCATCCTGAGAGAGATTTTTTCTGTGTCTAGTCCTATATCCAAATCTGCAATGCCTTTCTGATTAGATGTCTCAGCTGTGAATTCACTCCTCCTGCCCCCAAACTCAGTATCCAAGATGCAGAGATGAGGAAATGCAGTGACTTCCAACTGACCAGGAAGAGGGGAGATTGCAGGCTATAACTCTGCTCAAGAGAAATAAAGATGTTGCAAAAACTGAAAATGGTTGACCAAATCTTAATGAGCTCAGAAACTGGAAACAGTGATCTGAAGGCAAAAGCAAGTGGTCAAGGGCTAAAAGGGCCTGTGAGATTTCTGTTACAGGCACTGATTTTTATTCATTTACTGACATCTTTAGGGGATGGGGAGGGCTTGTTCTAGTGGTCACATGTATGGTACCTCTGGGCAATGGACAAGCCGCAGATGATTGGGGTAACTTTTTAGATGTTTGGGATATTTTGAGAGTTATTTCTCAAGGGTCCTCTCCAAACCACATAGGTATGTATCTTAGCTGTCTCCAGTATGATGACCTACCAGTGCTGTTAAATCTCAACTCAGTCCTAATAGGACCTCCAGTTTCCTTTCTTTTGCCAAGACTTTGTTCGAGAAATCTTTTTTCCTCTCTGCCCTCTGCTTCACTTCCATTTTCTATTCACAAATGTTCATTCCTCTTTTTCAGTTCATTCCCAAGTGTCATGAACAACAGCCAATAGTGTTAAAGAAAGGGTATAATTTAAGGAAGCTGCACATACTGGAATTTTGTATAGGAAAACCCACTCCTGTGAGGAAGGTAATTTTTAGCTCCTTATAAATTATATATAATTTATACATATATATATAATATATATATATATATATAATATATATATATAATAGCTCCTATATAAATTATAAGTTCAAACTTCCTCTAACAGAACTTCTTCCCCGTTAATTCCGTGTTTAAGGATTCCTCAGTTTTGTGTAGTCTTGCCGTCCCATCTAAGCTGCCCTCTTCAGTGTACTTAAGTGCCAGAGGTTTTTCTTAATAACCTGTTGACACTTGATGTCTGTGATATTGTGCACATCAGTTTCGATGGGGCCCATTTGCTTGGGCCTAATGCAATGACTCGCAAGGCAAGCTCCCCTGGGGTTGAGACAGGAGCGCCTCTCTAGACATTGTTATTAATGAACAGGCTGTCAGTCACTTCCTTCCCATTCAGAGGTTTGTCACACTTCATTACTCAGCTCTTCAGACCTTTCTTGCTATTTTTCCCTTGCTTTTCATCACATCACATGCCTGTCATGCCTGCCCAACTAGGTGATCTGCTTTTTGTTCTTAGCAGGTAGTGGAGCTTAGTAGATTTGGTGAACCTGTATTTCACTGCTTATATAATCTTTCTGAAAGGAAGGAGAGAGGAATCTAAATACCAAAATTGGATCTTGGTTAAAAACTTATTTAAATGAATTATTGGAATCTTGTTTATAAGTACAAACATAACTAAAAAGGGCTTGATAACCTTTGAATTACTTTGTTGAAAATTGCTCACTCTGAAGGTTTGATCCCTTTATTCATCGTTGAAGTATACCTAAGAGATTATAAATGCAAACAGCAAAGATGTCATTTTGAACTATTCTGAACTATTTTTAGCAGAATGGTTTGACAGAAGAAACTGGGGCCTAAGCTACATATAAACCAACCATGATTGGGAACAGTAGATAAATATTTTCTGTTCTTTATATATTTAGCCAAAGTGAATTTTCACATGTGGAGTTTATTTCCATAGCAAGAACGAAGGCCAGGTCATTAATCTCATTTCACCTAAGTCACTGGACAGGAATGTGCAGCCCTGATTAATTTGGTTTCTTTTTAGCTCCAAGCTAAACACTTCAAAACAGTGTAGTTTTAATGAAAAAATGGAATATTCCTCAAGTGTTATCAGACAAGCAGGAAATCTAATAAAATAAACCCATATCTGCTTTGAAGAGATGTCAGGTAAGTGGATATTTTGCCGGTTCTGAGCAGTTTTTATTCATGGTAACTTGAAAACATTTACTGAGGAAATCTAGTTTCCAAAATAAGTTAATCCCCATATTTTGAAGAGGAGTTTTAGAATGTAGAATTAACGTAATAATAATAAAAATAGAAAGAACTTGTTGGAAATCACAGGATGTTAATTGTGATGTGGGAAACCGGCCCTACTTTACGAGAAGTTGGGCAATTTGAGGGATATAGGTATCAAAAAGAATACAGTGTTGTTTCTTCAAGGAGGAAATATCCCTTTCAAACACATTGGACTGTTAATATAAGCTCACAGATTTATCATTTTATGCTGCTGTGTATTTCTCAAAGGCAAATAAGCAAGCAAACAAGCAAAAACTATAGATAGCTACATCTCAATTCATATGTATATGTATATATATATAAAACAAATAAACTGCCAGATATTTCTCCAGAAAAGATGGGTTTATTTGGAATCAGCAAGAATTGCAATTCAGGGTCTGCAACCATGGTGAGCCACGTGGAAGTCCCCTCATGGCAAGGGAAAAGGAACACCTTTATAGAGGGAAAGGAGGGCTGGAATAAACAAAGAGTCCATGGCTTTTCACTGGCTGAGTCCTTGCCAGGAAAGAAGAGGAGTCTTTCTCCTTCCTTTTGGGCTCTGCCATCTTCACGGGGTGTGAGAGCGCCCCCTGCTGGTCTCCAGACTCTATTTCAAGAGGTTTCTGTTTGTCTGTTTGTTTGTTTATGAAATAGTTCACACATAGATCATTTTCAGCAGAAACACAAAGCCCCACAGGTTAAATTCAAGATAGGGTGAGTAAACAGAAGAAAAATAATCTGGATCACTGAAAAATTTTGTAGCACTAAAATGGAACAAAACTGTGAGAGCTCAGAGATAAACATAACCCCAAATTAGATTTGCTGCAAGAAGATTTTAGAAAAGAGATAAAAATCTATTCTCAAAGAGCTAAAAAAGGACAGCACATCTATTAAAGAAGGACAGTCCAGAATAAAATACAAAACAAAATGAAATCTGCAATAGACCAAATAAAATCACTGTTGGAAGCAGACAAGAGCTCGTTATTATGGGAAGCTGCTGTGTGATGGAGTGGAGAGACTGAGATTTGGAGTCTGAGGATCTGGGATTAAAACTGCTTTGGTTATTTACTCACTATGTGATCATGAGAAAATCACTCACCCTCTCTGAGCAAAAGTTTCTTCATATGTAAAATGAGGTTAATGGTACATTCTAGGCTCGTCAGAAACATCCCATTTACAACCCTGGGGAATATAATGTAAATGGTGCCCCTGGAGTTACATATCACAGCATGTTAAATGTCTGCAATGAAATAATGTCACTGCATCTATTCCTAGCACATGGTAGGTAGTTCATACATGTTAATTTTACCTAAAATCATAGCAAAGCAGACCTCATGACAAAATGCTGAATCAGCAAGCTACAAAGAAAGTGACAACCATATCCTGGTCACCAAAGGTATAAATGTTAATATTAAAACATCTTCAAAAAGATGACAATCAGGGATAATAGATCTAACCTACAAATGACAGCATTTTCCAAAGAACACAGGATGAATGCATGTGGACATTGGTATTTTAAAAATGTAAATTAAGGGGCTTCCCTGGTGGCACAGTGGTTGGGAATCTGCCTGCTAATGCAGGGGACACGGGTTCGAGCCCTGGTCTGGGAGGATCCCACATGCCGCGGAGCAACCGGGCCTGTGAGCCACAAGTACTGAGCCTGCGCTTCTGGAGCTTGTGCTCCCCAACAAGAGAGGCCGCGATAGTGAGAGGCCCACGCACTGAGATGAAGAGTGGCCCCCGTTTGCCACAACTAGAGAAAGCCCTCGCACAGAAACGAAGACCCAACACACCAAAAATAAATAAATAAATTTAAAAAAAAATGAATAAGGTATTTGAATGCAGAGAATGTGCTTTTAAAAAATGTAAATTAAGAAGTTCCAAACATAAGTAAAATAGTAATTAAGCTTAGCAATAGGCATCACTGTGCCTCAGGTTTTAAAAAATAATTGGCTACATGTAAAAATAATTTTGCAGGGACTTCCCTGGCAGTCCAGCAGTTAAGAATCTGTGCTTCCACTGCTGGGGGCACAGGTTCAATCCCTGGTCGGGGAACTAAGATCCCACATGCCACACATTGTGGCCAAAAGAAAAAGAAAAAAAAACTGTAAAAAAAATATAATAGTAATTTTGCAGACATGCAGTTTGAAAAGTGTTATACTAAAGGGATAGAAAATAAAAATTCAGAGAAATATTTTTCCCCTCTGGATGAACCCAGGCCAGGACAAAAGAGTTACATCTGAAGAAATCTCGCTTATAAAGAGTCAAAAAGAATAAATCAAGGTGCTGCTTGTGTGGAAAGTCACCAAAATGACATTCCCAGATATGCAAATATATTAACCTTTTTAGAGGAGTCAGGTGAAGACATACTCCAGAACACGAGATGTGAAGATAAATTTTTGAATAGAGGTGACACCATTAAAAAACTTAAAATTAGTGCTGATATATGTTAAATTTAATGGGAAAATGGGACATATGAAGAATATTCCAAAGGATTAAAAAATATCCAGGACCCTGGGATTCCAGGAAGATAACGACCTTCTTTTCCAGCATCAATTTCAATCATTCTGCCCCATTTGAGCCAAATCACCGTTGGTGCTGACAGGAAACCAAAAGGAAAGCCGTGGGCTCCGTGAAAGACATAAGGTGAGGTTAACCCCCAGGGCCTGGGTCAGCACCTGGAGACCAGCACCGGGAAGCCCAGGCTGAGGATCACAGCCAGGCTGTTAGGAATCTCAGGTGGAAAGGAGTGGGTCTGTGGAGACTTCCTGTCCCTGAGGATACCAAGAAGAAGCTGGAATAATGGTCGGGTGCTCCTTGGCCTGGAGCCTGGGAGAGAAGCAGGGAGGCTTCCTCCAGGTGTCTTGGTTAAGAGGCTGACAGCCTGTCTGCTTCTGCACAGTTGGACCAGGTGGAGACAGATGTATGCCCCACCATCGGAGGAATTCCCAGAGAGCTGGCAAAGAAAAATAACAACACCTAGGGCCCAGCAACCAGAAGGAGAAATATATCAGTCAGGACAGAATGCTCAACAGCAAAGGAGGCACATGACAAAATGAATAAAACAATAATAGGCACACGTAAGGATACTCAAGAGTGCAAGGAATAGTTTCTGGAGTTACCGAAAAACCACATCATTTTCAACTAAATATTTTGGTAGGAGAACTGAAAGAGAGGCTAATAGTTGTAATACTTGAATTACAGGGCCTCCCTGGTGGCGCAGTGGTTGAGAGTCCGCCTGCCGATGCAGGGGATACGGGTTCGTGCCCCGGTCTGGGAGGATCCCATATGCCGCGGAGCGGCTGGGCCCATGAGCCATGGCCGCTGAGCCTGTGCGTCCGGAGCCTGTGCTCCGCAACGGGAGAGGCCACAACAGTGAGAGGCCCGCGTACAGCAAAAAAAAAAAAAAAAAAAAAATACTTGAATTACAGGCATGGACAATCAATGCAAGAAATATCTCAAGCCACAGTTTAAAATATAAGAAGATGGTGTATTGATTTCCTATTGCTGCTCTAACAAATTACCACATACCCAGTGGCTTAAAACAACACAGATTCATTATCTTGCGGTTCCAGACATCACAAGCCTAAACTAGGTCTTTGGCACTGCTTTTCTTCAGGAGGCTCTGGGGGGTGGGTTTCCTTCCTTTTCCAGATTCTACAGTCACGTGCACTCATTGGTTCATGGTCCCTTGCTCTGCCTTCAAAGTCAGCAGCCAAGCATCCTCTCTCCACTCAGACATCCTGCTTCCATGTAAAAAGGAAAAGCCCTATAAAAGGACCCTTGTGGTTACCTTGGCCCACCAGGATCATCCAGGATAATCTCCCATGTTGAGATCCTTAATTATATCTGCAAGGTAACATATCCACAGGTTCCAGGGATTAGGAAGTGGACATCTTTGAGGGGAGGCATTGTCCAGAGTACCCCAAGTAGAATGAAGGAAAAAATAAGAGTTGGATGATAGAGCCAGGATACGTAACATGAAAATCACAGTCATTTCCAGTAAGAGAAAAAACAACACATGGAGCATAAACATTTGCTTAAACATGTACTAGGAAAAGAATTACCTAAAGTGAAGACATCTTGAACCTGGAGCTTTAAATGACTTCATGAGTTCAGGCAGGATTAGTGGGAAAAGAGACATCTAGGCATTCTCTGGTATAATTTTCAAGCTCTTAGGACAAAGGGAAAAAAATCAAACATTTTTAAAAATAGCAAGTTATTTAAATAAAAGAAGACTCATGTTAATATTGGACTTCTCATATACATAACACTGGTAGTAGAAGAACGCAGTGGAATAAATCTAGACTCTGGGAGTCCACGCCTTTCCTGTCACCAGGGTTGCTGATGAAAATCTAATGATAAACTGAGACTTATTTTTCCCAGATAAACTATGGGAGACTAATGAGAGAAAAGTATTGCAATCCAAGAATCCTATACCCAGCCAAAAATTATTCACCAGCAAGCCAGAAAGATACTTATATATATGCAAAAACTTAGAGAGCATATCACATACCCCAACTGAAAGAAATACTCTAGAAAGGACTTTATTCAAACTAAAAAATGGAGCAAAACAGAGCCCTCAAAATGTGTGTCCCTGAGGAAGAAAGAAATAACGGAGAACATGGATAAGTCTGAATGGCTTTATCTCTTAGACCTTCTGAAAAAATGCTTTTATTTATTTTTATTTATTTATTAATTAAAATTTGAACAGCACTTTTCAAATTTTTTTTTAATTTAATATTTTTGGCTGTGTTGGGTCTTTGTTGCTGCACATGAGCTTTCTCTAGTTGCAGCAAGCCGGGGATACTCTTCATTGCGGTATGTGGGCTTCTCATTGCGGTGGCTTCCCTTGTTGTGGAGCATGGGCTCTAGGCACACGGGCTTCAGTAGTTGTAGCACAGGGGCTCAGTAGTTGTGGCTTGTGGGCTCTAGAGCACAGACTCAGTAGTTGTGGTGCACGGGCTTAGTTACTCTGTAGCATGTGGGATCTTCCTGGACCAGGGCTCGAACCCATGTCCCCTGTGTTGGCAGGCAGGTTCTTAACCACTGCACCACCAGGGAAGCCCAAAAATGCTTTTAAATATGTCATGTTAAAACAAAGTCATTTCTGAAAAGGAAATTCAATGGAAACTTTAATTATGATCTAGAACTAAAATACTAAATTAGTTCAGCAAAACCTAAGAATTCATACAGTGGAAAGGACTCAGGAAAGTAAAAATTTTCTAGATGTCTCATGTAGTTGGGAGTGAGGTAGACAGACAAGAGAGGAGGAAAGTTAAGATGTTGTAAATGTCTCATCTAATAAGAGTTGGGAGCAGGGAGAGAGAGAACAAATGGGTGGGAAAATAGAACATCATTTTTAAAAGTTTTTATTCAAGTATATTTTATTTACAATGTTGCAGGTGTACAGCAAAGTGATTCAGATATATATATATATATATATATATATATATATACACATATATTATATATAGATACACATATATTATATAATATATACACACACATATATATGCTTTTTCAGATTCTTTTTCATTATAGGTTATTACAAGATATTGAAGATAGCTCTCTGTGCTATACTGTAGGTCCTTGCTGTTTATTTTATATATAGTAGTTTGTATCTGCTAATCCCAAACTTCTAACTTACACCCTCATCCTTTCCCCTTTGGTAACCATAAGGTTATTTTCTATGTATGTGAGTCTCTTTCTGTTTTGTAAATAAGTTCATTTGTGTCATATTTTAGATTCCACATATAAGCAATGTCATATGGTATTTGTCTTTCTCTTCCTGACTTACTTCACTTAGTCTGATAATCTCTAGGTCCATCCATGTTGCTGCAAACTGCATTATTTCATTCTTTTTATTTTCTTCTTTTATCTTTTTTAAAAAAACAAGTTCCTGGGCTTCCCTGGTGGCGAGTGGTTGAGAGTTCACCTGCCAATGCAAGGGACACAGGTTCATGCCCCGGTCCAGGAAGATCCCACATGCTGTGGAGCAGCTGGGCCTGTGAGCCATGGCCACTGAGCCTGCACGTCCAGAGCCTGTGCTCCGCAACGGGAGAGGCCACAACAGTGAGAGGCCTGCGTACCGCAAAAAAACAAACAAACAAACAAAAAAAAACAAGTTCCTTTTAGTTTCATTGATCTTTTCTTTGTCTCTGTTTCATTTATTTCTGCTCTGATCTTTATGATTTCTTTCCTTCTATTAACTTTGGGTTTCATTTATTCTTCTTTCTCCAGTTGCTTTAGGTGTAAGGTTAGTTTGTTTGAGATTTTTCTTGTTTCCTGAGGTAAGATTGTATGGCTATAAAATTCCTTCTTAGAACTGCTTTTGCTGCATCCCATAGGTTTTGGATTGTCCTGTTTGCATTTTCATTTATTGCTAGGTATTTTTTGATTTCCTCTTTGATTATTTCAGAGATCCATTGGTTGCTTAGTAGCATATTGTTTAGCCTCCACATGTTTGTGTTTTTTGCAGTTTTTTTTTCTTATAGTTGATTTTTAGTCTCATAGTGTTATGGTCAGAAAAGATGCTTGATATGATTTCAGTTTTCTTGAATTTACTGAGGCTCACTTTGTGGCCCAGCATATGATCTATCCTGGAGAATGTTCCATGTGCAGTTGAAAAGAATGTGTATTCTGCTGTTTTCAGATGGAATGCTCTCTCTATATGTTAATTAAGTCTATTTGGTCTAATGTGTCACTTAAGACCTGTGTTTCCTTATTTATTTTCTGAATGGGTGATCTGTCCATTGATGTAAGTGGGATGTTAAAGTCCCCCACTATAATTGTGTTACTGTCGATTTCTCCTTCTATGGCTGTTAGCATTTGCCTTATATATTGAGGTGCTCCTATGTTGGGTGCATATATATTTACAATTGTTGTATCTTCTTGGATTGATCCCATGATCATTATGTAGCTTCCTTCTTTGTCTCTTGTAACAGGCTTTATTTTAAAGTATATTTTTTTCTGATATGAGTATTGCTACTCCTGTTTTCTTTTGATTTACATTTGCATGGAATATCTTTTTCCATCCTCTCACATCAGTCTGTATGCGTCTCGAGATCTGAAATGGGTCTCTTGTAGGCAGCATATATACAGATCTTGTTTTTTAATCCATTCAACTGGTCTGTGTCTTTTGCTTGGAGAATTTAGTCCATTTACATTTAAGGTAATTATCCACATGTATGTTCTTATTGCCATTTTGTTAATTGTTTTGGATTCGTTTTGTAGGTCTTTTTTTTCCTTTTCTTCTTTTGTTCTCTTCTCTTGTGACTTGATGACTATATGTAGTGTTATATTTGGATTCCTTTTTCTTTTTGTATATATATCTAATATAGATTTTTGGTTTCAGTTGACTATGAGTTTTTTGTATAGCAGTCTATACATATACGTAATTATGTTAAGAGGCTGATCTATTAATTCTTAATTTTATCTATTTATTTATTTATTTATTTATGGCTGTGCCACGTGGCTTGTGGGATCTTATTTTCCTGACCAGGGATTGAACCTGGGCCCTCAGCAGTGAAAGTATAGAGTCCTAAGCACTGGACTGCCAGGGAATTACCCTGATCTCTTAATTTTAAATGAATTTTAGATATCCTGTATTTGTACTCTCTTCCCCTCATGATATCATATTTTACATCTTATTGTTTTGTGTATCCCTTAACTGCTTATTGTAGATACAGATGATTTTATTACTTTCATCTTTTATCCTCTCTACTAGTTTTGTGTATGGATGATTTCCTTCCTTTATTGTGTGTTTGCCTTTACTGGTGAGCTTTTCCATTTTGTAATTTTTAAATTTCTAGTTGTGGCCTTTTCTTTTTTGTCCAGAGATATTCCTTTAGCACTTGTTGTAAAGATGGTTGGTGGTGCTGAATTCTTTTAGCTTTTGCTTGTCTCTAAAGCTTTTGATTTTTCCATTAAATCTGAACAAGAGCCTTGCTGGGTAGAGTATTCTTGGTTGTAGTTTTTTCTCTTTCATCACTTTAAATATATCATGCCACTCCCTTCTGGCCTACAGAGTTTCTGCTGAAAAAATAGTTGATAGCCTTATGGCAGTCCCAGAAAATAGCTGACAGCCTTATGGGAGTTCCTTTATACATTATTTTTTGCTCTCATTTGTTGCTTTTAGTATTCTCTCTTATTTAAATTTTGTCATTTTGATTACAGTGTATCTTGGTGTGTTCTTCTTTGGGCTAATCCTGTATGGGACTCTGCCTTTCCTGGACTTGAGTGATGGTTTTCTTTCCCAGGTTTTGGGAGTTTTCAGCTATTAACTCTGCAAATATTTTCTGAGGCCCTTTCTCTTTCTTTTCTCCTTTTGGGACCCCTATAATGCAAATATTAGTGCAATAGATGTTGTCCCAGAGGTATCTTAAACTGTCCTCATTTCTTTTTATTTATTTATTTTTTCTGTTTAGCAGGAGTGATTTCCACTACTCTGTCTTCCAGGTCACTGATCTGTTCTTCTGCCTCAATTTGTCTACTATTGATTCCTTCTAATGTATTTTTCTTTTTGCTTATTATATTCTTCATTTCTATTTGTTTGTTCTTTATATTTTCTAACTCTTTGTTTAAAACATATAACTTCTTGCTCTGTGCATCCATCCTCCACCTTTGAACATCTTTACAAAAATTGCTCCAAATTCTTTCTCAGTTAGATGGTGTATCTCCACCTCACTTAGTTTGTTTCTCAGGTTTTATCTGGTTGCTTTTTCTGTAACATATTCCTCTGCTGCCTCATTTAGTCTAAGTTTTTGGGGGTTGTTTTTTTTTTTTTTTGGTACGTTTATGTATGTGGTAGATTAGTTGTGTTCCTGACCTTTGGAGAAGTGGCTGTCTGTAGGAGGCATCTTGTTGTCCTGGCAGTGCACTCCCCTCTCATCACCCAAGGCTCTAGGGCTCTAGGGGTTCCCCCTAAGAGGGCTACATGTGTCCTTCTATTGTGGAGGGCTACGTGGGGAGTCTTTTCAGCTTGGTTTGTCCCTAGCCCAGTTGGTTGCCAGGCCCTGTGTTGTGCAGATGCTGCTGTTTAGTGGGGCCTGGTCCCAGGGTAGCTGGTTGTGGAATCCTAGGGGATCCCTGTGGCTACTGCTGGTGCACTAGTGGGCAGAGTCATGGTCCTGAAGACTCTGGGGCTGCTGCCCACCACTGGCATGTGCAGCTAGATCCTGGGGTTAATGCCAGACTGCAGTCAGGCAGAGCTGGTTCCTGAATGTATACATATAACCAAATTGCTTTGCTGTACACCGGAAACTAACACAACATTGTAAATCATCTATACTTCAATTTAAAAAAAATTTCTTTAAGAGATCAGAGACAGAAAAAAGTGAGTAAAGAAAAATGATAAACATATGGATAAATCTAAATATGTATTAATATAAAACAGAAAATAGTGAAGAAGAAGAATAAAAAACAATAAAATAATATCCACTTTGTAGAATTTTTTTAAAAGGATATAGCTAGATTGCCTGTCAACATTTGAATGTAACCTACAAACAGATGGGGCAACTAGAGCTGAAGCATTCTAAGGTACTTGATGTTTATGACAGAGGTTGACAAACTACGTCCTTTGGCTGAAAATTCATTTGCCCCCTATTTTCTTTTATTTTGGAAAATATAAATTTATTCTCTCCATTTTGGAGGCTAGAAATCCAAAATCAAGGAGTTGGCAGGGCCCCATTTCCTCTGAAGTTTCTAGGGAAGTATTCTTTCTTGTCTCTTCTTAGATTCTGATGACTACCAGCAATTCTTGGTGTTCCTTGGTTTGTAGCTGCATCAGTCCAATTTCTGCCTCTGTCTTCATGTGGTCATCTTCCCTCTGTGGATCTGTTTGTGTCTTCTTGGCCTGCTTACAGGGACAACAGTCATTAGATTTTTGAGTTAGTTTCAGGTGTACAGCAAAGTGATTTGGTTATATGTATACATTCAGGAACCAGCTCTGCCTGACTGCAGTCTGGCACTAACCCCAGGATCCAGTCCAGTACGACTTCATCTTAACTTGATTACATCTGGAAAGACTATTTCCAAATAAAGTCATATTCACAGATACCAGGAGTTAGGACTTCATCATACCTTTTTGTGGACAAAGTTCAACTCACAACAGTCTATGGCTTAATATTCCACCCTCTGAGCCCTTGGCATTGGAGGAGCCCCATCCCCCCACTCTGGACCCTTGGTGACAACTCAGCATCAATTTTTACAAAGTTTTCTTGGAACACTGCTACATCTATTTCTTTATGTATTGTCTATGGCTGTTTTATGCTACAATCACAGAGTTGTATTTGCAAAAAAAACCGAAGGTTAAATATTTACTGTCTGATTCTTTATAAAAAAAGAGTTTACCAATCCCTGGTTGAAGGGAAGCATAAGGATATTGACTATATTTAGACTTTAAATTCCCAGAATATGAACTAAAATCATTGATATAGAGATTATAATTCCCAATGCAATAGAGCCTAAGTCAAAAGAAGGAAAGAAAGCAGAGAAAGAGTGAAGGGAAGGATGAAGAAGAAAGAAATAACAAAAAATCAGGTTAAATAAAAACCTCTGTAAAATATGCAGGAAAAATCCATATTATGAATAATTGGGTATATGTAAATGAACTGAAATTTTAATTAAAAGAGACATATTGTCAGACAATATTAAGAAATAAGCTAAAAATCCAGCCACATGCAGATTATAAAGGATAGAGAAAGTTTGAAGTAAATGAATAAAAAACACATACTAGAAAATTA